>NC_065587.1:33807212-34107212 GCF_024542745.1 Macaca thibetana thibetana
TCTTGACCTGTAAAAGAAATAACAGTCCTACATACATCAGAGTTGTAAGAGCTAAATGAAATAAGGTATATTAAGTGCCTGATTAAACGGGTACTCGAATTTCAGGGTTTTCTTTTTTACCCCAGCTTTAGCAAAAACAGATAGAGCATTCAGAAGCTAGCAAAAGATCAACACTGTCAGGTTCCCCAGGATTCCCTTTAAGTTGTGGACAGAGCACTCACAGATCACTGTTGTGATCAAATAAAACTAACAGAGTTAATCTGGTTTAATGATATGCATTAGCATAATTATGGCAAATAATTAAATATATATAAATAGTAGGCAATGATTGACTATAACTATTATGACTTACGTAGCCAATGCGATTGTTTCAAGGGTCATTTGAGAGCCAAGGAGCGAACTGTTTTTAAAACCAGCAAGAGACACTGCAGCCGTGACCCACAGGGGATGATGCAACCTTGTGCTTCTCCCCAGTGAGTGTTTTCAAAGAAGCCTTGGCTGGATGCTGAGAAACAACTCCAGCTGTACAGAGTACAAGTGAGGCTTAGGATGGAACACTTCTTTCCTCAGCACTGCAATCTGACAGGGCAGTCTAACCCAGAGAGAAAGCTGGCAGAAGGAGAAGGAAAATCAATCACACCCTGAGAGGCAGGGGCACTGGGGTGTGTGGTGGGGATGGAGGTGGGAGAGGGTTAGAGATAATTGAGTGTGATGAACTACGAGGGCTGACGGAGGATAAATTGGCTGATGGAGCATCTTGAAGAATTAGGGGGCAGAATAAGCGTGCCAGATGGAAGGATGGCCAAAGGACATGTGGGAAGAGAGGGAGGGCGCAGAAAGGTAGGGCCACTACTATAGATACACATTTTGCAATGTTCACCAGGAACCCCTGCACACCATTTTGCTAAACAAATGCGGGTATAGGTTATGTGCATTTTTCATATAGAGCTCAACAGAAGTTTGACAACTGTAAGAGGCCTGACCTATGAAAGAAGTAATGCAGATAAAACGACAACAGCAGCATTTCAGAAGCCAGACTCTGAATACAGAATGATGTGAATCAAGTTCCAATGTACCAATTGTAAATCTAATAAAAAGGAAAACTATCATCAGCCCTGTGGTAAAGAATGTCCCACATAGGAAATGAATACTCTCATACACTTGGTGGGGGTATAAACTCCATGCTGGTGGGGGTTTAACCTCTATACATAGCAATTTGGCAGTATTCTCCTTCTCTTTATTGTAACTAAACTATTTTTTCTCCTAAGGAGAAAGTCCTTCCCTAGAGACCAGACTAATGGTGGCTTAGTCTTCCACTGGCCGTACAGGACTTCTTACTGCCACTCTGACCATGAATGAAAACATCTTTTGAGGCTCATGCAATCAAGCTCTAGTTCTCTGCTTCTCCCTGTTATTCACCAACCTACCCGTTTCTTTATAATAAGCTGTAATCTCCTTCTCTCCCTCCCACCATCAACCTAAATGGTTGTGAAATCCTTACTTAGAACTCATCTAACGCTGTACAGTTCCTTTTTATCTTCCATAAGTCAACCCCCATTGATATAACTTACTCTACATAAGCTAATCCAGAGATGCTGTCCCTGTGAGATCTCTTTTTTTTTTTTTTTTTGGTAGAGATGGGGTTTTGCCATATTGGCCAGGCTGGTCTTGAACTCCTGGGCTCAAGTGATCCGACTACCTCGGCTTCCCAAAGTGCTGGGATTACAGGTGTGAGCCACCGCGCCCGGCCTCCCTGTGCGATCTTCATATGCCCTGCTCTCAAATCCTCACCTCCTGTCTTTTATCTTACTATGTCGCATGTCATCCATATCCAAAATACCTATTCTGACTACACTGGAATCTCTAGTCCTTGTAATACTATGTTTTCTTCCAATCTATTAGTTCCCTTCACCTATTAATTCTACCATATATTGACTGAGGACCTTCTTTGTACCAACCACTGTGCATTTCTCTACATATCCACCCTAGACCGTCCCCCTGCCACCATGATCAGTCACTTCAGTCGTTCTCCCCATGATTCCAGATTCTCCTCTACCCCACCAATCCTTCTTTCACGACTCCATGCAAAATCCCAACCCTGATGAACAATTACAGCATTTATATGTTCTCCTAGGCAGTTATCTGAGCACTAGAACAATAAAAACCAGTAGACTCACACATGTACACCGATACCACTATAAGCTATCTCCATCATCAACCAAGCTCCACAACCCCTCTCCTGTCCTCCTAGAGGCCACTCCAAACATTTGTCTCTCTTGAGCACATTTCCCCACCGCGCCTATTCCCTAAGCATTCTCACATGACTCTGCTGCCTTTATACATGTACACATGCACGCACGCTCACACGCACAGACACACACATGCACGCACACACACACACGGGTACACGTGCACACACACGTACATGCACAGTCACACGCACGCACACACACAGAGAAAAACATTATTTTTCTCATCCGGGTGCAGTGGCTCACGCCTGTAATCCCAGCACTTTCAGAGGCCGAGGCAAGAGGACCATTCCAGCCCAGGGGTTCAAGATCAGCCTAGGCAACATAGGGAGACCAGGTCTCTATTTAATTTCAGTTTTAAAAGAACGAACGAAAGAAAAAGAAACAGTATTTTTCACTAGGAACAAACTCAATATTTTGAAAACTTTTACTATGAAATAAGGGGGGAATAAACATGATTTTATCTTACTTGTTTGAACCGTATTTGGGATAATCAAATGTTTGGTAAGAAGTTTCTGTTTATAAAGATATTCCAGTTATCTTTGAAAAATGAATGACCAAAAATTAAATTATTGCCATTGTGTAAGTACTGTGCACTCTGAAGGTACTAATGCTAAAAAAAGAAAAAAATCGCCACTGTGCAAGCCCTAGAAAATAATGGATTTAGGATCTAGGCAATAACCATCAATGTCTGCTCACATCTCAGAGACAGCAGACATTATGTGACTACTTCCATCGCCATCCATTAAGAATTTGTATTCCCCCATTTTTGCAATCTACCCATCTGACAAAGGGCTAACATTCAGAATCTACAAACAACTTAAACAAATTTACAAGAAAAAAACAACCCCATCAAAAAGTGGGCAAGGGATATGAACAGACACTTCTCAAAAGAAGACATTTATGCAGCCAACAGACACATGAAAAAATGCTCATCATCACTGGTCATCAGAGAAATGCAAACCAAAACCACAATGAGATACCATCTCACACCACCAGCTTGGCTACCCGAGCCAGCAGCCGCAACCCGCCCTCGTCCCCTTCCACGCTTTGTTCTTTAGCTCTTCATAATAAATCTTGCTGCTGCTCACTCTTTGGGTCCACACCACCTTTAAGAGCTGTAATACTCACCGCAAGGGTCTGCGGCTTCGCTCCTTTAGTCAGCGAGACCACGAACCCACAGAAGGAACAAACTCTGGACGTGCCACCTTTAAGAGCTGTAACACTCACCATGAGGTCCGCGGCTTCATTCTTGAAGTCAGCGAGACCAAGAACCCAGCAGAAGGAATAAATTCTGACACCATACCATCTGACCCAGCGCTCCCATTACTGGGTATACACCCAAAGGATTATAAATCATGATACTATAAAGACACATGCACATGTATGTTTATTGCAGCACTATTCACAATAGCAAAGACTTGGAACCAACCCAAATGTCCATCAATAACAGACTGGATAAAGAAAATGTGACACATATACACCATGGAATACTATGCAGCCATAAAAAAGGATGAGTTCATGTCCTTTGCAGAGACATGGATGAAGATGGAAACCACCATTCTCAGTAAACTATCACAAAGACGGAAAACCAAACACCGCACGTTCTCACTCTTAGGCTGGAATTAAACAAGGAGAACACATGGACACAGGGTGGGGAACATTACACACAGGGGCCTGTCGGGGGGCGGGCGGGCTGGGGGAGGGTTAGCATTAGGAGAAGTACTTAATGTAAATGACAAGTTGATGGGTGCAGGAAACCAACATGGCACACGTATACCTATGTAACAAACCTGCACGTTCTGCACATGTATCCTAGAACTTAAAGTACAATTATAAAAAAAAATTGTGTTCCCCCAACATAAATCTGAATCTGATCAAATTTAACCACCAATTTACAGGACATAGAGGGAACAGAAGAACATGTTAAATGATTCAATGGAGATAAAATCAGCAACTTCCAAGCTGGGAAAATCTACAGAAAAAGAGAAACGTGGTTTCTCCAAAACATAAACTGCAAGAAAAAGGGGAAAACTATAGAATAAAAAAGGACTGAGGCCGGGCGTGGTGGCTCACGCCTATAATCCCAACAGTTTGGGAGGCTGAGGCGGGCAGATCACAAGGTCAGGAGATCGAGACCATCCTGGCTAACACGGCGAAACCCCGTCTCTACTAAAAACACAAAAAATTAGCCGGGCGAGGTGGCGGCGCCTGTAGTCCCAGCTACTCGGGAGGCTGAGGCAGGAGAATGGCTGGAACCCGGAAGGCGGAGCTTGCAGTGAGCTGAGATCCGGCCACTGCACTCCAGCCTGGGCGACAGAGCGAGACTCCGTCTCAAAAAAATAAATAAATAAATAAATAAATAAAAAATTAAAAGAACAGAACCATTTACAACATATGGAGTTTATTTGAATGTGACTTTAAACAAATTGTAAAAAGTAGGGAGGACTACTATGGAAATATGAAATTTGACAACATTAAGGAATTCTGTTTCATCTTTTTATGTGTGATCATGTATTGCGGGTTTTTGTTTTTTTAAAGACCAGTGTCTTTTGGACAGACAAATGGATATATTCACGGATGAAATGATATGATGTCTGGCATTTGCTTCAAATAATCTGGGAAGGGGGGAAACAGGTAAAACAAGACTGGCCTTCCCTTGGAAACTGCTGAAGCTATATATATGATGGCTACCTGAGGGTTTATTTACTAATCCCTTAGCTTGATACATGGTTAAAAAGAAAATTCGTCTGTATTTCAGCCACCCAAAGCAGAATTCTGGGAAGGAGCACCGAAGCCTTTCCCACACTCCCACTTTGAACTACTCACCAGTTTCTGTGGATCTTATCTCTTTTCCTTTCTCTTTAACATCTCTTTTACGGCCCCTATTCTTTATTCCCACTGTCACCAGTCTAGTTCAGAGTCATCATCATCTCGCATTTAATTAAATGTTAACCTCCTATCTGGTTTATCTCTAGATTAGACCCTTGGTCTATCCGCCTAGACTAGAAACCAAGAGTCAAAACAGTTTCCAGTGTCTAGAATGCTGCTTCTCCTCTAAGACCCATCAACTCTGCCCAAGCTAATTCCTACACTTGCTTCTTCAACATTTAACTCAAGCTCTGCTGTCCTGGGAAGCCGTTCTCACTCCCAAGCCTCATTTAGATGTATTTGCTCTGTGTGCCCAAGGTATCCTTTTGCATAGTCCTATTCCTATCAGAGCCCACACAGTAGTTTAGTTGTCTTTAACTTATTTGACTTATTTGACTTCCTATACTCAGCATCTAAAACCGGACATGTTATAGGCCCTCAATAAATATGTACTGAAAGTAAGAATTACAAAGCACAAGAAAACATGAGACCAAATAGGTCCAGAACAGAAGGCAGATTGACGGCTCGAAGCACACTTGTTCTTACACCAAAAATCATTCCTGTGTTCACATACATGCGATTAAGATCCTCTTCCTCACATACTAGACGCAATTTATAACCTCTGAAGACCGTACCACACTACACTTGGACTCTAAAAGGAGAAGCAACCACATTCATCTTTCCCAACAAATTTACTAAACAAAATAACAAACCATAAGTAGTGAGAAGAAAACAAGCACAAGACACTTTCTTAGCATTTTTTATAAGGCAAGTAAATGCACAGTTAACATAAAAGCCAAGCTTCCAGAATAGACACTGTAAAGAAATAAGCCTGAATTTTAGATATTAGATTCTATCAATCTGAAACGCAAGGACTCCGCCTTGTCTTCAACCTCTTGTCTGGAAAAACACCTAGTAAAAAGCAAGCAATAAATATTTCTTACATTAATGTCTAGGGCAAAAACACGGCTTTGAAAGTAACCATGGAGAAGACCGATCACAATTCAGAGGAGCCACCCAGAGGGAGACAACAATATCACCATTGCCCGTGCCCTACACACGGCCTGTGTCCTTGTATACTGGTTCTTGCTGGAGAGAGGGACACTGATCCTCCCTTTCATCGACAACACACAGCTACAGGTGCATTTCCAGACGGGGACGGGTGAGCACTCAGACATCATCGCCTTCCATTCCTGAGTGTACTCTGGCCATTGGGTGATCATGAACAGCCATGAGTGTGGGCCTGGAAGCGTGAGGAGACATCCAACAATATGCCCTTTGAGGACGGCAGAGTATTTGAGCTCCACATCACGGTGCTGGACGATGAATACCAGGCAATGCTAAATGGCATCACTGTTACAGCTTTGCCCATCGACTCCGGCCAGGGTCTGTGAAGGTGGCCCAAGTGTGGAGAGATGTCTCAAGGTGTGTCTGTGACTGAGGGAGATGCCCACACTCCCCATTGTGGAGGAATCCCTTTTTCTACATGACCATGGGATTCCCAGAGCCTGCTAACCGAGTAATCCCGTAATCCCTACTCGCTCCAACTCTTAGACTTGGTCACTAAAACTTTACCAAACTTAAAAAAAAAAAAAAAAAAAAGTAACCATGGCTGGGTGGGGTGGCCCAAACCTGTAATCCCAGCACTTGGGGAGGCTGAGGGAGGAGGATTGCTTGAACCCAGGAGCTCAAGACCAGCCTGGTAGGTAACAATTATCTTCTCAAAGTTCATTTAATTCCTTAGCATATTCTGATACCATAATACAAAAATATTTTAAGATGTGCTGACAATGACAAGATCTCAAGAGCTATAGGTTCTGAATAGAAGGTGCACAGTGACGAAAAACAAAAAAACAGTGGAAAAGATTAAGGTGGAAAAGGCAAAGTATTATTTATGCATAGTGAGGCTTTAAAACAGTGCTAAATGGGCTTCCGGTTCAGTGTGTGAGACACTGAGGAGTTTGGAAGTCCGACTTAACAAGTAACAAGGTAAACACACTGAAGACACAAGTCTTCTTAGATTCCTCAAAGAGATGAGGTCACAGGGCAAATCACAATGCCAAAACCTGGAGACAGCGGAGAATACAGAGTATCACAACTGACCAGAGAAGAAACCTGCAAGGGAACCAGTGCCTCAGTGTGAACAAATCTGAGAGCTAAAAACTCCAGGGGAACCCACTCATGGTGTACAGGGGGCAGCTCTTCTAAGATTTACCTCTGGAGTTCTACCAGGTTATCATGGTGAATATCAGAGAAAAATCCTCTCTTGCCAGAAGGAGGAGACCATCCTGGAAAGGAGCCATTCTGAAACAGGCCAGAGCACTTAATTTTTTTTTTCTTTTTTGAGATGGAGTCTCGCTCAGTGGCCCAGACTGGAGTGCAGTGGCACGATCTTGGCTTACTGCAGCTTCCACCTCCTGGTTTCAAGCCTCCCGAGTAACTGGGACTACAAGCGCGTGCCACCACACACGGCTAATTTTTTTGTATTTTTAGTAGAGATGGGGTTTTATCAGAGCCTAACTGACCCAGTGGAAGGGAATTCCCAACTCCAGTCTGCTCTAGCCATCTTGTCCCACGAGGGGTGGGGGGATAACGGAGATGCATGTGTGAAGTTCACCATCCGGAGGCAGGCGCTCACTAAAAGGCTGAGACCTAATCCCAAGACTAAAGAACGCTTCCCCCTTTCCCACCCCTCACCACCACATTGCTAAAGGCCTACTTCACCCAGTACATCCTGTCCAACTACCAAGAAAAACTGCAAGGCACACTAAAAGGCAAAAAATAGCGTGAAGAGACAGAACAAGCATCAAACCAGACTCATCGAAACCAGACTGAGAGAGGGCAGGGAAGTGGAATTATGAGGCGGGAAACTGAAACCAACTCTGATTAACATGAAGGACTCTAACGGAGAAAGTAGGCAGCTTGCAGGAACAGGTGGGCAGTGTGAGCAGGGAGATGGGAATTCTAAGAAAAAATGAAAAGAGCCACAGCGCAAAGCATCATGACAGAAACGAAGAATGCCACTGATGGGCTCATTAGGAGACTGGACACCACCGAAAAAAGAATCTCTCAGCTTAAGGATGTATCAATACAAACTGAAAACCAAAGGAAAACAATGACAAAAAAGCAGAAGATAATACCCAAGAACTCTGGGACAGTTACCAAAGGTGTAATATAAACACAATGAAAATACCAAGAGGAAAAGAAAGGAAGAGAAGAAATATTTGAAACAACGACTGAAAATGTATCCAAATTAATGTCAAGACACCAAACCACAGATCTAAGGAAGTTCAGAGAACACCAAGCACAATACATGCTCAAAAAACTACTCTAAGGCCAGGCGCGGTGGCTCATGCCTGTAATCCCAGCACTTTGGGAGGCTGAGGCAGGCAGATCACTTGAGGTCAGGAGTTCAAGACCAGCCTGGCTGACACAGTGAAACTCTGTCTCTACTAAAAGTACAAAAAATGAGCCAGGCATGGTGGCGTGTGCCTGTAATCCCAGCTACTCGGGGGATTGAGGCAGGAGAACTGCTTGAACCCAGGAGGTGGAGGTCGCAGTGAGCTAAGATTGTGCCACTGCACTCCAGCCTATGCCACAGAGTGAGACTCCGTCTCAAAACAAAAACAAGAGCAAAAACAAAACAAAACTATTCTAAACATGTCATATTCAAACTACAGAAAAATACACATAAAGAAAAGAAAGAAAACATCCTGCAAGAAGCCAAAGGGGGGAAAAAAAACACCTTTTCTATAGAGGATAAGGATTACAATATATCTGACTTCTCGGAAACCAGGCAAGCAAGACAAGAGTGGAGTCAAATAAAGTGATGAGAGAAAAAACCCACCAACCTAGAATTCTGTACCCTGCCAAAGTATCCTTGTGTAGTGGAAGAGAATAAAGACTTTCTGAAACAACAATCGAGATATGTAGACCTGCCTTGTAAGAAATTTAAAAAAAAAATTTTTTTTTTAAGTAGGGATGGGGTTTTATCAGAGCCTAACACCCAGTGCAAGACGGAGGGAGTCTCGCTCTGTCGCCCAGGCTGGAGTGGAATGGTGCGATCTCGGCTCACTGCAACCTCCACCTCCTGGGTTCAAGCAATTATCCTGCCTCAGCCTCCTGAGTAGCTGGGATTACAGGCACCTCTCACCACGACTGGCTAATTTTTTTGTATTTTTAGTAGAGACGGTGTTTCACTATGTTGGCCAGGCTGATCCAAACTCCTGACCTTGTGATCCACCACCTCAGCCTCCCAAAGTGCTGGGATTACAGGCGTGAGCCGCCGTGCCTAGCCAAAGAAAAATCTTGAGAGAATGGAAATGATATAGGTCAGAAACTCCGATCCACACAAAGAAAAAGCAGTGGAGAATGAATGAGGCTGAAATAAAAACTTTAAAAAAAAATTCTTAGGCCAGGAGCGGTGGCTCAAGCCTATAATCCCAGCACTTTGGGAGGCCGAGACGGGCGGATCACGAGCTCAGGAGATTGAGACCATCCTGGCTAACACGGTGAAACCCCGTCTCTAATAAAAAATACAAAAAACTAGCCGGGCGAGGTGGCAGGCGCCTGTAGTCCCAGCTACTCGGGAGGCTGAGGCAGGAGAATGGCATGAACCCGGGAGGCGGAGCTTGCAGTGAGCTGAGATCCGGCCACTGCACTCCAGCCCGGGCGACAGAGCGAGACTCCTTGTCTCCAAAAAAAAAAAAAAAAAAAAAAAAAAAAAAAACCTTAGCTAATGGGTGTGTTCAAAATAGTAATGGCAACAATGTATTTTATTATATACACTGATGTGTACTTATACATATATCTAAGTGAAATGACGGGCAGCAACAATACAGGAATGGGAGGAAAGAATTAGGACTATCATTATTATAAGGTCCTCACAATACCTATCGATGCGGGTAAGGGACAGGAGCAATAGAAGTTATGTAATCTCTGTACCTTCCTTTCCATTTTTGCTGCAAATCTAAAACTTTTCTAGAAACTAAAGTTTATTGAAGATAATAATAAAGTGATAAATGCATGTGGATAAACATTAAAGTGATAAAAGTGTCAATAAGATGAGGAGAAAAGCCCTAAATCAAAACACTGAAGTATAACTTTACTGTTTTATCATCCCATATCATAACCTTATTTTTTTTTTCAAATACAAAGTTACATTTATTTTCAATAATGAAAACAACACAACAAAGTGGAGTCAATCCACTAATTTTTATGATTTAACACAACGGCTGGGACAAACTATGCTCAATAAATAACACATAAACCAAGTAAGATTATTCTTGAGACTCCTTAGGGTTGCGTGCAACTGTTTTAAACAAAATTGAGTGAGTGGTGGGTAAAGAAAGACATCCTGCAGACTTGACTGAGAAGGGTTCCAAGTAAAGAACAGCCAAGGAACAGGGTCCCCAAATACTAAGTTAGCAAAATGAATATGGTGTTTTCAAAGCAGTCTAGAAATCAGAGCTCACTGAGAGAAATGACAAGGGTCTGGGGATAATCCATGTTTAAGGCCTAATAATTAAATCTTCCCCTATTTCTGAATTCTTTATTTGGAATCTATCACAATCTAAAGGAGCTTCTGCCAAAGGGTAGGAGATTACGTATGCTGCCTGAAATGGCCTATGCCCCCTAAACTTCCTCTGACTTTGTCACTAATACATCAACGGTTCCATTCCAACAAAGGATTACTGCTATGTACACCTCCTCTTCTCTGGTTTAAATTCTCCTTTCATAAATATTGATACTTGCTCAAGGAGAGCTGTAAATACATCCAATTTCTTTTCTTTTTATCCCCCGCTCTACAACTCTGCTTGGCTACAAAATCTAGGACTCACAGAGCAACAGCAGCAATGGCCAGAAGATAAGGGCCAGTTTCAATGCAAGAACTCTCTAAAGTTCAATGGCCACAATTTTTTTTTAACCACCTCATCTGCCATGACTTTTTTTCTTTTCTCATTATCTTGCCAATTATTTCTTTCGAAACTCAATCCTCTGAGCTACATTCTGAGCACCCAATTTTTTGACCAGTGCCTCTCTGCTATCCTCGTCATCTTTTTGCAAATCTATGTCATCTTGTTGGGACCAAATGGGTTATCCATCAGCTCTGACCGGATGCTAGGAGGCAGGAAGCAGCCTTCAGCTCACCACCATTGCTTAGGAAGGCCTGTGTAACTGTCGATAGATCCAAGTTACACTTCTCCATTAACTGCAGAATGATCATAATGGCAGCTCCCACCTCCGGTGGAGAAACTTTCTTCCTCTTCCTGTTTCTGAGTCTTCCTCAGGCGTGGGGGATCATCATCACACATTGTTCAGTGTATTTCAGAATCAGGGCTCTCATCCACCACCACCTCCTCCAACTCCCGGGTGGCTTCTGCAAGCATCTTTTCCACCGCTCCTTCGCTCTCCTGGATTTCTTCCTTCACAGGTTCTTCCTTCAGGCCAATCTCGAGTTCTCTCTCTCTGCGGTTGCAGTTATCCGCGGCCCGGCGGCCCGCTCGGGTCTTCCGCTGGAGCTTCCGGGAGGAGGCGCGCCCCGGGCGCCCCCTGGCAAGCGCTGGTGCTCCTGGCCCCGCCACCAGGGCTGCGTGGGCGAGCTCTCCACAAGGGCTGCTGGGGATAGAGCTGGCGAGCAGGCGTTTTCCCTCACGTTGGTCAGGACGGCCAGGTCATCCGCATCAGGCTTTGCCTCCCAGTAGTGTCCCTTGAGGCGAGGCGGGGCCCAGCCAACAGGCTCCAGCTCCAGCCTCTCGCTGCGCTGCGCTCCACCAGTCTAGGATGCACCCTGTGGAGATGAAGTGGCCCAAGGCTTCCGCCCGCACCTCCCAGGCTCCTGGACCGACAGTGCGGCCACCCTGCAGGATGAGCTCGGCCGGGCTGGGCCCCACGTGGAAGGACACGGAGCTGCCCTCCTCCCTCTCTCCAACAGAGTCCAGGAATAGATGGGTCCACTGGGATCTCTGCCCAAATCCATCGCCTCTGCCATGTCTGATGCCGGGCACCAGAGGAGCTGCCCCTCACCAGTGCCTGGCACACAGCGAGACTGACCTAACCTCATTTTTATATAGCTCATCTGGAGACCAGAAAGACTAAATAATACTTAGTTACATGGTTGCACAGCTCACAGCTAATTATAACAGAAGCAAAACTATTAGGAAAGTGTATGTGGAAGGATGCAAGTAAAAAGGAGTTGGTTTCTGACATGAGGCGCAATAGAAACCTCCCTCTCCCAGTATCTAACTGTGGGGCAACTACAGTTCCAGGCAAAGACATAGACAGCTCAAGAGTACGAAAATGAACCACTAGGCTACCGCGCAGGGCAGGAACACACAGGCTTCAGGATGCACAATTACTGGGACTAGATAAAAGTATATCCCATACATTAGCCTGGGAAGGACAAGACAGACTGCATATGGTATGAATCCACCTATTTTCCAGGACAGACAAATTTATCTGTAGTGAGAGTAATCAGATCAGCCACTGCCTGGGGCAGGGTATGTGTGGTGGGCCAGATTTGACTGCACAGGCCATGAGAGAACTTTCTTGGGGAATGAAAATGATTTATATTTTTTGGGGGGTGGTGGTTATACACTTGTATACAGTTGTCAAAACTCAACTGTATACTTAAAATCTGTGTAATTAATTGTATACAAATTATACCTCAAAGATTATCGGTTTTTGTGTGTGTGTGTTTTTTTTAAGGATAAGAAGTATAATATGTTCTATCAAGATGCTTCTCAAAAGCAGAAAATTTTAAATTGAGGGCCGGGCACAGTGACTCTCACCTGTAATATTAGCACTTCTGTAGGCCGAGTCAGCTCGATGACTTGAAGTCAGGAGTTCAGGACCAGCCTGACCAATCAGAGTCAGGTGAAATCCTGTCTCTACTAAAAATACAAAAAATTAGCTGGGCGTGGTGGCACGTGTCTATAGTCTCAGCTACTAGGGAGGCTGAGGCATGAGAATCCCTTGAACCCGGGAGGCAGAGGTTGTAGTGAGCCAAGATCACGCTACTGTACTCCAGCCTGGGTGAAAAACAAGGGTCTGTCTCAAAAAAATACTAAAATAAAATAAGAGGCCAGGCTGGGTGTTGTGGAATGCTGCCTATAGTCCCAGCTACTCATGTGAATAGCTTGAGGCCAGGAGTTGGAGGGCAGCCTGGGGCAACAAAGCGAAATCCCGTATCAATTAAAAAAAATTTTTTTCCAGGCCACAAGCAGTAAACAGTAGTAAACTCCACTATATGGAAATCTCAGCTATCCAGAAGATCCGCTTCCAAGTAAATTCCAGAGAGCCACAATTTTACTTTTCATCCTAAGCAGAAATAGTAGCAATAACACTTTTAACCTAATTATTTTTTCCTCCCTTTTTACAAGTCTTGTCAAAACTAGACAGTGATTAATATTACTTTCACTAAGTACAGCTTTTTAAGTTGTTATAAAGATAGTGCCAGTCAATGGTTGTGGTAGGCCTACATTTAAATTTATCTAAATGCCATTTCTATTCAGATGCCTACAACAGAAACTTGGGAAACACATGGAGTAAAGCCAATCGAAAAATAAGTTTCTTCAAGAACTAGCAAGGGTAAAACATCTACCACTATATGTGATAAAGTTAAATTCTTAAAAGACTTTTTTTAAGTCCCTTTGTCGTAAAAAAAAAACAAACCCGAATCTGACAACAATATCAGTGTGATATACGTATCAAGAGACTTTAAAAAGATTCATACCGTGACACTTTTAAGGAATTACTATATGGATATAATCATAAATGCGCACATTTGGTATCCAATGGTGCTTTATTTATTTAAAAAGAAAACAAGTAGGCCGGGTGTGGTGGCTCACGCCTGTAATCCCAGCACTTTGGGAGGCCGGGCTGGGTGGATCATGAGGTAAGGAGTTCGAGACCAGCCTGGCCAACACAGTGAAACCCTGTCTCTATTAAAATTACAAAAATTACCTGGGCGTGGTGGTGGGCATCTGTAATCCCAGCTACCAGGGAGGCTGAGGCACAAGAATTGCTTGAACCCACCAAGACGGTGCCACTGTGCTCCAGTCTGGGCCACCAGAGCAAGACTCTGTCTCAAAATAACAATATAATAATAATAGTATGATCAAGATTTGAACCCCCATAGCCTAGATTGTGGGACCAAAATCCTAACCAACATATCCTATTTGGTTTTACCCATTTTATCATTCAGAGCATTAATGAGGAGGATGCAATTTGTCAATATCTGAGGGCAAAGGAAACAAATACAAAAAAAGGTCAGCGACAATAAAGGTACAGAAAAAAAAAAAACTAAAAGTAGATATATATTCCATCTTCTTGACTCACAAAGCAAAAAGAAATTCGAAATTCCATATTAGTAATCATTTTAAGGAAGTGATAAATATAAATCACTGCTCCTTTCTTCATGTCTCTAGCTTACCTTTTAACTCTATATATGTCAACAGATTTTATAAGAGATCTGTCACTATTTAGAGAGTCATATTCAAAGGTTCCCTTTAAGTTACCTCACTAAGCAAGGCACCCAACTCCCTTCACATTGACTGCTGACTTCATGTTGTCACCATTTTATTCTAACACAAAAATAGGAAGGGCCTGGAAACATTAATGACAATCCTGAAAACAGTTTCTTCCCAGAAATCATGACTGTACTGGGAAACCTGGATCTCTGGATTTGGTGATAAGCCCTCAAATCTCCAATGAACAAAAAATTAAGTCTAAGAGGAAGGTGTGTTCCAGCAGATGCTACACAATGGACCAACGGATGGACGGATTGATGGACTGATGAACTGATGAACAAACAACAGAGAGATAAAAGTCTCAAATTATTTGTAGATGAAAGTAAAGAACAGATAAACCGAAATTGCTGAAACCAATTTCTGACCCACTTAGAAACACAAACCTTCCATTTCATGACGATAGCCTAAGGCAAAAGTAAGAATAAGTGCTGGTCCACCCAGGCCCAGACTTGGGTTTTCCTGACTGTCGGAGGCTTCCCTACACTACTTTAAGACATCTCCCCATTTTATCCTATGCATGGTGTAAATACGAACTGTAAAAGGCACAGTAATTTAAATGAACTATTAAAAAACAGTAGACCAGACATCGTGGCTCACGCCTGTAATCCCAGCACTTTGGGAGGCCAAGGCAGGAAGATCGCTTGAGCCCAGGAGTTTGAGACCAGTTTGGGCAACATGGCGAAACTTCATCTCTACAAAAAAATACAAAATTTAGCCAGGCAAGGTGGCGCACCCCCATCTGTGATCCCAGCTACTTGGGAAGCTAAGGTGGAAGGATGGCTTGAGCCTGGGAGGTAGAGGTTGCAGTGAACTGAGATTGTGCCACTGCATTCCAGCCTGGGCGACAGAGATCCTGTCTCAAGAAGAAAGAAGAAGAACAAAGAAGAAGAAGAGAAACTTCGTTTCAGTTGAAAAAATAAAGAAAAGTCAATAATGGAGACTACAAACCATATGTCTGTTAACAGGTAAGGTTCATATTCATTCATGTAATAACTTTATAGTACCTGCCGCTAGGCACTGAAGGCACCAACACGAATGCCTTCTAAGTGAATTAACCATTCATCTTACACATATTCCTATGCCCCAAGTAAGAGACAATTTAGTAAAAATGTATATCATATATTTTACACTGTCTAAAATTGATTCTCACTTTATAAACCACACCTCAGAAATTAATCACTGGAGACAAATAGATGCCTTAAACATGTAAGCATGCCCCCAACAGGCACACCACTAAGAAAGGCTCAAGATAAATCACACACAGGCTTTGGGGGGTATTGGCTATAATCCACTCCCACTGTCCCCAACGCCTCACCCCAACCATTTTTCTCCCGTCCTAGAGAGCATGTGAAAATGTGAGTGAGAATATTACAAAAATAGCTTTGCATCTACTCTAACTTTTTTAGGTATATAATTTGCCAACTTAGGGAATTCACAATCAGTAATAAAGTACCTGCAATACACTTTAAAACTCTGTCAATACTGAGAATCTCTGTCTCCTAGGGATCTAGAGTGATTAATAATCCTCCTTCTGCCGGGTGTGGTGGCTCACACCTGTAATCCCAGCACTTTGGGAGGCCAAGGCGGGCGGATCACGAGGTCAGGAGATCGAGACCATCCTGGCTAACACGGTGAAACCCCGTCTCTGCTAAAAATACAAAAAATTAGCCAGGTGTGGTGGCAGGTGCCTGTAGTCCCAGCTACTCAGGAGGCTGAGGCAGGAGAATGGTGTGAACCTGGGAGGAGTAGTTTGCAGTGAGCAGAGATGGCACCACTGCACTGCAGCCTGGGCAACAGAGCGAGGCTCCGTCTCAAAAATTAATAATAATAATCCTCCTTCTACAAGCACATGAAATTTGGACTATCTTTAGACCACATATCTAGCTTACAGAACAGTTTGGCGAGCAGGCCCAAAATGTCATACTGACTACCAAATGAAAGACGACAGGTGGAGTCCTGCAGTGAAGGACTCTCTACCTCTTGTCCCTGATGCTAAGATCCCCAGGTCTGAACAATGTTAATGGAGTCCGCAAGCCAGGCAGCAGCAGAAATAGTGAGCTTAAGGAAGTGAGGTAATCACGGCCAAGACACAGCAATACACTAAGAACGTGCCTCAAAACAATTAAAAGCAATTGAAATGGACTGACTCCAGATCTTATAGGGTATTTGCTTGGAAACAAAGAAATCCTGCAAAGGAGTATGTCGTGCCCTCTGATGCTGTCAGTACCCTGTTTTCCTCCACACTCTCCAAGGTTAGAACCATCAACCTGCTTTCTTCGCTCTCCTCTGTGTTTTCCCCACAAAAATACTTTTCTGATACTACTCCCCTTATGGGAGGTTCATACCCTCATCCACCACCAGCCTCTCCACTGACTCCAGGGAGACCAAACGCTCTGCAAAAGAGTATTCCCAACAAGGCCAAAGAAAGGCGTGTGCGCCCCAAGAGAGGGTGCAGGAGGGGGCCAGGCACTCTCAACCTCAGACCAGTTTTAAAGAGGATGTCAGGCATCTCCTGAGGAAAACTTAACTATGTCTAATCAGAAGTCCGACTGCAGCCTAGCTGCAAAAAAAGCAGCATCATCATCCTCAAAGAACAGAATGTGGAGGCACAGATACACAGACTGGTCGCACCCACACTGCCACGAGAAAGGAAAGGCTCTGCATGATGCCTCCCAAGGAGGTGGTCATGGTTCCATCCCCCTCACCCAGAAGGCCGCCCGCCACCTGTCTCCACACAAAGACACAATACGAGGCGGATGGAGACTCAAGAATGGCTTCAAAGAGCTTTCCAGGCAGGCTAAGGGACAGTTTCCTCAAACTCCGAAGTCCTAATTTTCCTTCAGCAGAGTCTCTGGAAAGGGGGTTCTCTACCTGGTCTCTGACCCCATAGCAACACCTGCCATCACTTACCTCTGGTGAAGGTAAGAGGGCAGAAACAGCCTTCATCTCTCCCCACAATGTGAAAATCAGCAAATGCTACCGAATTAGGAGCTGGGAGCCAAAGGCCTCTTTAGCCCTAAGAATGGGAGCCAAGCCAAACCCAGGCCTGCTTCGGGCACACAAAGTAGTTAAGAGTGTGGGGGTGGGGCAGGGAATGAACAAGGAAAGAAAAGCTAGAAACTGAAAATGACACGCAACTCTAAGCAGCAGGGTGACTTTACCAACGGGACTCAATCACGTTATCAGGAATCAATGGTGCCAATTTCTATTACTGTATTTTGGGGAACCAGACTCAACAAACAGAAATGACCCTTCCCCAGTCTTTTCTAGTTATAATAAACAGAACTGCAGCCACAGCTACGGATCATTGTTTATTTAACATGCAGAAGAAATAAGGGAAGTTTTGAGAATATTAGCCATGACACTACAGAATACTGGCCATTAGAGTATTTTAGAAAGTTACTAGTACGTGACTTTGAGATTACACATTTCACTATGAAGTTACATCCTAAGGAAAGAGTCATGTATACACTTACACAGAGGCGTCCATTTAAGATTGGAAAAAACCTTGATGTCCGACAACAGGCAATAAATGACAGCATGGCCATATCCGAATTACAGTGACATTAGATCTACATATTAACATGAAAAACATTTATTATATATTACCTTTAAAAAGCCATAAAAATGTATATCATATATTGATATATTTTACATGTATCTGTATGTATACATGGGTAGACCTATATAGGCTCGAGGTAATTATAATTATTTTCTTCTTTTTGCTTATCTCAATTTCCTAAAATGTTTACAATAATTTTTTTGAAAGAGAAAGGTGCTGTTTTAAATTTTGACATTTATGTAAAATATTTTAATAAAAAACAAAAACAAGGACCAAGGTGCCAAGGGTCTGGACTTTACTAGATAAATGGTAAGATAGGTCCTATATTAAGGACCTGCCTAACCCAAGTCTTGAGTTCTTCCCATCGTGTATCTTATATCTAACATTTCCAAGTCTATCCGACCCAGCCTGATAATTACTTTCAGTGAAACCCAGCTTGCACATCCCAGGTCCATTACATCACATTCTTGCACTCAAGGGAGGCCCAGATGGATCTTTCACACTGGATTGGACAGCAGGAACTGATGGACTCGTTCCAAAGTGCTAAGCCACCATCTGCAGCCTTCTGTTAATTTTCTCCATCTCATCTGTCCCATTCCCAATTCTTTTTACATACCCATTGCACAAGTAATCAAGATTTGCCCTCCAGGTGTCTCTTCCCATAAGGCAGGTAAAAATATAATATTAAATTAAATTATTTTCAACTAAAGCAATGCCTTCACATCACTCTCTCAATCCAAAAACATTACTCTGTGCCTAATGCTAAAGGCCATGCGAAGTACTAAAAGAGCATAATATAATACACGGTCAGTCGTGACAAAGAACTTAAGAATCCAACTGATAAAACAGAACTCGTAAATGTGAAAAACTTGGGCTCCCTATTAACTGCTAGGCTTGGCTCTACTGGTTCTAATCCCAATTCAACTCACTACCTATTATATGACCTTAGGCAACATCCTCATCTGTAAAACTATGAGTTAAACTTAAATTATCTCTAACATCCTTTCCAGCTTTTACCTTCCATAGCTCTAGGAACAATGAATCAGAGAAAAGAAAGACAAATGTGGGCTTCTAGAAAGTGTTATAAATTACCCATGCAGAGAAAACCACCAAGTGAATCTGGCAAGGAAAAAAAATTTCTAGTCAATTAAAGCTTGTTTTGGCCGGGTTTGGTGGCTCATGCCTGTAATCCCAGCACTTTGGGAAGAAGAGGCGGGCGGATCACGAGGCCAGGAGTTCGAGACCATCCTGGCCAACATAGTGAAACCGCATCTCTGCTAAAAATACAAAAATTATTTGGGTGTGGTGGCATGCATCTGTAGGCCCAGCTACTCGGGAGGCTGAGGCAGGAGAATCGTTTGAATTTGGGAGGTGGAGGCCACAGTGAGCCGAGACTGTGCCACTGTACTCCAGCCTGGGCCACAGAGCAAGAATCTGCCAAAAAAAAAAAAGAGGCTTGTTTTTATTACACAAATGGGGGGTCAGAAAGTAAATGAAAGAAAAGTATACCATTCTCCCCCCATTAGAAAAATCCTGACAAGGCTTACGCTATGTAAACAAATCTACTAGAGTAAAGGGGGGCAGTGACAACAAAAAAAGTAGTGAACGGGGCTAGGCGCAGTAGTTCACGCCTGTAATCCCAGCACTTTGGGAGGCCGAGGCGGGCAGACCACTTGAGGTCAGGAGTCCAAGACCAGCCCGGCCAACATGGTGAAATCCCGTCTCTACTAAAAATACAAAAGTTAGCCAGGCATGGTGGCATGTCCAAGATCCTGCCACGCACTCCAGCCTGGGCAACAGAGCGAGACTCTGTCTCAAAAATAAAAAATAAAAATAAAAAAATAGCAGACAGCAAACACTTGATGGAATATGTGTGAGGCTCTTTACTAGACACAGTTCAGAATACAAATATGGATAAAAGACAGTCCCTACTTTTGGAAATTTTACTTCATTCATTCATTCATTCACTCAGAAAATATTTATTGAATACATCTACTATATATAGGACAATTCTAGGTAATGTAATACAAGAATGCATAGGATAGAGAAGATCCCTGCTCTGATATAACTCACATTCTTAGGGAGAAAACAGACTAAAGTAAACCAAAAAGGTAACCCCAGAAGAAGGAAACAGAAAGGAGTTAAATATGACAGAGATAGACTGGGTTGGGAAGAGAGGTGAGGGCATACTTTTCACTGGGTGATTATTAACATTCTGTTAATAATCACTGACACTGGGTGACAGGAATTCATTGTGTTACTCTCTTTATAAAACTTACTTAAAATTAGGCCAGGTGCGGTGGCTCACACCTGTAATCCCAGCACTTTGGGAGGCCGAGGCAGGCGGATCATGAGGTCAAGAAATTGAGACCATCCTGGCCAATGTGGTGAAACCCCATCTTTACTAAAAATACAAAAATTAGCTGGGTGTGGTGGGAGGTGGGCGGATCACAAGGTCAAGAGATCGAGACCATCCTGGTCAATATGGTGAAACCCCATCTCTACTAAAAATACAAAAATTAGCTGGGCGTGGTGACAGGTGCCTGCAGTCCCAGCTACTCAGGAGGCTGAGGCACGAGAATCGCTTGAACCTGGGAGGTGGAGGTTGCAGTGAGCCGAGATCATGCCACTGCACTCCAGCTGGGCGAGAGTGAGACTCCGTCTCAAAACAAAACAAAACAAAACACCTATTTGGAATTAATAAAATAGAACAAGCTATAGATAGGCTGATCAAGGCATGTTTCATTCATTGAGATGACATCTGAGCTGAGAGCTGGAAACCATGAGCAGGTGCAAAGCCCCTAAGAAGTTCAGAGTCTTTATGAGAAGAAAAGCAAGCTGATAAGCTAAAAAGCTGGGAGAGAATGGTACGAGGCAAGGAAGGCAGAAGATGCAGAAAGTTTCTGTGGGCCCACTAAGCAATGGTAAGGGATTTAGACAATGCTAAATGCAAGAGAAAGCCATTGGAGGGTTTTATGCAACAATGGGAAGACAGCAAGATACTATGCTTGCTTTTGTTTTATGAATACAAGGTAACACAAGGTAGGTGCTAAATCAGGTAACCCAAAATATACTTATGTTTAGCTATGGGATGAACTAACATGTTGGTGGCATCTTTACCTTGCTAACCTTTTATCTGAACTGATAGTAACATTAACTTCTCATTCCCAGCAACAACCAATCCAAAGACACTAATGCAGGACCTGGAATGGTGCTTCAGAAACATCTTGGGTGAGAAAGCAATCAGTGTAGGCTTAAAAATGTTGTTACAGATGTCCAACAAAAATGCTGAGCCAACAACACGTGGGCTAGAATTTCAGACTTTAAAGATCTTACTTAGAAAAAAATGGCATTCTGGCTACCATGACAGCTGCCACATAAATGAAAAGGAAACTGAGGCGTACAACAGATGAATGACTTGCCCAATCACACCACTAGCGAGAGGAAGAATGGAGACACTGGGATGTGAAGTCCACGCTGCTGACTTCCTGACCGTGTTCTTTCCAGAGCATCACAAAGAAGCAAACATAAAAATAATTTAGAATCCAGAGACAGAAAGCAGACGAGTGGATGCCGGGGGCTGCGGGCTGAGGGGGCTGAGTGGGGGGGGGTTACAGGGTCTCTCCTTTTGAGGTGATAAAAATGTCTTGGAACTGGATAGAAACGACAGCTGCACGACATATTGAATTCACTCAATGTGACTGAATCGTACACTTTCAAATGGTTAACAATTAATTTTACGTTACGTAAATTTTGCCCCAATTTAACAAATGAACTGGAAAAAATAAAAATAATAACTTAGAGGGGATCACCCACAACTGATGACAAGATTATTAGTCACCAAAGGTACGGTTTTGGACACCCATGTTCTAATCAAAACTCAAGAAAAGCTGGCTTCAGACCAGGGTTTCTCAATCTCAGCCGTACTGACATTTTGGACTAGATGATTTTTGTTGCTGTTCTGAAGAGCTGTCTTACGCACTGTAGGCTATGTGACAATATTCCTGACCTCTACCCACACCCCTCTTCTCCTGAGTTGTGGCAACCAAACTGTCTCCAGACACTGCCAAAGTCCTCTAAGGGGCAAATCACCCCCTGTCGAGAACCACTGTCAGACAAAATGCCTAACTTCTCCTATCTTAATTTCCTCAATCATCCACCTAAAACCTGAGGCTAAAATAAGGCCCTCTATTCACGGCCTCTTTCTTTTTTCTTTTTTTTGAGAGAGAGCTTCACTCTATTGCCTAGGCTGGTGTGCAGTGGTGTGATCTCAGCTCACTGCAACCTTCGCCTCCCAGCTTCAAGCAATTCTCATGCCTCAGCCTCCCCAGTAGCTGGGATTACACACACCTGCCACCGCGCCTGGCGAATTTTGTGTTTTTAGTAGAGATAGAGTTTCACCATGTTGGCCAGGGTGGTCTCAAACTCCTGACCTCAGGTGATCCACGCACCTCGGCCTCCCAAAGTGCTGGGATTACAGGCATGAGCCACCACACCCGGCCTCTTTCGATTATAGCCCAGTACTCTCTTTCACCTGCCTTGCTCTATATCTCACTAGGCTGATGCGAGCTTATATTGAAATAACTAGGGAAATGATTTTACACCGAAAGATCCTTAAAACAACAACAACAACAAACTCCTCAAAGACAGTAAGTGGCTATGAAGAGAGTTATTCTTAAATTTCTATCCAAAGAAAGTATTGGTATAAAAGCTTTCCATTAAGCTTTAAGAACACGGCTAATAAACTAATACTCAAGTTGTCAAAGGACTGTAGTTTCTGAATCTGTATTTTTTGTTTGATTTGTACTTAAATGCTTCTTATACAAGGTGCTTCCCTTGGAAACTGACTGACACATCTGCTTGTTTACCTCACCAGTGTTCAAGAAGGATTGTAGGTTCCTCCATTTTCACATGAGAATACCCCAGGCATGTCAGGCAGTAAAGGGTTAATTTAATTAGTTCTGTGTATGCTCAAAGAATTACAAGCAACTTCATTTAATTATTAAGCAGCCAATCAGGTAATCTCTGTGGTTGATTAGTGCACTAATGAAATAATGTCTTCCAGTTCAAAGCTGTCATTCCAATCAGGAGACGGCTCTTCAGCTAGAAGAAAGAGCTGGCAGGATTTCCAGACTCACGCTAAGAATTTGGGGAAGGGAAATGAATCATTTCATATTTCACCCCATTGTATTAAAAGATAAAGAAGTTTGTGAACTGACATTTATAAGATACTCTAGCCAAAAATAGCAGAATACACATTCTTTCCTTTTCTTTTTTTTTTTGGAGGGAGGGTTGGGGGGGAGGAACAGAGTCCTGTTTTGTCACCCAGGCTGGAGGGCAGTGGCATCTTGACTCACTGCAACCTCCGCCTCCTGGGTTCAAGTGATTCTCGTGACTCAGCCTCCCCAGTAGCTGGGATTACAGGCGTGCACCACCACACCTGGCAAATTTTTGCATTTTTTTAGTAGAGAGGGTTTCATCATGTTGGCCAGGCTAGTCTCGAACTCCTGACTTCAGGTGGTCCTCCTGCCTCAGCCTCCCAAAGTGCTGGGATTACAGGCATGAGCCACCATGCCCGGCCCTATCATTCTTCTCAAGTGAACATGAAACGCTTACCAAGAGACACCATATTCTGGGCCTTAAAACAAGTCTCAATACATTTCAAAGGATGCAAGTCATACAAAATATGTTGTCTGACTAAAGTGGGTTAAATTAGGTATATCATTAATAGAAAGCTCTCTGGAAATTTTCCCAATATTTGAAAACTAATATTCTTCACACTTCTAATAACTAATATACTTCTAATATATTCATATTTCTAAATAACCCATGGTTGCAGGAAAAATATCGAAAAGGAAAAGGGGAAGATCCGAATGCTTTTTCTCTAAGATGAGGAACAAGACCAGGATGTCTACTCTGGCCTCTACATTTTATGGTTGGCTCTAGACAGTGCAATAAGGTAAAAAAAAGAAGTGGCCTCCACATTGCCAAAAAATGCACAATTATCTTTATTTACAAACAACATGATCATCTATGCAGAAAATCCAATGGAATCTATGAACAGGCTGCTAAAAGAGGTGAGTTTAGGAAGGTTACAGATACAAGAGTAATAGACAAAACTCAATGCTATTTCTATATACTAGCAAACAATCGAAAACTTTTTTTTTTTTGAGACGGAGTCTCGCTGTTTTGCCCAGGCTGGAGTGCCACAGCACAATCTCGGCTCACAGCAATCTCCACCTCCCAGGTTCAAAAGGTTCTCCTGCCTCAGCCTCCCAAGTAGCTGGGATTACAGGCGCCCGCCACCATGCCCAGCTTACTTTTTGTATTTTTTTAGTAGAGATGGGGTTTCACTATGTTGGCCAGGCTGGTCTTGAACTCCTGACCTCATGCCTGCCTCAGCCTCCCAAAGTGCTGGGATTACAGGTGTGAGTCACCGTGCCTGGCCGAAAACTTTTAAAGATGTGTAACAGCGAGCTCGGGCGGCGGGAGGAGTGGCAGCGGCCAGGCAGCCCAGTTTCGCGAAGGCTCTCGGCCCGCAGGCACCCAGCACGCGCCTTCCCTGCCACCAGGAGGCCCAAGAGGAAGGTCAGCTCTGCCGAAGGGGCCGCCAAGGAAGCGCCCAAGAGGAGATCGGCGCGGCTGTCAGCTAAACCTCTTGCAAAAGTGGAAGCGAAGCCAAAAAAGGCAGCAGCGATAAATCTTCAGACAAAAAAGTGCAAACAAAAGGGAAAAGGGGAGCAAAGGGAACACAGGCCGAGGTGGCTAACCAAGAAAGTAAAGAAGATTTACCTGCAGAAAGCGGGGAAACGAAAACTGCGGAGAGTCCAGCCTCTGATGAAGCAGGAGAGAAAGAAGTCAAGTCTGATTAATACCATACACCATGTCTTACCAGTGGTCCCTGTCTCCCTTCTTGTACAACCCAGAGGAATATTTTTATCAACTATTTTGTAAATGCAAGTTTTTCAGTAGCTCTAGAAACATTTTTAAGAAGGAGGGAATCCCACCTCATCCCATTTTTTAAGTGTAAATGCTTTTTTTTTTAAGAGGTGAAATCATTTGCTGGTTGTTTATTCTTTGGTACAACCAGAAAATAGTGTGGGATATTGAATTATGTATGGGAGGCTCTGACTGTCTCGGGTGCCAGCTTAACATTCCATAGATGGGGGGTTAGTTTTTATATCCTATAATACAAAGCATATTAAATGGCAATATGGAGTCAGTCCTGCATTTAATGTCTTGAACATTTTAAATTACTTCTATTGCCATGTTGTTTTTAGTAGAATTGTTTCCTACAGAAAACCTTACTCCTTGATCAGGCGCTCCCTGTCAGAATCGCGTGCACTCTGTAACATCTTTGGTTGTGGTAGTCCTGCTTTCCTAATAACTTTGCTACTGTGCTGTGAAAGATTACAGATTTGAGTATGTAATGTACATGCCATTCGGTTGTGAACTGGTGGGCCACGTGTAACAGCTGACCAACATGTGAATATACTGGTGCTTGATAGCCTCTTCAGGAAAATTTGCTTCCAGATCTTAAGCTGGAAAGTCACTGGAGTAACTTTAAAAAAGGATTACGATACATGGCTTTTTAGAATTTCATTACCTAGGTTAAGAATTGTGTACAAATTGAAATGTCTGTACTGATCCTCAACCGATAAAATCTCAATTATGAAAAAAATGTGTAACAGCATCAAAAAGAATGAAGTATTTTGGGATAACTCTGACAAAAGATGGGAGATAGCTAAAGAGTTGAGAATTTGAATATAAAATTTTTCTGTCAGAAATCAAAGAAAACCTAGACAGGGAGACAGGTACCATCATCACGGGTCAGAAGACTCAATAGTGTTAAGAGGCCCATTTTCTACAAATGGACCTAGATATTCAACACAACTCCAATCTAAATGCTAGCAGGCTTTTTTTGTAGAAACTGATAAACTAATTCTAAAATTCATATGGAAATATAAAAAATATAAAATAGCCAAAGCAACTTTGAAAATGAACAAAGTGAGAGGACTAACATTATTTGATTTCATGACTTACTAAAAGCTACACTAATTAAGCTACTGTGATATTGTCTCAAAAACAGAACAGAGCGAACAATGACATAGAACAGAGTCCAGAAATGAACCCACATGTATATGGAAAACTGACTTGGGCAACTAATAAAGGGTGATCTTTTCTTTCTTTTTTTTTTTTTTTTTTTTTTTTGGTGGGGGCGGAGTCTCGCTCTGTCACCCAGGCTGGAGTGCAGCGGCACGATCTTGGCTCACTGCAACCTCCACCTTCTGGGTTCAAGCGATTCTTCTGCCTCGGCCTCCCAAGTAGATGGGACTACAGACGCGCGATACCACGCCTGGCTAATTTTTGTATTTTTAGCAGAGACGGGGTTTCATCATATTGGCCAGGCTAGTCTCAAACTCCTGACCTCGTGATCCTCCCAACTCCGCCTCCCACAGTGCTAGGATTACAGGTGTGAGCCACTGTGCCCGGCCAGGATGGTCTTTTCTACAAATGCTCCTAAACACATGCCCCTTACCGCCCCCCCAAAAAACCCCACGAACTTTGATCAGTACTTTACATCATATGCAAATATCAACTCAAAATGAAACACAGACTTAAATGGTAAATCTAAAACAATAAAACTTCTAAAAGAAAACGTAAGAAAAAAAACCTTTGTGACCTTAGATTAGGAAAAAGCAAAACCAGAATACATAAACAGCTCAACAGACAAAGTGTCCAATTTTAAAATGTGCAAAAGACCTTAACTAAAAGATCACCAAAGATATAAATAGCTAACAAACACAGAAAAGGTGAACATTAGTGATAAGGGAGATGCAGATCAAAACCACATTAAAATAGCCCTTTGCCCCCACTAGTGAATAGTGATCATCAAAAGGACAGGCAATAACAAGTATTGATGACGTGAAAAAATCAGAGCCCCTTATTCACTACTGTTGAAAACAGAAATTGGTGTGTTTTCTTTGGAAAACAACTTTGCCAGTTTCTTTAGAAGTTAAAACATAACTCCAGTCCTACTCCTAAGTATTTGTCCAAGAAAAAAAAGAAAGCACACAAACACCTACAAGCAAATACACGCGGCTATTATCTACAGTAGCCCCAAACAAAAACAATCCGAAAGCAAAAACAATCCATCATCTGGTGAATGGATAAAAAATGGGTGTAGCCAAACAATGGCAGTACCCAAAACAGAAAAAAAATGAGGACATGTCTAAAGGAGACCGGAGCCAGCCGGAAAGAATTCCCAATGGCCAAAGCTGAAACAATTTGAGCAGCTAAATAAACAGTGTTAGATTCAAATCCAAAAGATAAGTATCAATGAGTCCAAACGGATGACAACAGACTTAAGGAGACATGCGACGTTAGCTGGAATGCAGGAACAAATCCTGAAATGAAAAGATGGGGAAACTGTCGCAATCTAAATAGTCTGAAGTTTAGTTCACACACAGTACTGCACGAATGTGAATGTCTTAGTTTTGACAAATTTACCATGATTATAAAAGATTAAACATTAGAGGAAGCTGGGTGGAGGGTTTATAGAAGAGATCAGCAAACTACAATCCAAGGGCCAAATCCAGCCTACCACCTGTTTTCATAAAGTTTGACTGGAACACATCCATTCATTTCCTCACTGTCTGATGGCAGCCTCTGCCCTACATCAGCACAGTAGTCCTAGGAAAGACCATTTGGTCTAAAATATTTATTATCTGGCTCTTCATGGGAAAAGTCTGCCAAGCCCTGATATATATGAAGTCTTTCTCTGTGCTGTCATTGTAACTATTCTTTAAATCTAAAATGATTCTAAAATAAATTTATTTTTTCAAAAAGTTAAAATGCTGGCCAGGCACAGTGGCTCATGCCTGTAATCCCAGCACTTTGGGAGGCCGAGGCGGGCGGATTGCCTGAGCTCAGGAGTTCGAAACCAGCCTGGGCAACATGGAGAAATCCCACCTCTACTAAAAATACAAGAAATTAGCCGGGCATGGTGGCGGGCACCTGTAATCCCAGTTACTCGGGAGGCTGAGGCAGGAGAATCACTTGAATCCGGGAGGCGGAGGTTGCAGTGAGCTGAGACTGCGCTACTGCACTCCAGCCTGGGCAAAAGAGTGAGACTCTGTCTCACCAAAAAAAAGTTAAAATGTTGAGCTGGGTATGGTGTTGAGCACCTGTGGTCAGGAGGCTGAAGGGGGAGGAGTGCTTGCACCCAGGAGCTCAAGGCCAGACTGGGCAACACAGTGAGACCCCATCTGTTAAAAAAAAAATGTGGGGGGTTATATCTTCACCTACCATATGACCCAGTCATTCTACTTCCAGGTACTTACCCAAGTGAAACGAAAGCATACGTCCAAAGAATGGTACACAAATTTTTGCCAATAGGTGAACTCAATAAACAAACTATATACTATCTATCCATAAACTGGCATAGTACTCAACAATAAAAAGGAAATCAACTATTGGCACATGCTACAGAATGAATGAATTTCTATTTACACTGAGTAGAAGGAACAGGAACAACAACAAAAGAGTGCATATCTCATGTAAAAATCTAGGAAATGTAAACTAACATACAGTGACAGAAAGCAGATTGGGGGGTCACCCTGGGAGAAACACAGGCTGGGGCGAGACAGGAGGTAAAGAGATTACAAAGGGACCCAAGGATATCACATCTTCGCGTGGCGTACGCGGACACGTTCATCTTGACTGCGGTGATGGTTTCACTAGTGTGTATATATATGTCAAAACTTGCCAAATTGTACACATAAATATTTGCGGTAGATTATGTCAGTTATACCTCAGTAAAGCTGTTTTTAAAAATAAGTTGCAAAAATATTCTTCCGGTCTTCTGATATCAAGCATTATGACGAAATAGACGAATCCATAGACAAACCTCTTCAGCTACCAATTTCTGTCATCCGTCCCTCCTTACCTCTGGAACACTCTTTCTTTAGGGGAGATGAAGATTCTGAATCATAGTCACACTTGTTCTAGAAGTCTTCAGAAAATCCTGCAAGAATAAGACTCCCCTGGGGACCGGGCACGGTGGCTCACACCTGTAATCCCAGCACTTTGGAAGGCCAAGGTGGGAGAATCCCCTGAGCCCAGGAGTTCAAGACCAGTCTGAGCAACATAGCGAGACCCCATCTCTAAAAAAAAAAAAAAAAAAAAAAAAAAAAAGGTCAAAAAACTAACCAGCCACGGTGGCATGCGCCTGTAGTCCCAGCTACTAAGGAGGCTGAGGCCAAAGGATTGCTTGAGCCCACGAGGTTAAGGCTGCAGTGAGCAGAGATTACGCCACTGCATTCCAGCCTGCAACAGAGGCAGACCCTGTCTCAAAACAAATAAAAAAGATTCTCCTGGGATCCTGCCAACAAACTATACACAGGCAAGTGAGATCCCAGTTACCTGGATAAGCAGCGAGGTATTTACAGAACAAACCCTCTGACCTCCAAGGTCTTCTCTGCCCTTCTCGGACTTTCTGTCTTTCCCCTCGCTCTTAAGCCCCAGAGTCAGAATGCAGCTCCGCCATAAAACAAAGACTTCAGAAATGAAATGACTCGCAAGAAAAAGGACATTTCTCAAGAGCCTACTAAGGATAAAGAGAGTTGAGAGGTGTGCCCAGCTTCTCTAACCCTTATTCAACACCCCGCAAGCATCTTCACTGAGTGACTTTGTATCCTGCTATCCATTCCAGACCTCATCTACTCCACACACCTCAGTGACTGGCTGCCACTAAGTTCTGCCCTTCCCAGACAGCTTTGTCTTTAAAATACAAACTCCTCTTCCTCAGTCACTTAATCTGACTTTGGCATAACAGCTGAGGGTAATCCTAAAGATTACTTTGAAACTACAGGAAAGATAATGTAAATAAAACACTTAGATATAAAATATGTTACCCAATACCTAAGTCACACTAAACTGTGTGCATTTTGGACACTGTCCCTGCATGCAAAAGGAAGGAAAATGAGGAAACTAAGACTAATGGGGAAGCCAAATCTGCACTTCAGATTTTTTAAAAAGTAATGGCGCTTTAGAACTTAATATATTATAAAATACATCCAACTATGACAGGTAAATAAAATACTAACTGCAGAATTATGATAAGCATAATAATGAAACACCATACCATGTGAGCATTAGCATGTCAGCATTAAATGTGAGGTCCAAAATTCAAAGAGATGCCAAAAGAATGTATTTTTCTTTTTTTTTTTTTTTTTTTGAGACGGAGTCTCGCTCTGTCGCCCAAGCTGGAGTGCAGTGGTGCAATCTCGGCTCACTGCAAGCTCCGCCTCCCGGGTTCACGCCATTCTCCTGCCTCAGCCTCCCCAGTAGCTGGGACTACAGGCGCCCGCCACCACGCCCGGCTAATTTTTGGCATTTTTTTTAGTAGAGACGGGGTTTCACCATGTTAGCCAGGATGGTCTCGATCTCCTGACCTTGTGATCTGCCCGCCTCGGCCTCCCAAAGTCCTGGGATTACAGGCGTGAGCCACCGCGCCCGGCCAATAATGTATTTCTTAAATTTCAAGATTTCTGGACAAATTTTCCCTTAAATTCAAATACTGAAAGTTGAGAAATGATGAAATTACACTAAAATTTTTACTGTAGTAAAATCCACAATTTTACACTCATGGTGTAATCACATCTGAGTGTACTATGCTCACCCTCCCATATAAAAATCACCATTACAGGTTGGGTGCGGTGGCTCACGCCTGCAATCTCAGTACTTTGGGAGGCCGAGGCAGGCAGATCATGAGATCAAGAGATCAAGACCATCCTGACCAACATAGTGAAACCCCAACTCTACTAAAAATACAAAAATAAGCCGGGTGTGGTGGCGCGTGCCTGTAATCCCAGCTACTCGGGAGGCTGAGGCAGGAGAATGGCGTGAACCCGGGAGGCAGAGGTTGCAGTGAGCCGAGATCGCGCCACTGCACTCCAGCCTGGGCGACAGAGGGAGACTCCATCTCAAAAAAAAAAAAAAAAAAAAAAAAAAAAAAAAAATCACCATTACTTCAACTCCTTCACTAATCCAAACCCTAAGCACCCATCAGAAGATGCATCTTCCCAGGAGAAGACTTTGGACGGAGAACCATAAAGTGTTAGAGCTAAAAAAGAACTTGCCTCACCAAAAGATGAGAAAACTGAGGTCCAGAGAAAGAAAAAGACGGCGAAGCTTCAAAAGCTAAGACTTGGAGCTAAAGCCGGGATGGGCATCTGGCATCCCACATCCTGAGCCTTTTACTATACCCTTAATGAGGCCTCCACGTTTTCTGTCCCTGCTGAACTTGACCAGCTCAGATCTCTGAGCCCAGGGCTTCTCACACTTTAATGTGCGCAGTAATGACCTGGGAACCTGAGTAGACAGATCCAGGGTGAGACCTGAGACTCTGCATTTCTAACAAGTTCCCAGGAGGTGCTCACCATGTTGGTCTGAGGACCTTAGATGGAGTCCAATATCACCTGATTCAACCTGTCCAAGTTAGCCTTATTACTTTACTACTTAGGACTCCCAAGTCTATATTAAATCTCCCTGAGCCTCAATTATCTCATAAAAATATTGTTTTGCATTGTAACTACCAAATGAGATAATTCTATGTTAACAATCCTTGGCACATATTGAATGTTTAGTGAATAGTAACAGCTAATTTGAACACAATTTATAAGTTGGCACGATTTAGGTATTTTACAAACTTGAAGGCATTTAATTCTCACATTAACTCCACAAGCAGTATTGTTTATTCCCATTTCTAAAGATGAGAAACTGAGTGGAAGAGCTGTTAAGTAAATTGTCCAATGTCACAGAGGCACTGTGCATGGCACCAGGATACAAACCCCGTCTGCTCTAGAATCTGCATTCTTAACCACCACTTCTCTCAATAAATGTTCACTGTTTTCTCCCAGACAAAAACTCCCTTCAGAAGGTCAAATCTCCACTCAACTGCCTCCTGCATAACTCAAATTGAATGTTTCACCAGACGTCAAATTCAACATGTCCCACACTTACAACCTCACGTACTCATCACCCCAGACTCAATCCTCATTTAATCTTCCCATCTCAATGAAGAGGAAGCAACGTCTGAGCAGTCACTGGGCCAGACCCAGGGAGTCATACCAGGCCGGTGGTCCAGCTGTCTCGGGCCCAATGCTCCTTCTTTACAACACATATTTTATAGTTTATAACACCCCCCACTTTGTTATACCAAAATGCAATTAACAGATGATACAAATTCCTACATTCATAAATATAATCAATGTATTCCTCAACTGGAATCAGAAGCAGACACACCATGAAATATATAATAAAATAAAGGTCAAAATGAAAATGCTAACGCATGACCTCAGCAGGAGATGAAAGAGGTGCTTGTTCCTCCCCATGCAAGCTGAGAGTGCAGAGGCCGACGGACACAGTGCTGCATGAACAATCCAACAGGACCACTGACAAAGATGATGACACCGCACAGAATTTCCCAAAATGGTGGAAACTCTTACTAATGTTCCAAACAATACAAAGCATCATCTTTTACAGATGCACACCGCAGCTGCATTACTAAAAATTTCCATTTATGTTAAAACACCACAAAAATTAATTTGTGTTTATTCATAGGGTTTGGATTTAGATTCAAATACAAAATTTTTTTTAACCTATATAAAAGCTCTTGGCTGCACACAGTGGTTCACACCTATAATCCCAGCCCTTTGGGAGGCGGGTGGATCACCTGAGGTCAGGAGTTCGAGACCAGCCTGGCCAACATGGTGAAACCACATCTCTACTAAAACACAAAAAAATAGCCAGGTGTGGTGGCGCATGCCTGTAATCCCAGCTACTCGAGGGGCTGAGGCAGGAGAATCATCACTTGAACCTGGGAGGTGGAGGTTGCAGTGAGCCGAGATCGCGCCACTATACCCCAGCCTGGGCGACAGAGCCAGACTCTGTCTCAAAAAAATAAATAAATGAAATGAATAAACAAATGAAAGCTCTTTAGGAGGGAGCAAATTCTTCACTGTGGAGAATGTCCCACGCACTGCATATAACACTGCATAACATCTAGCATGCAGATCCCACCCACTAACCGCCACAGATTCCCACAATACTCCCTCGGGATGACACTGCCCTGAAGATGCACTCTGCTCTGAAGATGCACTCTGCTAGCCTTCTCCGCTCTTACAAGCCATTGTCCAACCACATGCGATTACTTCTGTCTCCTACTCTCATATCCATGCTCTCATTCGATCTGTTATCCTTTCTACTTCACCTCCTGTCATCTCCAACCTACCCTCGTAACTTGTCCTTCTGGTTCTGGGCTGTTCATTCTATACCAAAAGTGAAGTGATCTTTCTACCCTGCAGAGATTATTTCTCCATTCAATCAGCAAATATTTACTGCGCACAGGTTATATACCAGGAATGTTCTAACTACTCGACCACATCACTCAGCCCTGCTTAAACTTCAACTCCCATTACCACGGCAATTTTCAAACAGTGCTTCACTCTTACTCATTTTATATATTTTCTACATAAAATTTCCTTTTAACACAGTGATGCACAGTTTTTTTGTTTGTTTGTTTTTTGAGACAAGAGTCTCTCGCTCTGTCGCCCAGGCTGCAGTGCGGTGGCGCAATCCCGACTCACTGCAACCTCCGCCTCCCAGGTTCAAGCGATTCTCCTGCCTCAGCCTCCCAAGTAGCTGGGATTACAGGCACCCGCCACCATGCCCGGCTAATTTTTGTATTTTTAGTAGAGACGGGGTTTCGCCATGTTGGCCAGGCTGGTCTCAAACTCCTGAACTCAGGTGATCCGCCCGCCTTGGCCGCCCAAAGTGCTGGGATTACAGGGATGAGCCAAAGCGCCTGGCCTGTTTTTTTTTTTGTTTGTAGACAGGCTCTCACTTTGTCGCCCAGGCTAGAGTGCAGTGGTATGATCATGGCTCATTACAGCCTCAACCTCCTGGGCTCAAGCAATCCTCCCACCTCACCCTCCCCAAGTAGCTGGCACTGCACGTACGCACCACCACAGCCAGTTTTGGTTTTTTTTTATTTTTCTAGAGATGAGGCCCGGACTGGTCTCCAACTCCTAAACTCAAGCGATCCAGCCTCCCAAAGTGCTGGGATTACAGTCATGAGCCAAAACGCCTGGTCTCGAAATATTTTTAATTAAAAATGTTTTTAGAAAGTGAAAGAATCCAGGAATGGGAAAGAATATTCATGATACTTTTATTAATGCAAATAAATTATTTCTAATCAATAATATAAAAATAAACAACTTATTACCCTTTTACAACAACAAAATAAAAACGATGATAAAGAACTTTTTGTGATAAGGGGAAAAAATCTGGATTTGGACTTGCATTAGACAATATTATGAAATATTTTCTCTGTAGAAATACGAATGGTAAGTGGTTGTACAGGATAATATTCCTAGCCAATGCATGCTTAAGTATTTAAGAGTCAAATGTCAGCTGGGCACGGTGGCTCACGCCTGTAATCCCAGCACTTCCGGAGGCTGAGGCGGGCGGATCACTTGAGGTCAGGAGTTAGAAACCAGCCTCGTCAAGATGGTGAAACCCCGTCTCTACCAAAAATACAAAAATTAGCCGGGCATGGTGGTGTGTGCCTGTAATCCCAGCTACTTGGGAGGCTGAGGCATGAGAACCACTCGAACTCAAGAGGTGGAGGTTGCCATGAGCCAAGATCGCGCCACTGCACTCCAGCCTGGGCGACAGAGCGAGACTTCATCTCAAAAAAAAAAAAAAAAAAAAAAGAGTCAAATGTCATATGTATGCTGACAAAAAAGTGTGAATTTTTTGTTTTTTTATTTTCGAAACGGGGTCTCACTCTGTCGTCCAGGATGGAGTGCAGTGGGTTCTTGGGTTCAGTGCTGTTGGGTTCAGTAGATCCTCCCACCTCAGCTTCCCAAGTAGCTGGGACTACAGCAATGTGCCACCATGCCTGGCTAATTTTTTTTAAGAGATGGGGTCTCACTATGTTGCCCAGGCTGGTCTCAAACTGCTAGGCTCAAGTGATCCTCCTGCCTCGGCCTCCCAAACTCTTTTGGGAGTCTTTTTGTAATCACGCTAGGATTACAAGTGTGAACCACCACGCCCAGCCTGTCCTCACTTTTTAAATTATCCTACAACCAACTATTTCAATAGCCTGCTCTTTTCATCATCATCAAATTCCCTCTGGGATCCCAAAGGGATCCGAAACTAAGCCAAATGGATGCAAAACTAACATATGGTAATGTGGATTCTTCTCCCGCACCACAACCAACCTCTGAGCAAAATCCCTTTCAGCAGACTGAGAGGAAGGTTTGCCCTTTGCAATGTAGACTGATTCTCTATGCTCAGAATTAAGTTGGAAAAGGCAATCAGAACTTCGCCTCTAAGGGTTAGCCCACTAGACTATCCCAGACTACAATTAGGGAAATACCACCTACTTCTTGAAAATTAAAGAGTAATTAAACTACTTCTTACACACTATCAACAAAAACATTTCAGGATGGGCGTGGTGGCTCACGCCTGTAATCCAAGCACTTTGGGAGGCCGAGGTAGGTGGATCACTTGAGGTGAGGATTTCAAGACCAGCCTGGCCAACATGGTGAAACTCCATCTCCACTAAAAACACAAATAAAAAAATAGCTGGAGGTGGTGGCACAGGCCTGTAATCCCAGCTACTCAGGAGACTGAGCAGGAGAATTGCTTGAAGCTGGGTGGTGGAGGCTACAGTGAGCCAAGATCATGTCACTGCACTCCAACCCAGGCAACAGAGCAAGACTGTCTCAAAATACAACAACAACAAAACCCAAAGACATTCCAAAAGCAACTTCAAAAGTAACCATAAAGCTTCTAGAACAATAACAACAATGGCTAGGCACAGTGGCTCACACCTGTAATCCCTGCACTTTGGGAAGCCAAGGCAGGTGGATCACCTGAGGTCAGTTCGAGACCAGCCTGACCAACATTATGAAACTCCATCTCTACTAAAAATACAAAAAATTAGCCAAGTGTGGTGGCAGGCACCTGTAATCCCAGCTACTCGGGAGGCTGAGGCAGGAGAATCACTTCAACCCGGGAGGCAGAGGTTGCAGTGAGCCGAGATCACGCCACTACACTACAGCCTGGGTGACAAGAGCGAAACTCCATCTTAAAAAAACAAAAAATAGAAGAAATCTTCTGTGATCTCAGGTTTAGGCAAAGATCTCTGAGACAAAATGTCAAAAGCTCAATCCGTAAGAGAGAATCTAGATAAATCTAGACTTTATCAAAATTAAAAGTTTCTGCTCTTCAAGAGACACTGTTAAGAGAATGAAAGGGCAAGCCATGTACCAGGAGAAACAGCAGATAAGAACTAAGTCCCAATACATGAAGAACTCTTAAAACGCACTAAAGAAAACAGCCCAATTCTGAAAATTTTGAAATGGTGGCACCCGCCTGTGGTCCCAGCTACTGGGGAGGCTGAGATGGGAGAATTGTTTGAGCCTAGGATGCAGAGGTTGCAGTAAGCTGAGATTGTGCCACTGCATTCCAGCCTGGGCAACAGAGACAGATCCCATCTCAAAAGAAAAAGAAAAAGAAAGAAAGAAAGAAAATAGCCAAGAGACTTCAACAGATGTGTCGCTAAAGTTTATGGATGGCAAATAAGCGTTTGGGAGGATGCCAAGTATTGTAAAATCCAACCACAAGGAAATAGGGTTACACATCTCTTAAGATAGCTTCAAACAACAACTGACAACAAACTCTGGATGCAGAGGAACTGAAAAGTCGCACACATAGCTACTGGGAACATGAACTGCAAAAATGCTTTCCAAAATTAAACATGCATTTATCATAGGACTCAGCAATCTTATTCCCAGGTATTGTCACAAACATTTGTGCGTTGGAAGCATAATGAGCTTTATTTATGATAGCCAAAACTAGAAACACACAAATGTTCTTCCTTTAGTGAAGGAACAAACTGATGTCAGTCCCAACAATGGATTGTTATTAGGTAATAAGAAGGAATGAGGTGCTGATACATGCAACTACATGGATGAACAGCAAAGGCATGATGCCAGGTGAAACATGCAAGACTCAAATGGCTACATATTATTCACTTCCATTTACATGGCTCCAGCCTGGGCAGCAGAGCGAGACTCCGTCTCAAAAAGAAAAAAAGGAAAAAGTCATAGAAATGTACAATAAACAGGTGTGGGAGGGGGACTTTAATGTATACAAACTATGCCTCAATTAAAATAATAAAAAGTAAATCACTTGGAAAACAGTTTGGTCATTTAGACGTACACTTACATATGACGCGCAATTTCACTGCTAGGTATTTACCCAAGAGAACTGAAAACGTGTCTACGAAGACCTGTATGTGAATATACTCAGCACCTTTATTCATAATTACCAAACCCTGTAAATAACTCAAAGGTCCACTAACAGGAAAATGAAAAAACCCAAATGTCTATCAATAAAAAGACAGACAAACTGCAGTATAGTAGTAAGAAAAATGAATCACTGGTATACTGATACACACGATACTTACTGATACACACTATACTGCTGCATCTTAAAGTCATTCTGGTGAGTGAAAGAAGCCAGACACAAAAGAATGCGTAAGATTCGGCCGGGCACAGCGGCTCACGCCTGTAATCCCAGCACTGCGGGAGGTCGAGGCGGGTGGATCATGAGGTCAGGAGATCAAGACCATCCTGGCTAACACGGTGAAACCCTGTCTTTACTACAAATACAAAAAATTAGCTGGGCATGGTGATGGGTGCCTGAGGCAGGAGAATGGCGTGCACCCAGGAGGCGGAGCTGGCAGTGAGCAGAGATGGCGACACTGCACTCCAGCCTGGGCGACAGAGCGAGACTCCGTTTCAAAAAAAATAAAAAAGAAAAAACAAGAATCCATAAAGATTCTATTCGAGCCGGGTCCGGCGGCTCACACCTGTAATTCTAGCACTTTTGGGAGGCAGAGGTGGGTGGATTCCTTGAGCTCAGGAGTTTGAAACCTGCCTGGGAAATACAGTGAGAACTCTTCTCTACCAAAAAAAAAAAAAAAATTCTATTAAGACAAATTCTAGAAAAGGTAAACTAATCTACAGTGACAGAAAGTATATGAGTGACTGCCTGAGCCCAGAGTAGGGATGGGGTGGACTGCCAAGGGACACAAAGAAACATTGGGGGAAGATACAAATGCTCTGTATCTTGATTGATGGTAGTTACAAGGATCCATGCATTCTTCAAAACTCATACTATACACTTGAAAAGAATGGATTCGATGTATTTAAATTATAACTCAATAAAATTGATTTTTTTTTTTTTTTTTTTTTTGGAGACAGAGTTTCACTCTTTTTGCCGAGGCTGGAGTACAACGGCGTGATCTCGGCTCACCGCAACCTCCGCCTCCCAGGTTCAAGCGATTCTCCTGCCTTAGCCTCCCAAGTAGCTGGGATTACAGGGATGCACCACCACCCCGGCTAATTCTGTATTTTTAGTAGATACGGGGTTTCTCCGTGTTGGTCAGGCTGGTCTTGAACTCCCGACCTCAGGTGAGTTCAACCCACCTGCCTCGGCCTCCCAAAGTACTGGGATTACAGGCGTGAGCCACCGCGCCCAGCAAAATTCATTTTTAAAAAACAATTTTCAATGAACAATCTGAAAATGAAATAAGACAACTCTATTCACAAGATCAAAATAATAAATTTAACCAAAAAAGCAAAAACCTATACTTGGAGAAGTATAAAACACTGTTGAAAGAAATTAAAGATCTAAGTAAATGGAAAACCATCTGATGCTCATGGATTGGAACACTTAGCATTGTTAAAATGGTGACACTATCCAAACTTATCTACAGATTCAATGCAATCCCTATCAAAATCCCAGCTGATGTCTTTGCAAAAATTGACAAAACTGATTCCAAAGGGACCCCAAATAGCCAAAATAATCCTGAAAAAGGAGGACGACTCACACTTCCCAATTTCAAAACTCAAGAGACAACATTAATCAAGACATAGTGGTACTGGCACAGGGACAGACATATAGATCAATGGAACAGAACTAAGAACCTAGGCTGGGTGTGGTGGTTCACGCTTAAAACTTTAGAAAACCTAGGCAGGAGCATCACTTAAGGCCAAGAGTTCAAGGCTAGCGTAGATAGCACAGTAAGACCCTGTCTCTACAAAAAAAAATAGAAAAAATTAGCTGGGCATGGTGGCACACGTCTGTAGTCCCACCTACTCAGGAGGCTGAGGTGGGAGGATTGTTTGACCCCAAAGTTTAAGGCTGCAGTGAGCTATGATCACGTCACTGCACTTTGGCCTAGATGATAGAACCAGAAACCATCTTGAAAAGAAAAAAAAAAAAAAAGAAGCCAGGTGCAGTGGCTCAAGCCTGCAATCCCAGCACTTTGGGAGGCTGAGGCAGGTGGATCACCTGAGGTCGGGAGTTCGAGACCAGCCTGACCAAAATGGTGAAACCCTGTCTCTACTAAAAATACAAAATTAGCCAGGCGTGGTGGTGCATGCCTGTAATCCCAGCTACTCGGGAGGCTGAGGCAGAAGAACTGCTTGAACCCGGGAGGCAGACGTTGCAGTTAGCCGAGATCGCACCATTGCACTCCAGCCTGGGCAACAGGAGCAAAACTCTGTCTCAAAAAAAAAAAAAAAAAAAAAAAAGAATTCTTACACCTCAATAATAAAAATACACACAGCCCATTTTTTAAAACTGGCAAGGGACGTGAACAGACATTTCTCTATACAATATATGCACATGGTAAATAAACACATGAAACTATTCATCATCATTAAGCATGAGGGAAGTACAAATCAAGACCACATGGAGAAACCATGCCACACCAACTAGGATGGCTAGAACCAGAGTCAGATAATAAGTGTTGGCAAGGATGTGGAGAAACTGGAACGCTCACATACTGCTGACGGGCACATAAAATTGTGCTGCCACTCTATAACCAGGCAGTTCCCAGATCAAACCTCGTTACTGTAGGACCCACCAATTCCACTTCTAGGAACATACCAAAGAGAACTGGAAACACACGTCCTCACAAAAACCTGCACACAAATGTTTAGAGCAGCATTATTTATAATAGCCAAAAGAGGGAAATAACCTAAATGTCCACCAATGGGTAAATAAAATAGAAGTATACACCACGTATAGTAAAATAGCTATGAAAAGGAATTACATACTGATACTTTTTTTTTTTTGGACGGAGTCTCGCTCGGTCGCCCACACTGGAGTGCAGTGGCACGAACTCGGCTCACTGTAAGCTCTGCCTCTGCCATTCTCCTGTCTCAGCCTCCAGAGCAGCTGGGACTACAGGCTCCCGCCACCACGCCCGGCTAAAGTTTTGTATTTTCAGTAGAGACGGGGTTTCACCGTGTTAGCCAGGATGGTGTCGATCTCCTGACCTTGTGATCCGCCCGCCTTGGCCTCCCAAAATGCTGGGATTACAGGCGCCACCATGCCCGGCCTATACCGATACTTTCTACAACTTGGATGAAACTTAAAAACGTTATGCTGAATGAAAAATCCAATCACAAAAGGGCACACAGTACATGATTCTATTCATTATGAAGGTCCAGAAAGGAAAAATCTATAAAAACAGAGAGTAAGCTGCTTAGGGCTGGGGAAACAAGAGGTAGGGAGAGCTGGGGAGGCAGGGAGCTCAAGGGTACAGGGTTTCTTTTTGAGGTGATGAAAACCTTATACAGGTAGGGTTAGGGTGGCAACAGTTGTACATATTTGTAAATATACAAAAACCCATTAACTGGAATACTTTATTTTCTGAGACAGAGTCTTACTTTGTCACCCAGGCTGCAGCGCAGTGGTGTGATCAAACTCACTGCAACCTCCACCTTCCAGGCTCAGGCAATTCTCCTGCCTCAGCCTCGCGAGTAGCTGGAATTACAGGCGCGCGTCACCATACCTGGCTAATTTTTGTATTTTTAGTAGAGACAGGGTTTTACCATCTTGGCCAGGCTGGTCTCGAACTCCTGACCTCAGGTGATCCACCCACCTCGGCCTCCCAAAGTGCTGGGATTACAGGTGTCAGCCACCATGCCAGGCCTACTTGTTGGAACACTTTAAATAAATGAGTTGTATATGTAAATAATATCTCAATAAAGCTGTTTTTTTTTTCTTTGAGACAAGGTCTTGCTCTGTCACTCAGGCTGGAGTGCAGTGGTGTGACCTCGGCTCATTGCAACTTCCACGTCCCTGGCTCAGCAACCTCTACCTCTCCGGCTCAAGCAATCTTCCCAGCCCAGCTTCCCAAGTAGCTGAGACTACAGGTATGCACCACCATGCCTGGTTTTGTTTTATTTTATTATTCGATTTTTGAGACAGAGTCTCACTGTCGCCCAGGTTGGAATGCAATGGCACCATCTTGGCTCACTGCAACCTCCGCCTCCCAGGTTCAAGCGGTTCTCTTGCCTCGGCCTCCTGAGTAGCTGGGATTACAGGCATGCACCACCATGACCAGCTAATTTTGTATTTTTCGTAGAGACAGGGAAACCCATGTTGGCCAGGCTGGCCACTGCGCCTGGCCATTTAAAAAAATTTTTGTTGTTGTTAAGACACGGTCTTATTATGTTGCCCAGGCTGGTCTCAAACTCCTAGGCTCAAACAATCCTCCCACCACGGCCTCCCAAAGGGCTAGGATTACAGGCATGAGCTACCAAACCACGCTTATTTTTTTAAACAAAAAACATTTGTATTCAGCCAGACACAGTGGCTCATGCTTGTAATCTGAGCACTTTGGGAGGCCGAAGCAGGTGGATCACCTGAGTTCAGGACTTCGAGAGTTTGAGACCAGCCTGGCCAACATGGTGAAACTCCGTCTCCACTAAAAATACAAAAATTAGCTGGGTGTGGTGGCGCACGCCTGTAATCCCAGCTACTTGGGAAGCTGAGACAGGGGAATTGCTTGAACCTGGAAGGCGGAAGTTGCAGTGAGCTGAGATGGTACCACTGTACTCCCGCCTGGAAGAGTGTAAGACTCCGTCTCAAACAAACAAATAAAAGCATTTGTATTCAACAATCTCTTTAATCCATATAAGCACACTACATTTGTATATTTTTACCATTTCATTATACTTTGATTTCAAAATAATATGTGATCATTCCATTTATTTGTCAGTTAATTCCTTTCTCCCAAGTGATTGTTATAGTTTCCCTATTATTACCATAATTAAAATCTAAAATGAAAGAAAATGTAACAATAATTACCAGTTGCTGAGATCTACTTGGGCCAGGCCCTCACATGCCTGGCTCATTCAAACCTCACCACTGCCGTGTGGAACACGAGATGGCCAAGATGCAGATGAACAAGCTGAGGCTCAGCAGGGCCAAGTGACAGGTTCAGACCTTGGGCAAAGCCTGGACTGCAGCCAGGGTAACTCCAATCAACTCTCTGTTGTAATTACTTCACTAGTATCCCTGCGGCTTAAAATTTAAATCATTTTACCAATGTTTCCCTGTTTCCCTATTACCAGGATAACTGGGTTGGCTTCAACCTGCCTAAAAACAATTCCTCTAACAACCAATCAGTGTGTAAACCAGGATGGAGGTGTGGCACATCCATAAAACACACTGTGAGGACAACTGAGGATATTTCAATGTGAACTGTTTACCGGATGTTATTACAGAATTACTGTTAATTTTCCTAAACGTGAGTATAACACTGTGGTCACATAAGAGAAAGTCCTTATTCATAGGAAGTACACGTACATGTCACTAGGAAAGGGGAGACTGTCATGACACAGTAGACTTACTTTCAGATGGTTCAGGCAATGTGGCAAAAACGTTAACAATTGGTACATCTAGAGTGAAGGGTATGCAGGGGTTCACTTATCTTTGAACTTCATCGTACATTTGAAAATTTTCAAAGTAAAACAGGAAAAGCTTTAAAAAGCTGAAACTTTAAAAAGTAATTTCACTTTCTGAACATTATCAGTGTTCATCTACTTTAGATGAATTTTCCAAGTTAAAAAAAAAATCAAAGACTTTTTATAAATTATATTCTTATCAGATACTAAAAACAAACGGTTTTGGGTCAGGAGTGGTGGCTCATGCCTGTCATTCAAGCACTTTGGGAAGCCGAGGTCGAGACTGCTGAGCCATGATGGTGCCACTGCACTCTACTTTGGGCAACAGAGCAAGACCTGTCTCCAAAAAAATAAATAAATAAAATAAAATAAAATAAAAGCACCTGGTTTAGAATCAAACACTTAAAACTTATGGATGAAAACAGAATGCCAACTTGTAAAAAGGAGTATGAAATCTGAAAATAACTATCTGGCAACTGTGATGTAATGACTGATTCAGGTAAGGTATCACGCACGGATTAAAATTCCTAACGGGTTAATTTGGAGGAGCAAGAGGATGTTTCCAAAGTATCTCCCCACAACGTACTTGTTAATTATAAGGGAAAAACAGTAACTCTGCAGTGGAAAGCAGACATTGCCCTAACCAAGTGACGATCAAAGTTAGTAACCACCACCAGTAAAGGGCCCAGTCCACAGGACGCAACTGCTGATACTACGCACCAAGGGCACAGGCCTCTTCAGCACGCCCGCCAAAAACACGACCCAAGTTATCCCGGGAGGATTCCAACGAGCCCAAGTGGAGGGACCATCAATAAAATAAATGGCTTTCACTCTTCCAAGAAGGTCAAGCTCAAGAAAGACAAAGACTGAAGAACGGCTCTATTTTGGAGGCGACTAAAGAGACCCACCAACTAACGCAATGCATGACCCTAGACTGAAAACCTGAACCAGAAACAATTTCCAAAATAATAATATGTTTAAAATTCATAAAAATAATGTACAAATTATGGGCTCAATTGGTAACATGTGATATACTATTATCTACAGATCTTACTCAGGATTAAGCTCCTGATTTTAATAATTGTACTTACATGTATAAGAGAATATTCCGGCCAGGCACGGTGGCTCATGCCTGTAATCCCAGCATTTTGGGAGGCCGAGGCCAGCGGATCATCTGAGGTCAGGAGTTCAAGACCAGCCTGGCCAACATGGCAAAACCCCGTCTCTACTAAAAACACAAAAATTAGCTGGGCATTGTGGTGCATGCCTGTAGACCCAGCTACTTGGGAGGCTGAAGAAGGAGAATGGCTCTATCCCAGGAGGCGGAGGTTGCAGTGAGACAAGATCATGCCACTGTACCCAAGCCTGGGCAACAAAGTGAGACTCCATTTCAAAAAAAAAAAAAGAGAGAGAAAGAGAGAGAGAAAGAGAGAGAGAATATCCCCGAGCTGGGCATGGCGGCTCATGCTTGTAGTCCTAGCTACTTGAGAGGCTGAGTCAGGAGGATTGCTTGAGCCCAGGAGTTCAAGACCAACCTGGGCAATATAGCGTTGAGATCCCACCTCAAAAGAAAAAACAATGTTTTTAAGTCATAAAAACACTAAAATGTCAAGGAGTGAAAGGTATCACGTCTTCAACTTACTCTCAGTGTAGAAAAACAGTAATTACACAGCTAGAGATGACTAGCTAGTGAGCTGGGCAGGCAGTTGGGAGATGGAGGAGAATGGCACCAAAATTCATGTGACTTTTATGATAAAATATAAAACAAAAAGTAACTATGAAGAAAACTTGGTGAGGAGGAAGAGGGAGATGGCAGTAAAGCACATGGTGTAAAACTGAACACGTGGGGAATGTGGGTAGGGAGCTCAGAAATTCTCTGTCCCAGTCTTCTAAGTTTCTGGTAAGTGTGACATTACTTAAAAATAAAGTTTTTAAAGCCAGGCACAATGGCTCACACCTCTGTAATCTCAGCACTTTGGGAGGCCAAGGAGGGTGGATCACTTGAATTCAGGGAGTTCGAGACCAGCCTGGCCAACATGGTGAAACCCCGTCTCTACTAAAAATACAAAAATTATTCAGGCATGGTGGCGGGCGCCTGTAGTTCCAGCTACTTGAGAGGCTGAGGCAAAAGCCTGAACCCAGAGGTGGAGGCTGCAGTGAGCCGAGATCGCGCCATTGCACTCCAGCCTGGGCAACAGAGTGAGACTCCATCTCAAAAAAAATAAAATAAAATAAAGTTTTTAAAAAGCTCCACCCAGTAACAGTAGAGTGGAAAAATGATAAAAGGAGCTCTTAACAATTATTAACATATTTTGTACGTAATTTAAGCAATTGAAGGAAAAACTGAATTTCTTTCACTTCTAAAATGTTTTCTGACTCAGTGCTCTTCGTAAATTGCGTAAAGGATTCCTTTCTAATGCCACGATACTATCTAAAATTTAGTGTCACCCATATTCCCATATACTCTCGAGAACCTGCACTGGATGTCAGTTTTCCTGTCTCACTAGCAGTATCGTTCAATTCATTTACCAACAAATGCCTCCGCATTTTCCTGAAGTCAGCCGGTGTGGGTTCTGCCGCCCGCTGGGCATGTGGCCTTGGGTAAATCGCTTCACTCTGGGCCTGTTTCCTACAGTGCTGTCATGGTGATGCCTGCCTCATGGGGGAATTAGACAGATGGGTCAGTTCGTGCATGAGAAACACTTGAGGCAGTGCATGGGGCAGCATGGCACCAAAATTCATGTCACTTTTATGATAAAATATAAAACAAAAAGTATCTATGAAGAAAACTTGGCCAGGCGCAGTGGTTCATGCCTGTAATCCCAGCACATTGGGAGGCTGAGGTGGGCGGATCACCTGAGGTCAGGAGTTCGAGACCAGCCTGGCCAACACGGTGAAACCCGAAACCCGTCTTCACTAAAAACACAAAAATCAGCCAGGCATGGTGGATCGTGCCTGTGGTTCCAGCTACTCGGGAGGCTGAACCAGGAGAATTGCTTGAACCCAGGAGGCAGAGGTTGCCTCAAGCCCAGATGATACCACTGCACGCCAGCCTGGGCGACAGAGAGAAACTCCCTCTTGGAAAAAACAAACAAACAAACAAACAAAAACAAAAACAAAAACCTCAAAACTTAAAACCTCAAATATAGAATGTTAATACTAACAGAAGCCTAATGACTAAAACACTAATCCCACCTTAGAAAAATTGTTCTGGTTCTTGGTTGTCATGATAGCAAACAACTATAAATAATCCAAACAGCCAATAGGGGCTTGGCTAAATGAGAGTCCATCTACTCGATGAGTGTTCTTTAGCTACTGCAAATCATGACGTGTCGTGACCATAAGGGTGTTCTGTTATATAACACTGTCAACAGAACAAAGCAGGATTCAGAAGCACATATAAAAGCATGATCTCGTGTTTACAAGATACTTAACATGTTACGCGCACACAGACAAAAGCGAGGACGTGTTAGGCTCTTTGAGGGGCAGGGCATGGAAGACTCCCTCAGGTGTGGCTGCTCCTGCTGGACACACGCCAGCAGGCTGCAGGCAGGGCCTTCCCGTTAATTCCTCTATGGCTGGGTCTCTCCCAGGCTTGCTTCCTCATCTGTAAGATTCTGGCTGCGATGTGGCTGCTCACCATGACCTTTCAGCTTCTTTTCCACGCTAACTCGATAATCCTTGTATTTCCTAGGTGACGCTCCCAAGAATGGAAATTTCATTGGCCCAGTTCATCTTTTCTTACAAGATGTGTTATAGATTACTGGCCAAGATATAGATTGGCTTGACAAGGGCAAGGAGGGGCAAGTACAGCTGCCAGATAACCTCTGAAAATTTCTGTAGAACCAGTGGAGAAATGAGACAAACAAAAGACGGCTTTCTGTTGAGCTGTAACTCCCGCTGGCATGGGGAACCTGTTATTAAACATAACACAGAACATAAATACCTGAATAGCTTATTTGTACACAAATTCCCATTACAAAAGGATCACAAAGTAACATTAAGTAGTAGTCTTATGAAACATTAAACATGTTAACAGAGAGAAACTAAGAACTGAAGTATTCCAAACAACAGTCAAACAAGAATCAATCTAAAATTCTAATGAAAGAAAGGCACATCTCTGGCCAGGTACAGTGGCTCACACCTGTAATCCCAGCACTTTGGGAGGCTGAGGCGGGCGGATCACCTGAGGTCAGGAGTTCGAGACCAGCCTGACCAATATGGTGAAACCCCATCTCTACTAAAAATACAAAAATCAGCCGGGTGTAGCGGCATGCGACTGTAATCCCAGCTACTTGGGAGGCTGAGACAGGAGAATGGCTTGAACCCGGGAAGCAGACGTTGCAGTGAGCTGAGATCACACCACTGCACTCCAGCCTGGACAATAAGAGCGAAACTGTCTCAAAAAAAAAGAAAAAAGAAGGACACATTTCTGTGGCTGGATTTTCATTTCCATTTTACTCAATAGGAAGCTAAAATGCTGAGCAACTGACAGTTCTAGGGTGAGGTAACCACACCTCAACAATTAGAAAGCGGTGGCACAAAGAAAGGGATTGATTACTGGTATGAAACATGACACAGAATTTGTAAACAGGCTGGTTTTTCTTAAAAGGGGGTCCTACCACTGACCTCTTCAATATAACACCAAAATCTTCACCATGAAGGAACTGAGATTAATTTAACTTTTTCTTGTTATAATCGCTATATTCTATTTTTTTTTTTTTTTTTTTTTTTGAGACGGAGTCTTGCTCTGTCGCCCAGGCTGGAGTGCAGTGGCGTGATCTCGGCTCACCGCACGCTCCGCCTCCCGGGTTTACGCCATTCTCCTGCCTCAGCCTCCCGAGCAGCTGGGACTATAGGCGCCCGCCACCACGCCCGGCTAATTTTTTTGTATTTTAGTAGAGACGGGGTTTCACCGTGTTAGCCAGGATGGTCTCGATCTCCCGACCTTGTGATCCGCCCACCTCGGCCTCCCAAAGTGCTGGGATTACAGGCGTAAGCCACCGTGCCTGGCATAATCGCTATATTCTTTGTGGAAAACTTTTTTTTTTTTTTTTTTTTAAACGCCCTTCCTTTCTCACCATGCTCTTAAGCTTCTTTGAGAGATCTTGTCCTCTCTCCTTCCAGGAGAATGAAGTTGTTTGCAGTCTCAGCCTCTCCCTCTTCGGTCAGAGTAACTCAAATCCCTTCTCCAAAGTCATCTTTGACTCCTTCAAATCACCAACTCAAAGGCTGTTTTCCGTTGTCATTTTCCTAATACTTCTCTGCATCACTCAGCAACGCAGACCTTGTCGCTGCAGAGTCCGTCCTGTGACCACGAGTGGCACCACCATATGAGAGTTCAGTGACACCCACCATGGGCCGCCTGGCCTGCCAGGAGCCCCATTCCTCCTGCTTACATGATGTAGGGTAATCCACAGTGTTGAAAGCACTGTTATTCCATCATTCGCAGCCAAAAATATCCTAAGCGCAGTCTTCTTCACATGCTCCCACCCTGGGGGTCATCCAGTCCCACCTACTCTTTCCTCAACAGCACCAGTGAGCAATGTCCTTTCCTATTACCACAACCGTCGGCGGTTCACGCCCCTTCCGCTCCAATACAGGCCCACCTCGCTGTACTGCGTTTCCCTTTACCGCACGTGCAGATACTGCATTTCTTACAAACTGAAGATTGCGGGCCGACCCTGCGAGGAGCAAGTCTATCAGGGCCATTTTCCAACAGTCTGTGCTCACTTTATGTCTCTGTGTCACATTGTGAGAATTCTCACAATATTTCAAACATTTTCATGATTATTATTAAGTAAGTCTGTCATGTTGACCTATGACTAGTGATCTTGGACACTACAACTGTCAATGTTTCGGGGCACCAAGGATTATGCCCACGTAAAACAGCAAACTCAACTGATAAACGTGTGTGTTCTGACTGCTCCACAGACTCCCTCTCCTTGGGCTTCCCCATTCCCAGAGGCACAACATTTAAACCATGCCAATTAACAATCCTACAATGGCCTTTAAGTGTTCAAGTGTAAGGAAGAGTAGCATGTCTCTCACTTTAAATCAAAAGCTAGAAATGATTAAGCTTCGTAAAGAAGGCGTGCTGAAAGCTGAAACAGGCCAAAAGCTCGGCCTCTTGAGCCGGTTAGCCAACTTGTGAATGCAAATGAAAAGTTATTGAAGGAAATAAAAAGTACTGCTCCAGTGAACACAGGAATGAGAAAGCAAAACAGCCTTATTACTGGTAAGGAGAAAGTTTGAGTGGCCTGGAGAACAGATCAAAGCAGCCACAACATTCCCTTAAGCCAAAGCCTAATCCAGAGCAAGGCCCTTACTCTTCAATTGTATGAAGGCTTAGAAGGGTGAGGAAACTGCAGAGGAATAGTTGGAGGCTAGCAGTGGTTGGTTCATGAGGCTTTAGGAAAGAAGCCGTCTCCAAAAGGTAAACATGCAAGGGAAGCCCGCAAGTGTGGATACAGAAGCTGCAGCAAGTTATCCAGAAGATCTAGCTAAGACCATTAATGAGGGTGAATACACAACAGATTTTCACTGTAGGTGAAACAGCCTTTTATTGAAAGAAAATGCCACCTAGGACTTTTAAGAGCTAGAGAGGAGAAGTCAATGCCCCGCTTCAAAGCTTCAAAGGACAGGCTGATTCTCTTGTTAGGGGCTGGTGACTCTGACCGGAAGCCAGTGCTCACTGACCATTCCGAAAATCCTACGGCCCTTCAGGACTGTGCTAATCTATTCTGCCTGTGCTCTCTAAATGGGACAATAAAACCTGGGTAACAGCACATCTGTTTACAGCATGGTTTACTCAGTATTTTAAGCCTACTTTTGAGACCTACTGCTCAGAAAAAAGTCCCTACTTTCAAAATACTACTGCTAACTAACAATGTATTTGGTCACCCAAGAGCTCTGATGGAGACATACAAGGAGATTAATGTGGTTTTCATGCCTGCTAACACAACATCCATTCTGCAGCCCATGGATCAAGAAGTAATTTCAACTTTCAAGTCTTATTATTTAAGAAATGCATTTTGTGGCTGCAAGCAGTGGTTAACACCTGTAATCCTAACACTTTAGGAGGCCAAGATGAGAGAACTGCGTGAGGCCAGGAATTCAAGATCAGTCTGGGCAACACTGCAAGACCCCATCTCTACAAAAAATAAAATAAATACATTTTGTAAGGCAACAGCTGCTATAGTGATTCTTCTAATGAATCTGGGCAAAGCAAATTTAGAACCTTCCAGAAAGGACTTATGATTCTAGATGCCATTAAGAACATTCATAATTCAGGCCGGGCGTGGTGGCTCAAGCCTGTAATCCCAGCACTTTGGGAGGCCGAGACGGGTGGATCACGAGGTCAGGAGATCGAGCCAAGATCACGCCACTGCACTCCAGCCTGGGCAATGAGCGAGACTCTATCTCCAAAAAAAAAAAAAAAAAAGCAATTAAAAAAAAAAGAAAGAAAGAAAAGAAAGAAAGAAAAGAAAATTAGCCGGGCATGGTGGTGCATGTCCATAACCCCAGCTACTCAGGAGGCTGAGGCAGGTGAATCGCTTGAACCCAGGAGGTGGAGTTTGCAGTGAGCTGAAAGCATACCGCCACTGCACTCCAGCCTGGGCAACACAGCAAGACTCCATCTCAAAAAACAGAAAAAAGAAGTGGACCTGAAGATGCGACTCACTTGCTGCAGCCTCATGATGAAACCTGAATGGAGGAGTTTTTTTTTTTTTTCTTTTCTTTTTTTTTTTTTTTTTTTTTGAGATGGAGTCTCGCTCTGTCGCCCAGGCTGGAGTGCAGTGGCCGGATCTCAGCTCACTGTTCCACCTCCCGGGTTTACGCCATTCTCCTGCCTCAGCCTCCCGAGTAGCTGGGACTATAGGCGCCCGTCACCTCGCCCGGCTAGTTTTTTGTATTTTTTAGTAGAGACGGGGTTTCACCGTGTTAGCCAGGATGGTCTTGATCTCCTGACCTCGTGATCCACCCGTCTCGGCCTCCCAAAGTGCTGGGATTACAGGCTTGAGCCACCGCGCCCGGCCGCTTATTTTCTTTTTCAACCTTGTCTGAAGACTAGATTAAGAGGAGCTGCTTCTTATGGATGAACAAAAAAAAGTAGTTTGTTGAGGCAGAATGTATTCCTGGTGAAGATACTGTCAACACTGTAGAAATGACAACAAAAGATTTAGAATATTCTAAACTAAGCTGATAGGCAGTGGCAGGGTTGGAGAGGACTAACTTCAATTTTGAAAGAAGTTTTACCGTGGGTTAAATGCTATCAAACGGCACGGTATGCTACGGAGAAATCTTTCATGAAAGGAATACTGAGGCCTGACCCTGCACTGGCAAAAACACTATGACTCACCGAAGGCTCAGATGAGCATTGGGATTTTTTTATTTTTATTTTTGGAGATGGAGTCTTGCTCTGTCACCCAGGCTAGAGTGCAGTGACGTGATCTCAGCTCACTGCAAACTCCGCCTCCCAGGTTCAAGAGATTCTCCTGCCTCAGCCTCTGAGTAGCTGGGATTACAGGCGCCCACCACCGCACCCGGCTAATTTTTGTGGTTTTTAGTAGAGATGGGGTTTCACCATCTTGACCAGGCTGGTCTCGAACTCTTGACCTCATGATCCACCCGCCTCAGCCTCCCAAAGTGCTGGGATTACAGGCGTGTGCCACCCCGCCCGGCTGATCACTAAGATTTTTAAGCAATAGTTGTTTTGTTGTGTTTTCTTTGAGACAAGGTCTCTGCTGCCCAGGGTGGAGTGCAGTGTTGCAATCTTGACTTGCAACCTCCGCCACCCGGACTCAAGCGATCCTCCCATCTCAGCCTCCCATATAGTTGGGACGACAGGTGCACACCACCACACCCAGCTGATTTTTGTATTTTTAGTAGAGAAAGCGTTTCACCATGTTGGCCAGGCTGGTCTCAAACTCCTGGGCTCAAGTCATTCGCCAGCCTCAGCCTCCCAAAGTGCTGGGATCACAGGTGTGAGCCACTGTGCCCAGCCTAAAGTACTTTTTAATTAAGGTATTTACATTATTTTTTAAGACATAATGCTACTGCACACTTAACAGACTATAGTATAGTGTACACATAACTTTTACGTGCACTGGGAAACCAAAAATTTCACGTGACTCGCTTTACTGCAATATTCACCTTATTGCAACTGTCTGGAACTGACCCTCAAATATCTCTGAGGTATGCCTGTAGTTAAACTAGTCTTTCTTCTTCCAGTCTGTTCTATTCCAGTTACCAAAACCAGATTTAACCTAAAACACTTAGTATACAGGAATTCCTACTCTAAAACTTCGTTTCCCCACTGCCTGAAGAAAAATGATGATCACCAGTGAGGCCGGTCTTCAAGGCTGGTTGCAATGTTGCCTCTATGATCTCTCTCTCTCAACCTCTTTTTCTATTAGTCTCTATAACAAAGGCGCAGTGACTCACGCCTGTAATCCCAGCACTTTGGGAGGCTGAGGCGGCGGGATCACAAGGTCCGATCAAGACCATCCTGGCTAACATGGTGAAACCTCATCTCTACTACAAAAAAAAAAAAAAAAATTAGCCGGGGCGGTGGGGGGAGGCGGGCGCCTGTAGTCCCTGCTACTCGGGAGGCCGAGGCAGGAGAATGGCGTGAACCCCAGAGGCGGAGCTTGCAGTGAGCGGAGACTGTGCCACTGCACTCCAGCCTGGGGGGCAGAGTTAAGACTCTGTCTCAAAAAAAAAAAAAAAAAGTGAGGGCTCTCTGACCTAGCTAACTACACTGACTTACTCAGCATGACCCCCAGAAGCACGATTCTTTCTCCAGGAAGTCTTTCACTTGCCATCTCTGCCTTCCTCTGAACTCTTACAGCAACCATATTCCCTATCGCTCACCGGGCAAATAACACAGGTTTCACAATATCACTGCTGCCCTGACCCTTTTCAACAGACAAATTCCCCCAGGGCAGCAGCACAATAAGGACTCTGCCACATGCCTCTGCAACCTTATTAATAATGATGACAATAACACAGGGAAGGCTGATTGGGATTTGAGATTTTCCCTTTTTTAAAAAATTTCACTTTAACCTTAAAAACTTGCATGTTCCAGAAATCCAAGCACAGTCATGGGTAAGGAAGATGGGGGCTCCATTGTTGAAAGCGATGAAAATCTAGCATTATGCGCTCACTCCAACAGCACTTGTACTAAAACTGGCCTATGCAAGATGACACACAGTCACGAAGTGTTCCATGTTTAAAAAAAAAAAAAAAGACCGGGCGTGGTGGCTCACGCCTGTAATCCCAACACTTTGGGAGGCCGAGGCGGGAGGATCGCGAGGTCAGGAGATCGAGACCATCCTGGCTGACACGGTGAAACCCCGTCTCTACTAAAAATACAAAAAAGTTAGTCAGACGTGGTGGTGGATGCCTGTAGTCCCAGCTACTTGGGAGGCTGAGGCAGGAGAACGGGCGTGAACCCGGGAGGCGGAGCTTGCAGTGAGCCGAGATCACGCCACTGCACTCCAGCCTGGGCGACAGAGCGAGACTCCGTCTCAAAACAAAACAGCCTGGCACAGTGGCTGGGGTTGATTACATGTCACAAGCATCCTCAACCAGAGCGCCCCCTCCCGATCTTCAACATTCCTGTAAGGAGGGTTGGGGAGCTGCTTTAACACCGCAAAGGAAAATGGGGGGCAAGTCTTTTAGAACCAACATGAAAGAATTAGTACATTCGTGTAGATACAAACCCAAATCAATGCCGGTGTAAGAGTGGAAGATAATCCAAAATTAAATTCCTTCATTATGACAACAGGTGAAATTTTTTTCTTTAAAGCACCTTTCCCCGTGTACAACAATGTTCCCTGAACAAAGAACTCCAGGCCTCTGCTATAAAAATTGACCCCACACCTAAAAGAATTCACAAACAACCTTTCAGGAAGACAGAGAGACATAATGGGAATGGAGAAGAGAAAGGATTTGCTAAAGAAGTAGATCTGGTAATTTAACACGTTTTCTGTCAAGCAAATCAACTGTCCTTAGTGCCATTGTTGCTGAGACAATGAACACGAAGGGTAGGGGTGTTCATTAAAAGGAACCGGCCAGGAGAGAAAAACACTCTTGCAGTCAACAAGACTGCTGAACAGCATTTTCAATTCTAAGAACTGATCCATTCTCAGGAATTATTAATTGGGTGTGATTTAAAAGTTCAACATTGAAAACGTGAAGCGGTGAGTTTAATTGTGGCCCCGTGGCTTCCTCTATTTTCACTTACTTTTGGAGGTGATGGGTGGGGAGGAGCAAGGGAGGGTACACACAGTCTGTTCTGACAGCCACTCACACTTTCAATTCAGGTGGCCACATGCCTCAGTGACACAACGCCAAGTCACACGTCACTCCAGCAAACCCACCCTAGGGAAAAAGTGGACCTGATTTAGCTCATGAAGACTCTGGGCTGTAGAACCAAAGCTAAAAGCTGACCATTCACCTCAGTGTGAAACTTATATGCATACGACATCATTTAAACCAGCCAATGTCTTTTGTAAAGGCCACATGAGGTCACAGACTTCAAACAGGAGAACGAAATACTATCTTCTATATATTTTTGCATAAACCACATTACATTTTAAATGAGTGTATGGCTAACGAAGTACAAAACAGAACACACGAGAGAATTATTCAGAGGGGTCATCAGTGCTCTAAAGAGGATAAAACTGCTTTTGGTTGTAGAAGTGACTGACTTCACACCAACCTATTTACATAAATTCTGGGATTTAACACCTTGATGCAGGCCAGAAATGCTACCCCTCCTCCACTGATGCCCAGAATAAACCCGAGGGCATGAGTGGAGCACAATGGAGTAGACAAGAGAAAAAAAAAAAAAAAAACAATGGTCAGACCTTAGTTCCCAGCCAAAGAGATAAAGAATAAAAAACAAGACATGGGGTCTCTGTGGGGATTGAATACCCCAAGATGGAAAAGAAGGACTTGGAGATAGACACTCAATGAAAACCATCCTCAAAAGCCACAGACAAGTGATATTATTTCCTTAAGTTCTATGGTATCTTCCTTCCAAGAAGCTCAAAGCCCTTCACTGTGCACTAGACGGAGCCACACTCACAATACCATTTTCTCCCCAAACCAAAATAAAAATCTATTTGAATCCATCATATATTTCACCATGCTTGCTGAGGGCAAAATTAAACATGAAAAACCATTAAAAAACATTTAGAGCAGCTTCAAGCTGATGTGGTCGCTATGTTCTACATGGAAAATTCTGATGGAATAATGAACTTTACATATACATATATCACATACACACACACACACACACACACACACACGCCTTCAACTTAGGTCCCACTGAACTTTTGACCTGGTCATGGAGAACGCCCTCCCCAGTACACCACCGTGCAAAGCTCAAGAGATCTGTCAAGAGCCTTGCGCCCTGACAGGCAATGGCAGCCGCTCCAGCCCCAGGCTGCAGCACAAACACCCCTCACCCCTCCTCCCCTGCGGCACTAGACAGCCAGGCCCTGCTTCAGGGAGGCCTTTTGTAGGGGAAGGCCTTTCTTTATCAGCCTCAGTCAGCTTTGCAGTTCCCTCCCTGCCAGCCCCAAACTCTCTGCTTTCCTTAAATGATGCTCCGGGAAAGGGAAAAAAAAAAAAATTAACAAGGCCAGGCGCGGGGGCTCACATGTGTCATCCCAGCACTTTGGGAGCCGAAGTGGGCAGATCACTGCAGGTCAGGAGTTCGAAACCAGCCTGACCAAGATGGTGAAACCCCGTCTCTACTAAAAATACAAAAATTAGCCGGGTGTGGTGGCACACGCCTGTAGTCCCAGCTTCTTGGGGGGCTGAGGCAGGAGAATCGCTTGAACCTGGGAGGCAGAGGTTGCACTGAGCTGAGATCACGCCACTTGTACTCTAGCCTGGGCCACAAAAGCAAAACTGTCTCAAAAAAAGAAAAAAAATTAACAAAATATCTGTTTCTCAGGTTTCTGACATGTACAACTGCTGATGACATTCACTTCTGGGAGCAACTTTAACTCCCTGAAATTTCCATAAACAAAAAATACTAAAGGTTTGCATTTAGGGGAAAAATCATCCCATCACAAGGAAAAACTCATCTACCTCACGTACAGCGTACTTTTTATACAATGACCAACACTGCAAAGTCATCTCTACCTCACACCCCAAAGATTCTCAAGCAGGGCAATTTCACCCCCCAGGAGATATTTGGCAATGTCTGGAGACATTTTTATTTGTCATGACTGGGGGTGCTATTGGCACCTAGAGCGTAGAGGTCAACAATACTGCTAAACATCTTAAAACGAGGGCCAGGCACGGTGGCTCTCGCCTGTAATCCCAGCACTTTGGGAGGCCAAGGCAGGCGGATCACGAGGTCAGGAGATTGAGACCATTCTGGCTAACACAATGAAACCTCGTCTATACTAAAACTACAAAAAATTAGCCGGGCGTGGTGGCGGGCGCCCCAGCTACTTGGGAGGCTGAGCGGGGAGAATCACTTGAACCTGGGAGGCGGACGTCACAGTGAGCCAAAGATTGCGCCACTGCACTCCAGCCTGGGAAACAGAGAGCGCCTCTGCCTCAAAAAAACAAAAACAAACAAAACGCATATAACGCCCTTCATATAACAGCTACCCACAACAGATTTTCAGCCCAAACTATCAATAGTGCTGAGACTGAGAAACTCAGAGGATTAAAGGAACACACAATCTTGAGCTCACTCTTACTTTCCAATCATTCCTTTCTCAATCCTAAGAGCTGCTGAAAAATGACTGTCCCCAAGTTTTCCAATATAAATTGACTAATATTTGTTAGAGGCTAATGTAAAGATATAATAAAAACATCCAAGGAATAGCATCCAATGAAATATACAAATACAAAGGAAGGGTAGCAGTCATCTGTAAAGGTGTAATAGCAAATGAAAGGCAAACCACAAGCCAGAAGCTTTAAGTGGATCTTATTCAGACTTCTAGGTATTGATGACATGATACATAAGAAATAGACTAAGTGAAAGGGAGCCAAGGGCAGTGGGATGTGCCTGGAATCCCAGCTACTGGGGAGGCTGAGGCAGGAGGATCATTTGAGCTCAGGAGTTCAAATTCGGCCTGGGCAACATAGTGAGATACCACCTTTAAAAAAAAAAAAAGAAAGAAAGAAGAATCACATAATTCAAGGTCTTCAGCCTCCAGAATTCCTCAAAATCTCAAAGCACAAAAGCTTAGGTCAGTTTAAGGACACTAGAGATAGTGAAAATGTCAATCTTCAAGTCTCAAAAGCTACTTTCAAAGTAGCTTATTTGCAGACAAGATGCCAGAGAAAGAGAAACAAAACATTCCTATAATTTGGAAACACACCAAGTATGGATTTGCAGTTTTCACTTGGCACGTAATTAATTTGTAAGACATGGATCCTACCCTCGACCCTAACTGGTGAGTCAGCAATTTGCTGGATTAGTTAAGAGTGCTACGCATGCTGAGAAACATTTCTAGGATCACAGAACTTTAGACATGGAAACACCCAGGAATCACTGAGTCTACAGATGGGGCACCTGAAACCCACAGTCACCTGCCTAAGAACACAACTTAATGACAGGTGGGCCCATAATCCAGCTTTCTGATTGTTGCCTTTTGAAAATGTATTTAGGGGCTGGGCGCGGTGGCTCATGCTTGTAGTCCCAGCACCTTGGAAGGCCGAGGCGGGCGGATCACGAGGTCAGGAGTTCGAGACCAGCCTGGCCAACATGGCGAAACTCTGTCTCTACTTAAAATACAAAAAATTGCCGAGCGTGGTGGCACATGTCTGAAATCCCAGCTAGTCAGGAAGCTGAGGCAGGAGAATCACTTGAACCTGGAAGGTGGAGGTTGCAGTGAGCCGAGATCACACCACTGCACTCCAGCCTGAGCGACAAAGCAAAACTCGGTCTCAAAAGAAAAAACAAAGAAAATATGTTTAGTCACATCAACTAAAGAGAAGACCATTTACTTAGAAGCTCCCCTTTGGTTCTGTCCACACACCACATTTTTACCTAAACCACCTGTGCACTGCAGTTTTCCACACTCTGCCAAGCGCACCGCATTCTGAGCCCCAGCACACCATGGAATCCCACACTGAGCTCCCCTTGCCCTGATCAAAGGGGCAGATGATCGGTAGGACTGAACGCTGCCAAGGTGTATTTTAGGCTTTCCTAACTGTGTTCCAGAAAATTAAGCAACTTAACTTCCGTTGCAAAGCGAGCCGTGTGCTAACGCAGGCCGCCCTTCAGAGATGAGAAGGGGCTGCCCCTTCTAAACTGCAGAAGATCCCAACTGCCTTTGCAGCTTCACATGGTAGGCACACACACACCAAAGCAGCAAGCCTTTCCTTTCAAAGCGTAGGTATAAATAGAAAGCGGACCTGGTACTCACTTTTAGAGAGTTACATGATGATAGCACATTCTCCCCTTTCAGGATCTCAGCCTGCGCAGATCTGTCCTTCTGTAATTCACATCCCCTTCTTGGGCTTTCCTCCTTGGAGAGGGTGCAGATTCTGAATCTTTAGAAGGCCTTTTATCCTCTAGTATCTTACATTAAATAGAAAAGTGTGACAAAGGACTTTTTTTTTTTTTTTTTTTTTTTTTGAGACGGAGTCTCGCTCTCGCTCTTTTGCCCAGGCTGGAGTGCAATGGCGCAATCTCAGCTCACTGCAACCTCCGTCTCCAAGCAATTCTCCTGCCTCAGCCTCCTGAGTAGCTGGGATTACAGGTGGGCACCACCACACCCGGCTAATGTATTTTTAGTAGAGACAGGGTTTCATCATGTTGATCAGGCTGCTCTCAAACTCCTGACCTCATGATCCGCCTGCCTCGGCCTCCCAAAGTGCTGGGATTACAGGTGTGAGCCACCGCGCCCCTCGAGAAAGGACTACTTTAAATCACTCATCTCCTCAGAAAGGCCTTAATCACCCTGTTTTAAATAGCAACAACCTACACCTCAACGTGGCCCTGTGCAAGCCTCCACCCCGCTCTACTTGGGGCCTTCTGATATTATATACGGTATCTGTCTCACTGCACTAAAAAGCAAACAGGTATTTTTCTATTATGTTCACAACCATATCAGTACCTAGTACGTTGCCTAATGTAGTAGATGTTTAATAAACATTTGCTGGCCAGGAGCAGTGGCTCATGCCTGTAATCTTGCACTTTGGAAGGCCGAGGTGGGTGGATCACCTGAGGTCGGGAGTTCGAGGCCAGCCTGATCAACATCGAGAAATCCCGTTTCTACTAAAAACACAAAAATTAGCCAGGCATGCCAGCTACTTGGGAGGCTGAGGCGGGGGAATCGCTTGAACCCAGGAGGCAGAGGTTGAGGTGAGTCAAGATCGCACCACTGCACTCCAGCCTGGGCAACAAGAGCGAAACTCGGTCTCAAAAAATAATAATAATAAATAAATAAAATTAACATTTGCTTAAAGCTGGGCGCAGTGGCTCATGCCTATAATCCCAGCACTTTGGGAGGCCGAGGCGGGTGGATCACCTGAGGTCAGGAGTTCGAGACCAGCCTGGCCAATATGGTGAAACCTCTTCTCTATTGAAAATACAAAAATTAGAGCCAGGCATGGTGGCTCACGCCTGTAATCCCAGCACTTTGGGAGACTGAAGGGGGTGGATCACCTGAGGTCAAGAGTTCAAGACCAGCCTGACCAACACAGTGAAACCCCGTCTCTACTAAAAATACAAAAAATTAGCCAGCCATGTTGGTAGGCACCTGTAATCCCAGCTACTAGGGAGGCTGAGGCAGGAGAATCACTTGAACTCAGGAGGCGGAGGTTGCAGTGAGCCGAGATCACACCATTGCACTCCAGCCTAGGCAACAAGAGTGAAACTCTGTCTCAAAAAAAGAAAAGAAAAGAAAATACAAAAATTAGTCAAGGGTGGTGGTATGTGCTTGTAATCCCAGCTATTTGGGAGGCTGAAGCAGGGGAATCCTTGAACCCAGGAGGTGGAGGTTGCAGCGAGCCGAGATCACGTCACTGCACTCTAGCCTGGGCGATAGGGTGAGACTCTGTCTCAAAAAATATATATATATATATATTTGCTGAAATAAATGAATACTTGAATTTGTCCCTTTGCACTTAGTTCAGAAGTTTTAAAAAAAAAAAAGGCCCCTTTGTACCCCACATTATTAAGAGCCAAAGAACTCTAGACGTGCACTGTGGAATCTGGCCCCTCATTTTATAGATAACAAGAGCTGAAGAAGAAGCAGTGCAATGTAGTAGAAACAGGCAGAATTTGGCCTCAAAGAACCTGAGATCCAGGTGAGAGTCCCTGTGCAAGCATCAGCCTCTCTAAACTTTCAACTTCCACATGTGTAAAATGAGAAGACCCCACCTCATGGTGATGGTTAAGGCCAGCTAAGAAGAAAATGGGATGACATTTTGAAACTGTACAAAGTACTATGCAGTGTAATTTATCATCACGTTATTTTGACTTCCCCAAAATCAGTCAGTTACAGTGGCACAATCAGAATACAAATTTCCTAACTCCTAGTGCAGCACATCTTGTGTCACGAAAGTAGGCTTCTGAACCCCTAATTAGGGCCAACTTACTCTTTTATCTAGTTCAGGGCTTCTTAACCTGTATGGGTTGGGGGCTGCTTCCAGAATCTGATGAGAGCAATAGGCCCTTCTCCTCCAGCAAAGTGCACACGTGTACACCAACACAAAGTCTACCCTGGCGCCAGGTTTAGGACCCACTATTATGATGGATGTACTTACAAGTTTCTCCTAGCTATTTCTATCACTTAACGTTTAACAATCCATGTGTTCGGCACTTGATTAAGGGGCTGGATTCTTTTTTTTTTTTTTTTTGGGACGGAGTCTCGCTCTGTCCCCCAGGCTGGAGTGCAGTGGCGCGATCTCGGCTCACTGCAAGCTCCGCCTCCTGGGTTCACACCAGTCTCCTGCCTCAGCCTCCTGAGTAGCTGGGACTACAGTAGGCGCCTGCCACCACGCCCGGCTAATTTTTTGTATTTTTAGTACAGACGGGGTTTCAACGTGGTCTCGATCTCCTGACCTTGTGATCCGCCCGCCTCGGCCTCCCAAAGTGGTGGGATTACAAGCGTGAGTCGGCCGAGGCTGGATTCTTCAAGGAAGCACCAAGGGTGGAACTCAAGAATGTGAATATTGCCCCCAGATCTCATGCTGATTAGGTAATGGCTCTTACCCACGTACAAACACAACCAGGAAGGAGCCACAAGGAAGGCAAAGGAGTAAGTACTCAAAGGCAGGACACTCAGGAAAAAAGGTAGACAGGACAGATTATTTTGATCATGCTGCTACTATACGAACTATTCAAATAATTCTACATAACCATCTTCAAACGGCCACCTATAGACACCAATGCAGCCCCACATTCATCATGATTACTGAGAATCATTCTGTCCTCCCTTACCTTAGTCAAGTGAGACACTGTATTTACTGTACAGGGCACTTGGCTAGGCGGAAAACAGTAGGAAATCTTGGAGAGGTCAATTAGCCTTTCTTCTTTTCTTCAATCAGGACAAAACTTAGCCAACCTAAGCCACTAGAATGTTAAACAATTATAAAATACTTCATTTAACTCAAGTGGTATAAACTTGCTGGTTCTGAAATATTAACAGATAATCTTCTGAGGCAAAGGAGGCCAGGTAAGAGCGTCTTTGGTAAATCTCCAAGTTCCATGTTAAGCACAAAGTAGGGGCTCAACTATTGAATTCACTGTCATTCATCTACTGTGTTCCAGCTATATCTGAATCTCACCTGAAAAGTAAAAACATCTAACCTACAGCACAATTACACTGTGGACATATTTAGGAATTTCTAACTATGAAGGATACAATCACTTAACAACGTTTATCCCTGATTGGTGACAATGGGTGGTTTTAACTTTTATCTATATTTTATGATAATTTTCACGTTTATATAATTTTTTGCAATATTTTTACAACTGGGAATTTTGAACTGAGATAAGGCATCACTATTATATACTTGACAGGTTTCTTGTCTAAAACTAAGAATCAAGTATGTTGACTCTTATAAAGCAATTCTGTGTATTCAAGGTTGATTAATAGAGTAAAACTTTTTTTATAATACAAAAGTTAGCTGGATGTGCTGGTGCGCGCCTGTCATCCCAGCTACTCCAGAGGATGACGCGGGAGAATCACCTGAATCGGGCAAGTGGAGGTTGCAGTGAGCCAAGATCGCACCATTGCACTCCAGCCTGGGTGACAAAATCAGACTCCGTCTCAAAAAAAAAAAAAAATTATTTAATATACACAAAAATAAAAATATCCACGTTTTGGGGACAGTTTTCTAAATGGAAGATCTTAATCTCTTGGAGAAGTGGGACATGAATCCTGCCAGCCCTTCACCTATCTTAAGAGATTGCTTCACTTTAGATAAATGGAAACCAAGTCCTTGAGGACTCTGCTTCCTAAATTTTCTATAAATCCATGAGCTCAGCCTGGTGGTCAAGGGTAAAATGAGATCTTTCCCACAGCTGAAAACCGGTTTCCTGAAATAACTGATATACTACTTCTACTACTTGCTATTACTCACCATTTTTACCTTTTAAAGTTGCAGAAAATTAAGACTGTAGAGCCTTTCCACAAGGCCTAACAGGTATGGTTCAGCATTTGAATTATTTTTTTATTTTTTAATTAATTAATATATTTATGTTGAGATGGAGTCTCGCCCTGTCACCCAGGCTGGAGTGCAATGGCATGATCTCGGCTCACTGCCACCTCTGCCTATCGGGTTCAAGCGATCATCCTGCCTCAGCCTACAGATGTAGCTAGGATTACAGGAGCAAGTGACCAGCCCGGCTAATTTTTTGTATTTTTAATAGAAACGGGGTTTCACCATGTTAGCCAATCTGGTCTCCAACTCCTGACCTCAGGTGATCCGCCCACCTCGGCCTCCCAAAGGGCTGGGATTACAGGCGTGAGTCACGGCACCCGGCTCTTTTTTATTTTTATAAGGGTCTTCCACTGCATCATAAAGTCTAACCAACGGACTGTTTCTTAAACTGTCAGGTCAATAAACTATTAGATTAAAATACAATTACCTTAGAAAAATAAAAATAATTTATGTATACTTAAGAGAATCAGAATTGACAGTATTTCCAGTAAGTTCTGCACTGTCAACGGGTCAAATGTGTTAGAAGTCTAGAAAAAAAAAATATATGTATATATATATTTTTTGAGATGGAGTTTCACTCTTGTTGCCCAGGCTGAAGTGCCATGGCATGATCTCGGCTCACTGCAACCTCCACCTCCTGGGTTCAAGCCATTCTCCTGCCTCAGCCTCCCAAGTAGCTGGGATTACAGGCACCCACCACCACACCCAGGTAATTTTGTATTTTTAGTAGAGACAGGATTTCACCATGTTGCTCAAGCTGGTCTCGAGCTCCTGACCTCAAGTGATTCGCCCTCCTCAGCCTCCTGAAGTGCTGGGATTACAGTGGTGAGCCACCGTGCCGAGAAAATACATTCTTAAATCTTAATTTTTTAATTGACATATAATCATTCCCAATAAAATTCTAACTTTTGATAACTACTAAAAACCGTAAGTTAAAATTTCCATTGGCCATATCAAAACATACCTAACATGAGATGGATTAGACAAGAACTGCAGGTAAGAAAAGTCACTTTGACTTTGTTATCCATTGAGTGAATATCTCCAAATACAAAAGAGTGTGGACAGTTCTTTAAAGCTGCACGTATGAAGCCAAATACTCATTTCTGTTGCATGTATTTCAAACAGCATGTATTTTAGCCCAAGAAAAGTGCCATTTCCAAGAAACGCTGGAGTCATATCAAACAGCCTTGATTATTCGCCATGTAAACTACAGTGATTTTCCATTTGTTATACATATAAATTTGATCTTTTTAATCAGTTTACATTTCCTTTAGGAATTAAACCAGCTAATTCTCAGAAACCACAAGTTTATTTCTTGTAACAGAAGGCAAGTTATTTACAGGTTACTCTAAATATGCTGTGAGTACTTAAGGCAAAATGAGTTACCTCTAGTTTTCCATCAACAAAATGGGAATACATGGATTTGAGACATGAAGTTTTTCCAACAGTATTTTTAGGATGGGTCTTTAAACTCTGAACTCGTAATCCCAGCACCACCTCAACGTTACTATCTTGCAAGGAAGAAAAGGGGCTAGGTGCAAGTTTACCCGCACCCAAGATGGCCCTGTCACAGGCGGCACCTCCCACCACAGCCACCATTTTGACTGCAGGATATAATTAAACTACTCACGATTTTGTACCAACGGAAAGAAAACACAGGACATCACAGTAACAGAAACATCCCTTGACCTTTAGGATTCCCAACTCTTTAGCTTCCGTGGCTCTGTTTCTCTTCTTTAGTCAATATAAACAGTTGTCTCAGGAAAATTTTCATTAATAAAATTATGCTTGCCACATTCACGTTCAAACTTTGAAAACAAACGCTGTGGCGCCGCGTAAAATGCCCAAGTTATGACCTCTTCCTAAAAAGTGGAGAAGCCCACATTTCCTCACATTGTTTTAATCAGCTTAAGAAACTAAGAATCGCCAAAAGCCAGTGAGTGGCCCTAGATTATCTGTCTACATTCCTCTTCATTCTCCCATCCCCAACCCTTTTGATCTTTTTATTTTCCTGATTTCATTAACTGCGATGAGAGCAAGTTCCCACACTTCATTCATAGAAGCAGCAACTGATATTTCAGCAAACACGACTGAATCTAAAAATAAAGGTGAGGCAAAGAGCTCTGGAATAAACGAGTTAAAATCAACCCGAAAATGGCACCAAGTAAGATCCGTGGGGCTGGGGAAGGAACAACAACGACCTGCTCTTCCAAAAGAGTGGCTCTAATTTTGATGACTGCGTCGGCGAACCCATCTGCACAACAGAAAACAAAAATTGACCAACGCAGTTGCCATTCACCTTTGTCCAAAGGCAAAAGGTGAAAAGTCACGACACATATTGCCATAGAAGAGAAGGCAATTCAACCTGCCAACTAATCGACTATTTCTCAGCTCCTTCCAAAAACACAAATAAAAATAGGAGAAAGGGGGCTGCCGCTGGACTGGCCGCCGTGTGCGCTGCGCTCCGCACGCTCCCGCCACCCGCCGCGCTCCAGGACCCTCGGGTTTCGGCCCAGTTATCACAAAGCCCCGGGCTGGAAAACACCTCCGGCCTGGCCAGAATGGCCAGCCCGTCCTTCGCGCTCGCCCGGGGGGATAATGGTGGCGAGACCAACTCCAAGGGCTCCCGAGCCCTGGGATAAAGAGGCTGGATATTACGGGAGGACGAGCGCTGTGGAAGAATAACGGAGTCCCAAACTTTCCTTCCGCAGCTCCGGAGCCCCGCGCCCAGGCCCGGTCCCCACCGGCCCGAAGTTGGCCGGAGCGCCTCCCGGGAGTTTCGGGCCTCCGGGAGCCCCCGCCACGCGCCCGCCCGCCAGAGCGGGGCTAGCCCTCCCCACCGGCCGCGGCCGCCTCCCGCCTGGGTCCGAGTTAATCCCGCGCGGGGCCCCCCCCGCGCCTGGCCCCGCCGGAGCAGCTGGCTCGCGCCTCAATGGCACCGGACGGCGAGCGCGCGCAGCCCTCGCGCCCACACTCAGCCCCACCGGAGAACTCCCGGGAGGGCCGCCGGGTCCCGCTCCCGCTCCCACAAAAGCACGGGCCCGCCCCGCCCTCGCGGCGCCTGCTCCTCTGCCCCAGGAGCCGGAGTCCCCGGCCTGACGTCCCTCGGCACCCAGGGCAGAGCCTGGCGGCCCCCGCCCGCCCTCCCTCCTGCCCTTTTGCGCCCTCCTCCTGGCCCCCGACTCCGGGCCGAAGTCCCTCGGGCCCTGGCCCCTCTGCGCGACGGCCCGGGACGCCCCGCGCGGGGCAGGGAAAGCAGGGGGCGCAGCGCGCCGCCTCCCGCCCGCGCGGTCACTCACCTCGATCTCGAAGTCGGGCAGGCGGAACGCGGTGCGAAAGAGCGAGCAGAAGTGCGCGATGGCCGGGACCTCCCACCAGGAGCGGAGCTCGCCCAGTCCGGCCGCGCCGCCCTCCTCCGGGCACATCTCCCCGCCGCAGCACAGGCGGCGGCCCCTCGCTGCCCGCGCTCTGCCCGCCGACCTGGGACTCCCGCCGCTGCAGCGCCGCAGCCTCCGCGCGGTCCTTGGCGGGGGCGGCGGGGCGCTCCTCCCGCTGCTGCCGCCGCTCGGCGAGTGCAGGAGCCGAGGGCGGGCGCCGGGCGGGGGGCGGCGGCGCGGGGGCCCGAGCTACAGAGGCGGCTGCGGCTGCGGCTGCCCGCGGGGTCCGCGCGCTCGCCCCATCCCGCGGCTGCGGCGGCGGCCGCCCCCAGTCCCCTACAATATAATCGAGTCCCCGCCGGGGAAACAGATGGGGCTGGGGGCGGAGGGGCCGGACGCGGAGCCTGGGGGAGGGGCCGCCCACGAGGAGGGGGCGGGGCTGCCCGCGCCACAACAACAACCCCCGCCCCCGCCCCACCCCCGCCCGGACAGCTGCACCGCCAGGGAGGGGGAGGGGCGGGGCGCGCGCCCCCGGGCTCAGGACCGCGGGACCTAGGGGGCGCGGGCCGCCCCGCGAGAACTCTCACGCGGCGCCCTCCGCCCTCCAGGACTTTGGGACTGGGAAGTTGAAGCACTTTCCCGAGGGAGGACGGCCAGGCGCTCTCCCACCCCCACTTGGCCTGAGTGGTCGCGTCCTTTTAAAGGGCCCGCGGGGTGGTGCTTTCGGTCGGGCTCCATACAGAAACGTGCACGTGTGGGAGTTCAGTTATTATTGATGCCGAGGGCAGAGCCGGAGCAGGAGCGGGATGTCCACCCCAGAAATATGAGGCCTAGAGAAGTGAAGTGCTTTCCACCTGTTTCTTAACGCTTTTATTCCAGCCGAGAACGGCGCGCAAGGAGCTCTGAAGTGGCTCTTTTCTCCGAGAGAAGGCGGCGGTGGGGCTGATTGAGCTGGAACGTAGTAGGATGGAGGCCGGAGAGCGGCGGGAAGGGCGGGGTAGGGGGAGGCACCAATCAGCAGCCGAGCGGGAAGAGCGATCCCCTACCCCAGGGAATGGACACGTGTGACCGCCCCGGAGAAGACGGGCTCGGAGCCCTGCCACTGCCCGGCCGCCGAAGAGCTGCCTGGAAGAGTGCGCACAATGTGCTTGGAAGGCGGGGGGATGGGGCAGAGGAGACCGGGAAGCCGGGGAGTGTGCTGGGAGGGGAGGAGGCCCGCACGCCCCGGCGGAGGGATTGAGTGTGCTCCCGGCGAAGGGTGTTGAGGTGTGTGCGCTTTGGAAATGCTAAGTGCAGTAGCGCGGTGGAATACTGCTAAATCCTAAGAAAAAAAAATCAACCCAGAAACAGGCTAAAAGTTTGGAAAAACTCCATTGAATGCTCAGATATTTGTGTTGGTCGTTGCACTTGCATCCTGCTGGTCTCAGAGGGCCGCCTCTGAGTTCGCTGGCCCACCTCTCAAATAGGAAACACTGCTCCTGGTGCGTCCCCCAAATTAATCAACTATTTATTGAGTGACAGGCACACTCACAAAGTGTACGAGGGTTAAACTCAAAGATACTCTTCTACGTTTAAGCATTGTACAATCTGGAGATAATTTATATGATAGATTTTGGAATGGGCTGTCTGGATAAGTACCCCTCCACTCTCCCTCACTTTATTATGATAATAACCTGTTGTATTTTTTAAGGCAGCATTCAAAAACATTTTTTAAATGGTTAAAGTATATTCACGTGTATCTTTTGTGAATCTACTAATTTCAAAATACATCATCTTCTAACAGGGGTCTCTCCTCTGCCCCCCACCACCCTCCTGGCACAGAAAAAAAAACAACAACAACAAAAGTTCTGCGCTTTCGTGCCCTGGAACTATTTGATGATTTAAAGTGCATCCTCAAATTCTACCATGCGTTTTATTTAGTGTTTCGCAAAAATGAGCTCACATGGACTGCTCCCTAAAAGCCAAGCCTACGTTTGTGTGTGTTGGTGAAGCACAGCTACCCTGTGGGTATTGCATTAGCAGGGGAGATGGGAGAGGGACACAGGCCACCCCGGAATCGTCACGTAACCTGAACGAGGTGCTTTCTGAACTTGCTTCTCCGTCTTTATTTCCTCACAGTTTGACTTTGCACACCTTTTCCTCTTTGTGTGTGTGTGTGTGTTGGCCAGATGCGGTGGCTTAAGCCTGTAATCCCAGCACTTGGGGAGGCCGAGGCGGGTGAATCACCTTAGATCAGGAGTTCCAGACCCGCCTGGCCAACATTGTGAAACCTTGTCTCTACTAAAAATACATAAAATTAGCTGGGCGTGGTGGCAGGCGCCTGTAGTCCCAGCTACTCGGGAGGCTGAGGCAGGAGAATCGCTTGAATTTAGGAGGCAGAGGTTGCAATGAGCCGAGATCGCGCCATTGCACTCCAGCCTGAGCAGTAGGAGTAAGACTCCGTCTCAAAAAATAAAAATTTAAAAAAAAAAAAAAGTGTTACTGCGTTTCCCTGCCTTTATCTTTTGTCATCGTTTAAGCTTCTTCTCTGGCCTCAGTTGTCACCACTAGCCAGCCTAGTAATATTAGTGCCTAGGACATTAATAACACCAGGAAGCAGAGGGATGAGATGATTTGGCTACCCTTTAGTACCGTAGTGTGTTTAATGTCGTTTACAAACACCACCCCAGCCCCAATTTAAAAATCTGAGCCATTGTCTTCCTGCCTCCTCCGCTCACTGCCAAGCCCTGGAAATCAACAAGGCTGTCCGGGAACCGCACGCGCCCCCTGGTGCTGCTCAGAGATCCGCCCTGTCTCTCAGGGCTCCTCCTCCCTTCTGCTGCCCTTTTCTTCTGAGGGTCTCCTCTGTTCTGTGGCCCAGCACGCCAACTTTAGACCCATTTCCTCCCACCATTCTCTAAATCTGGCTGTCTCTACAGTTTTTTCCCTAGTTCCTCCACCTACCCTGCTACTCCGGCCTCAACTACCCTCTGGAACGGATCCTGGCCCCAGGAGCTGAGGGGTTTCAAGTGGCTTGGAATGAACTGTAAATCTGAATCTTGAGTTCCCTGAGTTTGGGCTCCAACCGGAGCTTTTCCATTTGGACTTCCTTTGGCCCTATTAGGATTGATACCCTGAATCTTTGACCCTGTTTGAACATCTGTGCCACCCCTCGCCTTAGACTTAACTGCCTCGGATCTATTTTCTGGACTAACTTCCAGCCTAACCTCCTAGAATCTAGATTAATGACCCCCTACCAATAGGCTGGCCAATCACCCTTCTTCCCTTCTCCCTTTGATTCGGAGTGCTGTTGTACTTCTCCAGCCTGGCTCCTTTCACCCTTGAAACACTAGTTGTATCATCTTCCTTAAAAATACACTGCTTGCCAGGGCAGTAGGTCACACCTGCAATCCCAGCACTTTGGGAGGCCGAGGCGGGCAGATCACGAGGTCAAGAGATCGAGACCATCCTGGCCAACATGGTGAAACCCCGTCTCTACTAAAAATACAAAAAATTAGCTGGGCGTGGTGGCATGCGCCTGTAGTCCTAGCTGCTCGGAGGCTGAGGCAGGACGATTGCTTGCACCCGGGAGGCAGAGGTTGCAGTGAGCATAGATCCTGCCATTGCACTCCAGCCTGGTGACAGAGTGAGACTCCGTCTCAAAAAAAAAAAAAAAAAAAAGAGGCCGGGCGCGGTGGCTCAAGCCTGTAATCCCAGCACTTTGGGAGGCCGAGACGGGCGGATCACGAGTTCAGGAGATCGAGACCATCCTGGCTAACACGGTGAAACCCCGTCTCTACTAAAATACAAAAAAAATTATCCGGGCGAGGTGGCGGGCGCCTGTAGTCCCAGCTACTCGGGAGGCTGAGGCAGGAGAACGGCGTGAACCCGGGAGGCGGGGCTTGCAGTGAGCTGAGATCCGGCCACTGCACTCCAGCCTGGGAAACAGAGCTAGACTCCGTCTCAAAAAAAAAAAAGAAAAGAAAAGAAAAGTAAAAAGAAAAAACATAGCTCCGATTTTCTTTCCCCTTCTCATTCGTGCTGTTTTGTGCCATTAACTTCAGATAGTATTGAAAGTAGCAAGAAGTAATTCTTTCGTATTCTCCGTGACCCTGAGTTCCATAATCCTCTTTTAATCAAATGTTTTCTATTTTAAAACCCCACAATAATTAGTTTGGTTTTGCTGTTTTGCTTATTCATTAATATTGCAAAAATATTTATGTTTCCCATTGCAAAATATAAAGTAATGTTAGCTATTTTGGGATTTATATAGGCTCCTGGAGGATAATCTAGGAAACGAACCACCCTTTTATTTTTTTAGATGTGGGTTCTCCCTTTGTTGTCCAGGCTGCAGTGGAGTGATGCAGTCATAGCTCACTGCCACCTTACTGAGCAATCCTCTTGCCTCAGCCTCCCAGATAGCTGGCACTACAGGCCAGGCTAACCACGTTTTTTTTTTTTTTTTTTCCCGAGACAGTCTTGCTCTGTCACCCAGGCTGGAGTGCAGTGGTGCCATCTCGGCTCACTGCAAGCTCCGCCTCCCGCGTTCACGCCATTCTCCTGCCTCAGCCTCCGGAGTAGCTGAGACTACAGGCACCCGCCATCACGCCTGGCTAATTTTTTTTGTACTTTTAGTAGAGACGGGGTTTCACCATGTTAACCAGGCTGGTCTTGATCTCCTGACCTCGTGATCCGTCCGCCTCAGCCTCCCAAAGTGCTGGGATTACAGGCGTGAGCCACCGCGCCTGACCTGACCACCTTTTTATGACATTGTTTCTTTGGGAAATACACTGTTAGTTCCAAAGGATTAATTTAAAAATATGTGCTCTGATTTATTATTTCTGAACCTTGGAAGAGATGAACAAAGGAAAGTGTGGTTTCTTCATAATCATCATTAACCAGGACAAATCTTTTTTTTTTTTTTTTTTTTTTTTTTTTTTTGAGGCGGAGTTTCCCTCTTACTGCCCAGGCTGGAGTGCAGTGGCACGATCTTGGCTCACTGCAACCTCCGCCTCCTGGGTTCAAGCAATTTTCCTGCCTCAGCCTCCTGAGTAGCTAGGTTTACAGGCATGCACTACCATGCCTGGCTAATTTTGTATTTTTAGTAGAGACAGGGTTTCTTCATGTTGGTCAGGCTGGTCTCGAACTCCCGACCTCAGGTGATCCACCCACCTCGGTCTCCCAAAGTGCTGGGATTACAGGCATGAACCACTGTGCCTGGCCAAGTATCCAATAACTGTTCAGCCAGTTTTCTCTCTTTGGGATCATGCTACTTCACTCTTCTTCTTCTTATTTTTTGTTTATTTGTTTTGTTTTGGTTTTTGTTTTTTGAGACGGAGCCTCCCTCTGTTGCCCAGGCTGGAGTGCAGTGGCGTGATCTCGGCTCACTGCAACCTCTGCCTCCTGGGTTCAAGCGATTCTCCTGTCTCAGCCTCCCGAGTAGCCGGGACTACAGGTGCCCGCCACCATACCCAGCTAATTTTTGTATTTTTAGTAGAGATGGGGTTTCACCGTATTGGCCAGGCTGGTCTGGAACTCCTGACCTTGTGATCCACCCACCCTGGGCTCCCAAAGTGCTGGGATTACAGCACTTTATAATCCCAAAGTGAGCAGGGATTACAGCCCTTTGTAATCCCAAAGTGACCAGGGGTTGCAAGGCGTAAACCACTGTGCCCGGCCTCTCTCTTCTATTTAAACTGCCCTTTCTCTACCTTTGTTTGCCAACCTGACCTGGATACTTCTTGTTTCAGTGCCAGAATCAAAGTGGACCAGGAGAGTGTAGTATAAACATTACGTTAGCACTTTAGTCAACTGTGTATAACTAAGCCCAAGTACGGCACAAATTCTTGACACCCCTTCGTGAACAGCTCGGCTTTTCTCATTAAAGAGCTGCATTCCATAACTCCCTATTCCCAAAGAGGGCTATACACCAAGCTAATTTAAAATTTTTAGAAATTAGGCTGGGCATAGTGGTTCACACCTGTAATCCCAACATTTTGAGAGGCTGCAGTGGGTGAATCACTTGAACCCAGGAGTTCAAGACCAGTCTGAGCAACATGGCAAAACCTCATCTCTTCAAAAAATACAAAACTCAGCCAGGCATGTTGGTACACACTGTAGTCCCAATTACTCCAGAGGCTGAGGTGGGAGGATTGCTTGAACCCAAGAGGTGAAGATGGGAGGGAGCTGAGATCATGCTACTGCACTCCAGCCTGAGCAAGACCCTGCCTCAAAAATAAATAGGCCAGTGTGGTGGCTCACGCCTGTAATTCCAGCATTTTGGGAGTCCAAGGCAGGCAGATCACCTGAGGTCAGGAGTTCAAGCTCAGCCTGGACAACATAGTGAAACCCTGTCTCTGCTTAAAATGCAAAAATTGGCCTGGCACGGTGGCTCAAGTCTGTAATTCCACCACTTTGGGAGGCTGAGGCAGGCAGATCACAAGGTCAGGAGATCGAGACCAGCCTGGCCAATATAGTGAAACTCTGTGTCCACTAAAACCACAAAAAAATTAGCTGGGCATGGTGGCGGGCACCTGTAGTCCCAGCTACTCGGGAGGCTGAGGCAGGAGAATTGCTTGAACCCAGGAGGTAGGTGGAGGTTGCAGTGAGCTGAGATCGCGCCACTGCACTCCAGCCTGGCGAAAGAGTGAGACTCCATATATAAAAAAAAAAAAAAATTAGCCAGGTGTGGGGTGAGCCTGTAGTCCCAGCTACTCGGGAAGTTGAGGCAGAAGAATCGCTTGAACCCTGGAGGCAGAGGTCGCAGTAAGCTAAGATGGTGCCACTGCACTCTAGCCTAGGCAATAGAGCAAGACTCTGTCTCAAAAAAAAAAAAAAAAGGGTTCTTTCAACCTGCCTTTCCAGCCTTATCTGCCATCCCACCAGTGACTCCTTCCTCCTGTCAAACGGGTTCACTCACTGACTGGATCTCCTGGCCACCTCCCTTCTATCACGCCCTGTCAATTGCCTGGAAAGACTACAGCTCAGCCTCTCTGATCATGACTCATTCAAAACTCACTTCATTTTTAAGCTTCCCTAAAATACTTGAGCTTGGGGGTATCTTGCCAGGTTCTCTTTCACAAGAAATTACCATTTATATGATTCACTTATCAAGCACTTCCTTCTTTCCAATATTTAGTTTGAGGTGTTACATATATATATATATATATTTTTTTTTTTTTTGAGATGGAGTCTCGCTCTATTGCCCAGGCTGGAGTGCAGTGGCGCCATCTCGGCTCACTGCAACCTCCGCCTCCTGGGTTCAAGTGATTCTCGTGCCTCAGCCTCCCGAGTAGCTGGGATTACAGGCACATGCCACCGTGTCTGGCTAATTTTTGTATTTTTAGTAGAGACAGAGTTTTACCATGTTGGCCAGGCTGGTCTCGAACTCCTGACCTCAGGTGATTCGCCCGCCTCAGCCTCCCAAGGTGCTGGGATTACAGGCGTGAGCCACTGCGCCCGGCCTTAAATCTTTTACTATAATTGGAGTGGGTCTTTTCTTCTCAACCTGACTAGGCTTTTAGGGAGGATCCTCCGTAATATACACCAATTAAATGATTGATTCGATTGTATAGTGATAATATAAGTAATGGCATAAAAGCATAAGGAATTCAGACCTCCTTTAAATGCCTGGTTGGATCTGACTTTCCTGAATTCCTTTAGCTGCCTTTACTCTTTCTGCCTTGTGGGACCCACTCACTCACTGCCACAGCCTTGTAGGTCACGCCTTTCTCAATGCACATCTTTAGCTTAGCTTCTCTCTGAGTCCTGAGTCATTTTACCAAATACCACTTGGATGCTTCCCCATCACCTTAAACTTGACATGTTAAAAGGAAGAATAAATGGCTGGGTGCAGTGGCTCACACCTGTAATCCCAGCTCTTCGGGAGGCCGAGGTGGGTGGATTGCTTGAGCCCAGGAGTTTGAGACCAGCCTGGCCAACATGGCAAACCACATCTCTACAGAATATACAAAAATTAACCAGGGGTGGCCGGGCGCAGTGACTCACGCCTATAATCCCAGCACTTTGGGAGACCAAGGTAGGCAGATCACCTGAAGTTAGGAGTTTGAGACCAGCCTGATCAACATGGTAAAACCTCATCTACACTAAAAATACAAAATTAGCTGGGCGTGGTGGCACATGCCTATAATTCCAGCTACTTGGCAGGTTGAGGCAGGAGAATTGCTTGAACCTGGGAGGTGGAAGTTGCGGTGAGCCGATATCATGCTATTGCTCTCCAGCCTGGACAACAAGAGTAAAACTCCTGTCTCAAATAAATAAATAAATAAATAAATAAATAAATAAATAAAATTAGCCAGGGGTAGTGGCATGTGCCTATAATCCCAGCTATTCTGGAGGCTGAGGTAGGAGGATCGCTTGAGCCTGGGATATTGAGGCTGCAGTGAGCTGAGATCACGCCACTGCACTCCAGCCTGTGTGACAGTGAGACCTTGATACGTAGCTTTCAGCAGATAAATTTTACAATACTAGGTAAGGTACAGTAGATGGCAGAGAAATTAGAGGAAAAAAAAACAATTCAGAAATGGTTAAATAGGCTGGGTACGGTGGCCCATGCCTGTAATCCCAGCACTATGGGAGACTGAGGTGAGTGAATCACTTGAGGCCAGGAGTTCCAGACCAGCCTGGTCAACATGGTGAAACCCCCTTTCTACTAAAAACACACACACACACAAAATTAGCTGGGTGTGGTGGCGGGTGCCTGTAGTCCCAGCTACTTGGGAGGCTGAGGCAGAAGAACGGCATGAACCCGGGAGGCAGAGTTTGCAGTGAGCTGAAATCGCACCACTGCACTCCAGCCTGGGCAACAGAGCGAGACTCTGTCTCAAAAAAAAAAAAAAAAAAAAAAAAGGAATTCACCATGGATGGGACGTGGCGGCTCACTCCTATAATCCCAGCACTCTGGGAGGCCGAGGCAGGTGGATCCCTTGAGTCCAGGAGTTCAAGACCACCCTGGCCAACTGGAGATACCCAGTCTCTGCTAAAAATATGAAAATTAGCCGAGTGTCGGCCGGGCGCGGTGGCTCACGCCTGTAATCCCAGCACTTTGGGAGGCCAAGGCGGGCGGATCACGAGGTCAGGAGATCGAGACCATCCTGGCTAACATGGTGAAACCCCGTCTCTACTAAAAATGCAAAAAATTAGCCAGGTGTGGCGGTGGGCGCCTGTAGTCCCAGCTACTCGGGAGGCTGAGGCAGGAGAATGGCGTGAACCCGGAGGCGGAGCTTGCAGCGAGCTGAGATCGTGCCACTGCGCTCCAGCCTGGGCAACAGAGGATACTCCGTCAAAAAAAAAAAAAAAAAAAAAAAAAGAAAATTAGCCGAGTGTGGTGCTGCATATCTGTAATTCCAGCTATGCAGGAGGCTGAGGTGGGAGGATCACCTGAGCCTAGGAGGTCAAGGCTACAGTGAGCCATGATTACCCCTCTGCACTCTAGCCTGGGGACAGAGCCAGACCCTGTCTTAAAAAAAAAAGAAAAGAAAAAGAAAAAAAAAAAGATGGCTCCCACCTGTAATCCTAGCACATACTTTGGGAGGCCTAGGCAGGTAGATCCCTTGGGCTCAGGAGTTAAAGACCAGCCTGGCCAACATGAGGAAATCCCATCTAAAAAAAAAAAAAAAGAGAGAAAGAAAGAAAAACAAAAAGAAAAAAGAAAAGACCATTCACTGCAAATAGAGAATCTGTCAGAAATTATTTGGCTCATCACATTGTGCTCTGTATCAATGTCCTCCCATTTCCAGAAATTTCTATAAACACTTCTCCAGTTAATTACCTTTCCTAAAGCCCAGGTTGAAGTGGAAACATGCCTAACATACTGTGGCTCTTCTTTCTACCTGGCCACAGCACTCTCAGCATTCCTTAGAACAGAGACTTTCATTACTGTGGATTTGTGGGGCTTGCAAGCCTCAATGTCCTTCCTTGGCGCTTTAGTGACAGCTGCAAGGCTGCCTGAGACCAAGATTATGTGAGCAGCTCTCTTTCTTTTGGCTTTTAAGATTGGTAATTTGTTATTGCCGAGAAACCCAAGTGTCAAGCTTGAAAGCCTCCTGACCCTGGTTGAGAAAGAAGTCCAGCCCGGAGGCAGGAGGCTGCTGCTCTCTGGAGTATTGCTTCTGTGCTCCGGCTCAAGCCAGCCTACATCAGAGCTGGGGACTGTATCCTAATAAATATGTTTTCATGGCCGGGCGTGGTGGCTCACGCCTGTAATCCCAGCACTTTGGGAGGGTGAGTACAGCGGATCGCCTGAGGTCAGGAGTTTGAGACCAGCCTGACCAACATGGAGAAACCCTGTCTCTGCTAAAAATACAAAATTGGCCAGGCATGGTGGTGCATGCCTGTAATCTCAGCTACTCTGGTGGCCGAGGCAGGAGAATAGCTTGAACCCGGGAGGTGGAGGTTGTGGTGAGCTGAGATTGCACCATTGCAATCCAGCTTGGGGAACAAGAGTGAAACTCTATCTCAAAACAAACACAAAACCAAAAAACAAGTATGTTCTCACACTACATGCAACCATGGAGGAAATGAGTACAAATGTTAGTTCACTCAGTACCCAGTGGTGGGAATAACATGGGGCTGAGGGCGTCCTTTCTACTATGGGCATCCATTTTGATTCAGGACCAAAGTCCTCACCAGATTTTATGTCCTGCTGAAGGGCTCTTGTTCAATTCTATTCTAAAAACTCTAAGAATCAGCTCTCTTGCTGCCCCTGGGTTGCTTAGCCCACGTTCATGCTGCTCTGTACCAGAATTCCTCTTTGAATTCCTGGAGTGTCCAGCTCTGGCCTATCTCATTGTGGCATCTCCCCTTGTGCTTGACACCAGGTCAAACAGCTTTGTAGCATCTCAGTTCTCAGTGCCATTCAGAAGGTGGTGAATCTTAATGCGTTCTTCCCTTAATCTCTTTTCAAAGGGGCTACAATCCAAATTTCTCTAACTTTCTTCTTAATTATTTTAGCTCCTTGTGTCATTCCTTTGGCCTCCAACCATCCCTACTCAGTATAAAGGTTGCATTATTTTGGTTGACAAAGTGCCCAGGGCTGTACACATCTGGCCTCAAACTCTTTAGCTGGGCCTGAGTTATTTCTCCAGTTTGTTTCATTCAACATGGAAATATACATTTGGGTCGAAAATTCAGTCTCTGGCCTCAGGGAGTTTTTAATGCAATTGGTAAAATAGTAAGATTGTCTGTGTAGTATAGACTATAAGTATACTACATAGTGTTAAAGTTATAAAGTGTTAGAAATAATCTAGTCAATTGCTCCTTTTAGAGGAGCTCAGAGAAGAAAATACTTAGTGTGAGCTAGAATGTTTGGGGAAGGCTTCATGAGGAAGATGGGGCTTGAATTGGTGAGAAACACAGTCAGCTATATTTATCCAGGATTTGAAAACTTAAATAAGATTGTAGGCTGAGTGCAGTGGCTCATGCCTATAATCCCAGCACTGGGAGGCCGATGCGGGTGGATCACGAGGTCAGGAGTTCGAGACCACCCTGGCCAACATGGTGAAATCCTGTCTCTACTAAAAATACAAAAAATGGCTGGGCATGGTGGTGGGTGCCTGTAATCCCAGCTACACAGGAGGCTGAGGCAGGAAAATTGTTTGAACCCGTGAGGCGGAGGTTACAGTGAGCAAAGATTGCACCATTGCACTCCAGCCTGGGTGACAGGGTGTGACTCCATTTCTAAATAAATAAATAAATAAATAAATAAAAATTTAAAAGATTGTATTAAATTCAAAAGCAATTAGTTTAGAAATAATTTTTAAACTTAAAGTGATATTTAGGCCGGGCACTGTGGCTCACGCCTGTAATCCCAGAACTTTGGGAGGCCGAAGCCGGCAGATTACTTGAGGTCAGAAGTTTGAGACCAGCCTGGTCAATATGGTGAAACCCTATCTCTACTAAAAATACAAAAATTAAGGCCGGGCGTGGTGGCTCATGCCTGTAATCCCAGTACTTTAGGAGGCTGAGGCAGGAGGATCACGAGGTCAGGAATCGAAACCATCCTGGCTAACAAGGTAAAAGCCCATCTCTAATAAAAATACAACAGCAACAACAAAAAATTAGACAGGCGTGGTGGTGGACACCTGTAGTCCCAGCTACTCGGGAGGCTGAGGCAGAAAAATGGTGTGAACCCAGGAGGCGGAGCTTGCAGTGAGCCAAGATCATGCCACTGCACTCCAGCCTGGGTGACAGAGCAAGACTCTGTCTCAAAAAAAAAAAAGAAAAATAAAAAAATATAAAACTTAACTGGGCATGGTGGCGGGTGCCTGTAATCCCAGCTACTTGGGAGGCTGAGGCAGGAGAATTGTTTGAACCCGGAAGGTGGAGGTTGTAGTGAGCCGAGACTGTGCCATTGCACTCCAGCCTGGGCAACAGAGCGAGACTCCACCTCAGAAAAAAATAATAATAATGAAGTGATATGTAGTAGAGAAGGCAATATAGTGAAAAGGCAAGAGCAGCATTGTAGGATTCATTCAAAAGATCTGGCATTCTAGGCTCAGTGTGGTGGCTCATGCCTGTAATCCCAGCACTTTGGGAGACGAAGGTGAAAGGATCACTTGGGGTCAGGAGTTCAAGACCAGCCTGTCCAACATGGCAAAACCCTGTCTCCACCAAAAGTACAAAAAAATTAACTGGGCATGGTGGCAGGTGTCTGTAGTCCCAGTTACTAGGTTCATGAGAATCATTTGAACCTAGGAGGTGCAGGTTGCAGTGAACCAAGATCATGCCACAGCACTGCAGCCTGAGCAACAGAGTGAGACTCTGTCTCAAAAAACAAACAAACGAAAAATCTGTGGGCCGGGCACAGTGGCTCTCATCTGCAATCCCAACACTTTAGGAGGCCAAGATGGGAGGATCGCTTGAGGCCAGGAGCTCGAGACTAGCCTGGTCAACATGGCGAGACCCCAGAGACTCCATCTCTATTCTTTACTTTTTTATTTTTTATTTTTATTTTTGGAGACAGTTTCACTCTTGTTGCCCAGGCTGGAGTGCAATGCGTGATCTTGGTTCACTGCAATCTCTGCCTCCTGGGTTCAAGTGATTCTCCTGCCTCAGCCTCCAGAGTAGCTGTAATTACAGGCATGAACCACCACGCTCGGCTAATGTTTGTATTATTAGTAGAGACGGGATTTCACTGTGTTGACCAGGCTGGTCTCAAACTCCTGACCTCAGGTGATCCACTCACCTTAACCTCCCAAAGTGCTGGGACTATAGGCCTGAGCCACCGCGTCCAGCCTATCTTTTTAAATTTTTTTTGAGATGGAGTCTCACCCTGTTGCCCAGGCTGGAGTGCAATGGCATGATTTCGGCTCACTGCATCCTCCGCCTCCTGGGTTCAAGCAATTCTCCTGCCTCAGCCTCCCGAATAGCTGGGATTACAGGCGCCTACCACACACCCAGCTAATTTAGCTTATTTTCGTATTTTTAGTAGAGAATTACTTGAACCCAGGAGGCAGAGGTTGCAGTGAGCGGTGCCACTGCACTCCAACCTGGGCTTAGGGAGTGAGATTCTGTCTCCCTCTCCAAAAAAAAAAAAAAGAAGAACATGGAAATTAACTTCCCTTGCTTTTAATTTACGATGAAGAAACTTATGATGAAGAGTAAACGATTATATAGCCTAAAGCTACCTGCACCAATTACAGTAAATACCATTTGTTTTATTACAATACACAAAGTCCTAGTCTGTATAAGCTATACTCATTATTTTACTACAAAAAGAAAAAATTTGGTCAGGTGCGATGGCTCACACCTGTAATCTCTGCGCTTTGGGAGGCTGAGGGGGGCACGTCACTTGAGGTCAGGAGTTTGAGACCAGCCTGGCCAAGACGCTAAAACCCTGTCTCTACTAAAAATACAAAAAATAGCCGGGCATAGTAGTGTGCACCTGTAATCCCAGCTACTTGGGAGGCTGAAGGAGGAGAATCATTGAACCCGGGAGGCAGAGGTTGCAGTGAGATCACACAACTGCACTCCAATGAGGGTGACAGAGTGAGACTCTGTATCAAAAAAAAAAAAAAAGAAGGAAAGAAAATATTTTTCCTTTTCCAATTTGATTTCTCCAATCATATTTTTCCCCATATTTTGGGGAATAATAATATGAATAATAATTTTCATATCATTCCCCGATAAATATTTACTAAGCAATTACTATGTTTTAAGCATTGCTGCAAGAGTTGAAGACCTAGAAATTCCTATGAACTTCAAACCTATTATGTGTATGCTTTCATTATTTTTAAAGTTAATCAGGCTTCTCCTATCACCTTCTATCTTCATTAATGACAACCGAAGCAAAGTCTGTGAGATTCTTGTCTTTGCATGGCTGAAAAACTAAAAGGTTCTTGGACATTTAGTAGGAGGAGACCTGTTGGTGAGAAAGGAAAAGGATGGGGCACCCTGTGACAACTGTGGTTATTCTTGTATAGAGATGGATATGATTATGCTGTTACGTTTAATCACGCTAAAAAACATGACATTCCTGGTAAATCGCAGCCAGTCCAGATGACAGCTTCTGACCTGTCCTCCTTGACCGCAGAAACATTAGCTGATATGATGACTTCTAAAAACATTCTGGCTGCACACACAACATGGCACATGTATACATATGTAACAAACCTGCACATTGTGCACATGTACCCTAGAACTTAAAGTATAATTAAAAACAAAACAAAAAACAAACATTCTGGGCCAGGCGCAGTGGCTCACGCCTGTAATCCCAGCACTTTGGGAGGCCGAGGTGGGCGGATCACGAGGTCAGGAGATCGAGACCATCCTGGCGAACACGGTGAAACCCCGTGTCTACTAAAAATACAAAACAAAATTAGTTGGGCGTGGTGGTGGGCGCCTGTAGCCCCAGCTACTCAGGAGGCTGAGGCAGAAGAATGGCGTGAACCCGGGAGGCGGAGCTTGCAGTGAGCTGAGATCCGGCCACCGCACTCTGGCCTGGGTGACAGAGCGAGACTCCATCTCAACGACAACAACAACAGAAGAAGAAGAAGAAAAAAACATTCTGGTGGCAGTGGCTCATGTCTATAATCTCAGCACTTTGGGAGGCCAAGGCAGGAGGATTGATTGAGCCCAGGGTTTCAAGAGCAGCCTGAGCAAAATAGTGAGACCCTGTCTCTACAAAAAAAAAAAAAAAAAAAAAAAATAGCCAGGTATGATAGCACATGCCTGTGGTCTCAGCTACATGGGAGGCTGAGGCGGGAGGATCACTTCAGCCCAGGAGTTCTGGACGATAGTTCACTATGCCAACTGGGTATTCACACTAGGTTCGACGTCAGTATGGTGACCTTCTGGGAGCAGGGAAACTCCGGGTTGCCCAAGAAAGGGCGAATCGGTTCAGGTCAGAAACAGAACAGCCAAAGCTCCCATGCTGCTCAGCAATGGCATTCTGCCTATGAATAGCCACTGCACTCCGCCTGGACAACACAGCAAGACCTCGCCTCTAAAAATTAGCAAATAAATAAATTTAAAAAAAACCACTCTGATCTAATGGCCCATCCCTGCCAGACTAAATAGGAGGAGTTAGCAAGTTTCTTAACTAATGGTAGCAAAGACAAATCTCTGGAAACAATAGTGCTGCAAAGGTTGGGAACTGTGGAAATAGCTCTAACAGTTATAGGTCCTAAATTAATCCCCTGGCCTTGTGAGCACATCTCCTGTGCCCATTTGAAACCCAACTGCAATCAAGTTTCCTGGCTAAAGGCTGGATGGTGAAGTGTAAAAAATAAATTCGTATTACCAATCCATTTGCAGGGGTAGTGCCTGCACCTTAAAACTCATAACAAATGGCACAGAGAAGCATTTCTTTTTCTTTCTTTTTTTTTTGAGATGGAATCTCCCTCTGTCACCCAGGCTGGAGTGCAGTGGCACGATCTCAGCTCACTGCAAGCTCCCCCTCCCGGGTTCAAGCGATTCTCCTGCCTCAGCCTCCTTAGTAGCTGGGATTACAGGTGCACACCACCATGCCTGGCTAGTTTTTATATTTTGAGTAGAGACGGGGTTTCTCCATGTTGGTCAGACTGGTCTCAAACTCTTGACCTCGTGATCCACCCGCCTCGGCCTCCCAAAGTGTTGGGATTACAGGTGTGAGCCACCGCGCCCAGCCCAGAGTAGCATTTCTTGTTGGCAGCTCTGACTGAGGCCAAAATGGAGGTGACAGAACCATCAAAGGGGGGTTTCTGGGGGGATGATCAGTGATTGGTCAACACTGGTTGAAGAATGAAAGATTGTATACAGGCCAGGCAGTGGCTCACGCCTGTAATCCCAGCACTTTGGGAGGTCGAGGTGGGTGGATCATTTGAGGTCAAGAATTCAAGACCAGCCTGGCCAACGTGGTGAAACCATGTCTCTACTAGAAATACAAAAAATCTAACTGGGCATGGTGGCACGCGCTATAATCCTGCTACTCGGGAGGCTGAGGCATGAGAATCACTTGAGCCCTGGAGGCAGAGGTTGCAGTGACCTAAGATCATGCCACTGCCCTCCAGCTTGGGCTACAGAGTGAGAGTCCATCTCAAAAAAAAAAAAAAAAAAAAAAATTAGCTGGGCGTGGTGGCACGTGCCTGTAGTCCCAACTGCTCGGGAGGCTGAGGCAGGAGAATCGCTTGAACCCAGGAGGTGGAGGTTGCAGTGAGCTGAGATCGTGCCACTGCACTCCAACCTGGGCGACAGAGAGAGGCTCCGTCTCAAAAAAGTTAAAAAAAAAGGGCCGGGTGAGGTGGCTCACACCTGAATCCCAGCTCTTTGGGAGGCCAAGGTGGGTGGATCATTGGAGGTTCCAAGACCAGCCTGACCAATGTGGTGAAACCACATCTCTACTAGAAATACAAGAATTAGCCAGGCAGTACTGGCGCATGCCTGTAATCTCAGCTACTCAGGACGCTGGAGCAGGAGAATCGCTTGAGACTGGGAAGCGGTGGTTGTAGTGAGGGCACTCCAGCCTGGGCAACAGAGTGAGATGCTGTCTCAAAAAAAAAAAAAGAAAAGAAAAGAAAAAGAAAGATTGTATATAAATGAAAAAGTGTTATTTAGGTTTTTGTTTTTGTGTTTTTGTTTTTTTTTTTTTGAGATGGAGTCTCGCTCTGTCACCCAGGCTGGAGTGCGGTGGCGCAATCTCCACTCACTGCAAGCTCCGCCTCCCGGGTTCACGCCATTCTCCTGCCTCAGCCTCCCGTGTGGCTGGGACTACAGGCGCCTGCCACCGCCCCCGGCTAATTTTTGTATTTTTAGCAGAGACAGGCTTTCACCGTGTTAGCCAGGATGGTCTCGATCTCCTGACCTCGTGATCCGTCCATCTCGGCCTCCCAAAGCGCTGGGATTACAGGCGTGAGCCACCGCGCCCGGCCAAAAGTGTTATTTTGTTACTCTAAATTAAGACTTGCTCATTGCCTGGGTTAGTGGAAAAGGCCTGTACAACTGCTAAGTGTTTCTTGCTCTCTTGTGTGGAAAAGCAAGGACTCGGTATTTCCAGGTCTCCCATCCTGTTGTTTTTTTTCTTGACATACAAGAGTTCATTAACTCTAGCAAATAGAAAGCACACTTATGCTGGTTGACTGCTTGACACTGCCCTGGTATCTGGGGCATGGGCATAAGCTAGCCTGGACCTGCAGGTTGTGGCCACTTAAGCACTAAGTGGGCAGCTGTTCTGGGTTGCACTGCCTTAAGGTAACTATGGGAACTATAAAAAGGATACTATGGGATAGTAGATTAATTTCTTCCTCATTGGCTTCCCAATCTGATTGACTCTGTCGACATGAAGGAGTGGCTCCCAGCTGCTGGCACCCCTGTCAATCCAACCAGGATGTGAAACATCCAGCTGTGTTTTTTCAGCTCTTTCATCGTCCTCATCTGAAAGAAAGACTGCTTGGATTGGTAGTGATGAGCCAAAGGGAACAGCATCAGAGAGGCTATGTCGGGGTGCAAAGAGGATAAACGAGCTTCTAGATACGCTGGTGCATAATAGGGACAGGTTATGAAGGAAAATTAAGTGGAAAGGAAAAAAAATGATATGCATTAACTCTTTGAAATTAAGGTGTGAGTGAGATAAAGACTCCCATTGTGCAAAGGGTGTTTAGCAAGATGGAGCCTGAGAAGAGTGAAAGTCAAAAGTGCATTGTGATTTCATGGTCCAGAGATGCCTTAAGGGGCATGTGGGTCCACCTCCCACCCACTGAGGAATGCCTCCTGACATCTGAGGACACGCCAGCCTGCACTTAATCACTTTCCAGTTACAGCAATGGGGGTCACTGTGTCGGGCGGCAAACGATTCTAGTTTCGGTCAATTCTAATTATTCAAAAAATCTTTTACAGTGAGGTGAAATCTGCCTTTCTGTAGATTTAACCTGATGATTGAAGAGCAAGATAAAAATGTATTACTTGGCCGGATGCGGTGGCTCACGCCTGTAATCCCAACACTTTGGGAAGCCGAGGTGGGTGGATCACCTGAGGTCAGGAGTTCGAGACCAGTCTGGGCAACATGGTGAAACCCCATCTCTACTAAAAATACAAAAAATTAGCCAGATATGGTGGTGGGAGCCTGTAATACCAGCTACTTGGGAGGCTGAGGCAGGAGAATCTCTTGAACTCAGGAGTGGGAGGTTGCAGTGAGCCGAGATTGTGCCATTGCGCTCCAGCCTGGGCAACAAGAGTGAAACTCCATCTCAAAAAAAAAAAAAAAAAAAAAAGAAGAAGAAAAAGTAGCCAGGCTTGGTGGCAAGTACCTATAATCCCAGCTACTTGGGAGGCTGAAGCAGAATTGCTTGAACCTGGGAGGCAGAGGTTGCAGTGAGCTGAGATCACGCCACTGCACTCCATCTTGGGCAACAGAGTAAGACTCCATCTCAAAGAGAAAAATATAAAAAATATTACTTTCTCTTCCATGTAATAATAGCCCCTTGAAGACTGTAGCCAGTGCCACTCTAAGATTTCTCTCTTCTGCAAGTAAATACTCTCACTTCATTTATTCAATATTTATTTGTTCATTTACTCAGAGCAGGACTTAAGTGTGAATTGTTCATTATTGCATTTCCAGCAACTAGAGCAGTGCTTGATTGTAGTAAGCAGTAAATAAAACAAAACCAAAACAAAACCGGAAATCATTTATCAAAGACCTTTTCTGTGCCACGCGTGGTATCCAACTCTAGATTTAGATTTACGAAGTTCAATAAACCAGGGTCCATGCAGTTCAGCAATTAAAGTCTAGATAGGAAGGCAAACAAATAAATCAAAGATTAGAGATCGGAATGTAGGCACGATGTGTTAGGGGGAGCACGGGCAAAGAACATTTACACTAAGCTGGGACACCAGAGGACACTTCCTAGACGTGGAGATGCTTCAGTGCAGCTTGAAGGACATAGTGCCCATTGGGTGGACAAGGGGGAAGCTAGGAGGCACAGTGGCATAAAATAGCCGCGTCACTCGGAGTGTTTGGGGCAAAGCATATTTGTGGGTGGTGGTAGAAGAATGAGGCTACAGATGTAAACGGGAGCCAGGTGAAGAGAGTCCTTTAGTGCTCAGCTCAGAGTTAAAGCTTCGTGCTGACACATTTGGGGAAGTCACTGAAAGTTTAAGCAAGAAAATGATAGAAACTGTTTATGTTTAGAACATTGGCAGAATTGTGGAGAGTGGCTTGAAGAAGCAAAGAGAGCAAACAGATTGTAGTCAGAAAGACGAGTTAGAAAATAGACTGAAGTCAGTAATTCAGGCAGGAAGAAGTGAGGTCCTAACCTAAGGCAACGGGAGAGGGCATGGAGAAAAGTGCGAGCCAGGACAATATTGTGCAGCTAGAACCCACAGGCTTTGGTGACTGATGTGTGTGCTGCTTGAGAAATACATGTCCTAGATTACTTGTGTTTGTGCAGAGGGGTGCTTTCCCTTGGCCAGTCGCCATGAGAGCACACCTGAACAAAGGGGCACGAGAGCCTTTATTCCTGACGAAGTCCTGCCCCTGTACCCTTTCCCCATTGGCCGGGGTCGGGTCGCACACCCTGAACTAATCCCGGTGGGCTAGACATTTGAACTTTCTTTAGATAAGGTGGGCAAGTAAGGGAGAGAGGGGAAAAGGGGAAGGGGTGTCTGTAATGAGTTAGAGAGCTAGTCTTTTTTTTTTTTTTTTTTTTTGAGACGGAGTCTTGCTCTGTCGCCCAAGCTAGGGTGCAGTGGCACCATCTCTGCTCCCTGCAAGCTCCGCCTCCTGGGTTCACGCCATTCTCCTGCCTCAGCCTCCCGAGTAGCTGGGACTACAGGCGCCCGCCACCTCGCCCGGCTAGTTTTTTTTGTATTTTTTAGTAGAGACGGGGTTTCACCGTGTTAGCCAGGATGGTCTCGATCTCCTGACCTCGTGATCCACCTGCCTCGGCCTCCCAAAGTGCTGGGATTACAGGCGTGAGCCACCGCTCCCGGCCTTTTTTTTTTTTAAACAAGGAAAGGAATGTGAGCTGGTACTGATAAGCCTGGCACTGTGGCGTGTCAGGGCATGTAACAAAGGCGGAAAGGAAAAAAAGGGAAAAAGGAAAAAGGGGTGGGAGGGTATGTGAACTAAAGAATAAAGGATTGATCGGGCTATTTGGAAGAGAAATCTCATCATATCCCACACTCACGTGACTGGGCAAGGGATGACCTCACTGCCTGAAATCCAGACCATGGCTCTTGAGAGAAAGTTGAAGCAAGCAGGTGTACACATCGGAACCCTGAGGCGCGATGAGCTGATGACCAGCCGGACGCACAGGACCAGCAGGGAGGTCCCAGTGGAGGTGTGCGGGAGCCAGCAGGTGTAGCAAGCCCTTGGCGAGGCTCCCCAGGGAGGACGTGGGAAGGGAGGAGGGCCAAGAGCTAAGGACAGAGCTGTGGCCCTTCCCTCGCTCCTTCCTCGCATGACATGGATTCAAGACTTTTGTTGTTGTTGTTTTTGAGATGGAGTCTTGGTCTGTCACCCAGGCTGGAGTGCAGTGGCGCCATCTCCGCTCACTGCAAGCTCCGCCTCCCTGGTTCAAGTGATTCTCCTGCCTCAGCCTCCCGAGTAGCTGGGACTACAGGAGTGTGCCACCAAGCCCGACTAATTTCTGTAATTTTACTAGAGACAGGATTTTACTATGTTGGCCAGGCTGGTCTCAAACTACTGACCTTAGGTGATCCGCCTGCCTCAGCCTCCCAAAGTGCTGGGATTACACGCCTGAGCCACGGAGCCCAGCCCAAGACTTTTTTTTTTTTTTTTTTTTTGAGACGTAGTCTTACTCTGTCACCAGGCTGCAGTGCAGTGGCGCGATTCCAAGACTTCTTAAAGTCCTGTTGAGCCTTGTCAAGGTTCTTCTTGGGATTGTACCTAACAAACAAAACAAAGCAGAAGTTATTTCACCAATGCCCAGTGTGATAGTGTTGCTTCCTTCCCTTGAGTTGATAAGCATGTTTATCTTAGGACAACCAAGCCAGCATTAGGATTTTGGCAGCTCATCACACCATTGGTTCATATTGAGTCCAGGGACAACAGAAACTCCCCAGTTTTAAAATAAACAGGCTGATTGGGCACACTGGCTCACACCTATAATCAAAACAGCACTTTGGGAGGCAGAGGCGAATGGAACACTTGAGGTTGGGAGGTCAAGACCAGCCTGGCCAACATGGTGAAACTCTACTAAAAATACAAAATTTAGCCAGGCATGGTGGTGGGCACCTGTAATCCCAGCTACTCGGGAGGCTGAAGCAGGAGAATGGTGTGAACCTGGGAGGCAGAGCTTGCAGTGAGCCGAGATCAGACCACTGCACTCCAGCCTGGGAGACACAGCGAGACTCCTTCTCAAAAAAAAAAAAAAAAAAAAAGAGTCTTGCTCTGTCCCCCAGGCTGGAGTGCAGTGGCACAATCTTGGCTCACTGCAACCTCCACCGCCCAGGTTCAAGCGATTCTCCTGCCTCTGCCTGGCGAGTAGCTGGGATTACAGGTGCACGCCACCATCCCTGGCTAAGTTTTGTATTTTTAGTAGAGATGGCGTTTCACTATGTTGTTCAGGCTGGTCTGGAACTTCTGACCTCAGGTGATCCACCCACCTCGGCCTCCCGAAGTGCCGGGATTACAGGTGTGAGCCAACGCACCCTGTCTTACATAAAATTTCTTTTTTGAGACAGAGTCTTGCTCTGTCGCCCATGCTAGGGTGCAGTGGCGTGATCTCTGCTACTGCAACCTGCCAGGTTCAAGCAATTCTCCTGTCTCAGCCTCCTGAGTAGCTGGGACTACAAATGTGTGTCACTACGCCTGGCTAATTTTTTTTTTTTTTTTTTTTTTTTTTTTTTGAGACAGAGTCTCACGCTGTTGCCCAGGCTGGAGTGCAGTGGCGCGATCTCGGCTCACTGCAAGCTCCGCCTCCCGGGTTCCCGCCATTCTCCTGCCTCAGCCTCCTGAGTAGCTGGGACTACAGGCGCCCGCCACCGCGCCCGGCTAATTTTTTGTATTTTTAGTAGAGACGGGGTTTCACTGTGGTCTCGATCTCCTGACCTTGTGATCCGCCCGCCTCGGCCTCCCAAAGTGCTGGGATTACAGGCTTGAGCCACCGCGCCCGGCCGCCTGGCTAATTTTTATATTTTTTTTATTTTTTGAGATGGAGTTTCACTCTTGTTGCCCAGGCTGGACTACAATGGTGCAATCTCGGCTCACTGAAACCTCCACCTCCCAGGTTCAAGCGATTCTCCTGCCTCAGCCTCCAGAGCAGCTGGGATTACAGGCATGTGCCACTACGCCTGGCTAATTTTGTATTTTTAGTAGAGACGGGATTTCTCCATGTTGGTCAGACTGGTCTCGAACTCCCGACCTCAGGTAATCTGCCTGCTTCAGCCTCCCAAAGTGTTAGGATTACAGGTGTGAGCCACTGTGCCCGGGCTAATTTTTGTATTTTTAGTAGAGACGGGGTTTCACCATGTTAGCCAGGCTGGTCTCGAACTCCTGACCTCAGGCAATGTGCCCGCCTCAGCCTCCCAAAGTGCTGGGTTTACAGGCTTGAGCCACCGCGCCCGGCTACATAAATACTTTTTAATACAAATGAAATTATATATATAATTTTGTATCCTTTTCCCCTTCATGTAATGACATGAGCATTTTTATGGGTGATTTCAAAATTTTTCTTGTTCATACATTTCTGTTTTTCTGAAGTATCTCATAATGACCACGTGTTATTTTAAAAATAGTATTCACTTTTACTAATCATAGTAATGTATGTCATATAATGAATAACATACTAGAATAATATATAATATATGTTCAATGTGTAAAACTTTTAAAATACAGGAAAATCCACATCACATAAAGAAAAAGTTGCCAGGCTCAGGGGCTCATGCCTGTAAATCTGGCACTTTGAGAGGCCAAGGCGGTGGATTGCTTGAGCCCAGGAGTTTGAGACCACCCTGGCCAACATGGTGAAACCCTGTCTCTACAAAAAATACAAAAATTAGATAGGCGTGGTGGCGCGAGCCTGTAGTGCCACATACTTAGGGGGTTGATATGGAAAAATCGCTTGAACCCAGAAGGCGGTGGTTGCAGTGACCCCAGATTGCACCTCTGCACTCCGACCCTGGCGACAGAGTGAGACTCTGTCTGAAAAAGTAAAATAAAATTTAAAAAAATATTAGCTAGGTGTGGTGGTGTGTGCCTGTAGTCCCAGCTACTCAGGAGGTGAAGGTGGGAAAATTCTTGGGCCCAAGAGGTTGAGGCTCCAGTGAGCTGCAATTGCACCACTGCACTCCAGCCTGGGCAATGACGTGAGGCGCTGTCTCAAAAAAAAAAAAAAAAAAAAAAAACAAAGGAGGTAAGAAAAAGAAAAAGAAAAAAGAAATGAATTTTTAAAAAAATGTCAAGACTGGGCACAATGGCTCATGCCTGTAATACCCAGTACCAGCACTTTGGGAGGCCAACGATCAAGTTGGGAGAAGTGCTTGAGGCCAGGAGTTCAAAACCAGGTATCACAGGGAGACTTCACCTCTACAAAATAGTTTTAAGGCCATGGCCAGGCGTGGTGGCTCATGCCTGGACTCCCAACACTTTGGGAGACTAAGGGGGGGTGGATCACTTGAGGTCAGGAGTTCGAGAGCAGCCTAGCCAACATGGTGAAACTCCGTCTCTATTAAAAATACAAAAATTAGCTAGGCATGGTTGCATGCACCTGTAATCCCAGCTACTCTGGAGGCTGAGGCAGGAGAATCACTTGAGCCTAAGAAATTGAGACTGCAGTGAGCCATGATTGAGCCACTGCACTCCAGCCTGAGTGACAGAGAGGGAGACCCTGTCTCAAAAACTAAATAATGAAAAAAAAAAAAACCGTAAAAAATTTGAAACAAGAAAAACTGCATGTAATACCATTATGTACATATATTACCATTAACATTGTTGTACTTACTATTAACACTGCTGTACATCATTATACATGTCTCTCATGTATAACTTTTATATTTGGAAGACAAAAATCTGCACTCTGTGGTCTCTGCTCCGCCCCTCCTGGCCCCTGCCTGCTGCTCGTCCTCCTTCAGTGGAAGCCTGGAATTGTGTCCTGACTGGTGTCCTTGCCTGCAGGCTCTTCTTTCCAGGCCACTCTGCGCACTGTTTCTAAGTATCTGATCCTGTCATTTCTCTGCTTGAAAACATTTCCTGTCTCTGCATTGCCTACAGGATAAGTTCCAAACTCCTTACCTCTGCATGCAAGGTTCTCTGCACTCGATCCCACCAACCTGCCTCCACCTCAACTTCTCAACGCAAACATAGGCCAGACCCCTACTCTCCTCTGAACAATACACACTTTCCCATCTCTGTGTGTCTGCCGACCCTGATTCTGGAAGTTCTTTTCCTATACATACTTGAGGAAATTGTGCTTGTCCTTCAAGATGCATCTCAGGCTGGGCGTGGTGGCTCACGCCTGTAATCCCAGCACTTTGGGAGGCTGAGGCAGGCACGTCACCAGGTCAGGAGATCCAGACCATCCTGACCAACATGGTGAAACCCCGTCTCTACTAAAAATACAAAAAATTAGCCGGGCATGGTGGCGGGCACCTGTGGTCTCAGCTACTCAGGAGGCTGAGGCAGGGGAATCGCTTGAACCCAGGAGGCGGAGGTTGCAGTGAGTCGAGATCCAGCCACTGAACTCCAGCCTGGCGACAGAGCAAGACTCCACCTCAAAAACAAAAAACAAAAAACAAAAAAGATTCATCTCAAAAGAGACTTCTTTGGGCCACCCTCCCAGTACTCCTCTGGAGGAGTTATTTTATTGCATGGCAGTGCTGTGTGCATATTCACCTTTCCTAAAACTTTGTGTATCACCTCCTACCAGAGTGCAATCTCATGTAATAATCTGTGCACTTCTCGCACCTAAATGCTGCCTGATGCATGATAGCCTTTAGTTGAATGCAGAAAGGAACACATGTTTATGTTTGTCTTTCACTCAGCGAATCAAGCAACTAGCATTTCTGAAGTATTTACCATGTGCTCAGCATGTGCAAGCCTGTAGAACTGTCAAAAGACCCAACATTTTTTATTTTTCAAATTAAATTAAATATTACATTTAACTTATTTTAGAGATAGGGGCTTCCTTTGTCACGCTGTCCAGGGTGGAGTGCAGTGGCTCACTGCAGACTCTCATCCCTGAGCTTCAGGGATCCTCGTGTCTTAGCCTCCCAATTAGCTGGGACTACTGGCAGTCATCGCCGCACCTGGATCATTTTAAAAATTCTTTTTCTTCCTTTCTTTCTTTCTTTTTTTTTTTTTTTTTAAGACTGGGTCTCTCAGCCAGGTGCAGCGGCTCATGCCTGTAATCCCAGCATCCCAACACCTTGGGAGGCTGAGGCAGGCAGATCACCTGAGGTCAGGTGTTCGAGACCAGGCTGGCCAACAGGTGAAACCCTGTCTCCATTAAAAACACAAAAATTAGCTGGGCTTGGTGGCGGGCACCTTTAATCCCAGCTACTCAGGAGGCTGAGGCAGGAGAATCGCTTGAACCTGGGACGCGGAGGTTGCAGTGAGCCAAGATCGTGCCACTGCACTCCAGCCTGGGTGACAAGAACAGAACTCCATCTCAAAAAAAAAACAAACAAACAAACAAACAAAAAAATCAGGTCTCACTTTGTTGACCAGGCTGGAGTACAGTGGCATGAACACCCCTTGCTGCAGCCTCCACCTCCTGGGCTCAAGTGATTCTCTCACTTCAGCCCCCTAAGTAGCTTAAACTAATTTTTGTATTTTTTTGTATGTAGAAATGGGGTTTCGCCATGTTGCCCAGGCTGGTCTTGAACTCCTGGGCGCAACAAATCCTCCTGACTCCCAGCCTCCCAGAGACCTGGGATTATAGGCGTGAGCCACTGCACACGGTCTTAACAGTCTTTTGTAGAGGTGAGGTCTCACCATGTTGCCTATTTTGAACTCCTGGCCTCAAGTAATTTTCCCCCATGCAGGATGAACTGCTGTGCTCCGCCTCAACGTATTTTTTAAAATTTTTATTCATTTCTTTTTTGTCCTTTTTTTCTTTTTTTTTTGAGACGGAGTCTAGCTCTGTAGCCCAGGCTGGAATGCAGTGGTGCAATCTCGGTCACTGCAACCTCCGCCTCCCAGTTTCAAGCGAGTCTCCTGCCGCAGCCTCATGAGTAGCTGGGATTACAGGTGCATGCCACCACACCCGGCTAATTTTCGTCTTTTTAGTAGAGATGGCGTTTCACTATGTTGGTCAGGCTGGTCTTCAACTCCTGACCTCATTATCCACCCGCCTCAGCCTCCCAAAGTTCTGGATTACAGGCATGAGCCACCGTGCCCAGCCTTTTTTTTTTTTTTTTTTTTTTTTTTTGAGACAACGTCCCACTCTGTTGCCCAGGCTGGAGTGCAGTGGCACAATCACATCTCACTGAAGCCATAACCTCTTGGGCTCAAGCGATTCTCCCACTTCTACCTCCTGAGTAGCTGGGACTAGAGGTATGTGCCATCACACCTAGCTAATTTTGTTTATTTATTTATTTATTTATTTATTTTAGAGATGGGATCTCACTATGTTGCCCAGGGTGGGTTTGAACTCCTGGGCTCAAGCAATCCTCCCACCTCAGACTCCCAAAGTGCTGGGACTGCAGATGTGAACCACTGTGCCCGGCCTCCAAAATTTTTTTAAAAATTAATACAACAAAGACTTTTTGAGTGTGTAATATTTGCTGTGAGAATATTAAAGAAGTAAAAGACATGGTTTTTAGTCTCAAAAGAGGCTTTCAATCTATTGTATAGGGAGATACAACTTTGTTCCATGGAACGAATGTAAATAATACAAGCAAATCCCGATGAAATGTAAAGGCAAGTGGAGGAAAGAGATGGCACAGTGTCTGTCGCGTAACTCTGGGCCCGGAGCTGGGAGGCTTGGTTCCTGCTTATCACTTGCTACCCGAACAAGGTAACCTTGGAGAGATCGCTTAATCTCATTTGGTAAAACCAATGTTTTGATTTCATTACCCACTGAGGTTCCTCTCAGCTCTTTGATTCTATAAGCAAGTGCTATGGGATACCGAAAGGGAGCAATTACGGTGGCTTAGAGTTGCTGGAGGAAAGCTCATGGTGAAGGTGAAATCTGAGCTGAACTTAAACTAGAGGTGAGGTCTGGATAGCCACGAGAGGAGGCGGAAAGGCATCTCAGATATGGGGAACAACATCAACAAAGGGACAGGCAGAGACAGGATTGGGCAGGCGTGCTTGTGGGGTGGACTACACAAGGCTATCTTCAGTGGAGAATGTTTGTTCGGGAGGATTGGGAAACAGCTGGGGTAGGTTGCCTAGGGCCAGGAAGGACTTAAGAGAGACATATTAAAAGCGGTGAAGCTATTTTAAGATACGTGCGAAAGGCAGGAATGAGGTAATGAGGGCAAAGATTAGGTTTGCACCAGTGGGAAGTCAGAGCAATGGGTGACGAGAAGCTGCAAAGAGAGCATCAGGAACCTGGCTCGGCCATGCGCGCTACAGGAGAGGAAATTAGTCAAAAACACCTCTTAAGTTTTAGACCAGAGAAAGCACACAGACCAGGTTCTAACCCAGGTTCTGGTGCCTCCAGGAGACAGAACGGGAGGGCCCAGCAGTAGGAGTGAAGACTACTGAAGCTCTTCCATATACCACACTCCTGAGGACTCCTGCAAAATACATTTTAGAAACTATGCTAGTTTAGTGTTTTTTTGTTGGTTTTTTTTTTCGAGACGGAGTCTCACTCTGTCACCCAGGCTGGAGTGCAGTGGCGCAATCTCGGCTCACTGCAACCTCTGCCTCCCGGGTTCAAGTGATTCTCCTTCCTCAGCCTCCCGAGTAGCTGGGATTACAGGTGTGCACCACCACGCCCGAATAATTTTTGTATTTTTAGTAGAGATGGGGTTTTACCATATTGGTCAGGCTGGTCTTGAACTCCTGGCCTCGTGATTCACCCACCTCGGCCTCCCTAAGTGCTGGGTTTACAGGCATGAGCCACCGCGCCCAGCCAAGTTTTTGTTTTTAGACACAGGGTCTCTCTATGTAGCCCAGGCTGGAGAGCAGTGGCTATTCACAGGAGTGACCATAGCTCACTGCAGACTTGAACTCCTCCCCTCAAGCGTTCCTCTCATGTCAGCTTTCTGAGTAGCTGGGGCTACAGGTGTGTGCCTCAGTGCCCAGCTCACTTTTTATTTTTTAATATGATTTTCTAGTGTACTTCAAAATTCTCCGAGCTTGTCATATATTTTGAAAGTTTCAAATTTAACTTAATGGAGGAACTCATATGATTTCCTCTAGTCTCTTTAGAAATTAAAAAGTGTGTTAAATTAGTAGTATCCAAACGTAAAGATCCGAGGAAGATGAACATTGGTTTTATATGGATGGATTTTGTTAAAATAACATTGTTGGCATGTTTGCTTCAGGAAGGTGATCTGGGTTGCTATTGGCTAGAGGTGAAAGGAAGATGTATTCCTTATTCCCAATAGAATATAGAATACTTAAAATAAAAATCTAAACTAGGAAAGCCTACTGAAGAGAAATATCTTTTTGTGTTTTCTGAGATCGGATCCCACTGTGCTGCCCAGGCTGGTCTTGAACTCACAGGCTCAAGCAATCCTTCCTCCTCAGCCTCCTGAGTAGCTGGGACTACAGGTGCATGCCACCACACCTGGCTAAAAGAAATATCTTGTGGGTTTATCACGTTTATTAATTTACATGTATTCATTCTTCAACACATACTCCTGGGTCAAAAATTATGCTATGATGCTATAAGCTGCAAAAAAAAAAAAAAAAAAAAAAAAAAAAAGGCAATGTTTCTTACCTTCAGGAAACTTATACTCTAGGAAGGGAGACGGAAGTAAGCAAACAACTATGCTGTAATTTATTAGTCACGGTCCAGCAGGATACAGAGGCCCACTCCAAAGGAATTCAGAGAAGAAGGAAATGAATGACTTTTTACAGAGGGGGAGCAAGGTTAAAGGAACCGACATGGGATGCTGAGACACTCAGGAACCAGAAAAGGCAGGGAGCCACTGTCACCGCCAGGCCTGAAGGGGCACGGGTGCAGACAGTGTGAATGGCACCCCAGAGAGAGATAGGAGAAGGGACTGCCCTGCCAGTGAGAGAGTCATGGAGAAATGTAGTCAGTGCCAGAGCTAAATACCAAAGCAGGAACAGAGCAGAGCAGGAAACAGCCCATCCCTCTCTCCTCCTGCCTTCTGAGCCCTCAGCGTTCCCTCCAAGTGGCCCAGCCACTTAGCACCCAGACAACTGGCAAGGGAGGCCGAGTGATAGGTCTGCAGGAATCAGCCTCTTGTGATGGAGAAGAGGCAGAGAAAGAATGGCAGGGGCCAGAGAATAACCAGCTCAGCAATGTACTATTCTATGACAAAGACAGAGAGGACAGAAAGTCAGGAGACCCCGCCAGAGAGGGACCAGGCTCCTAGAGATGGGACCTGGGCACAGCTCTGGAAACCGCTTTTGTGGGCAGAGACATAAGGGTGGAGGGACGGAGCACTTGTTAGGTTCAGGATTAACTTGGCTGCAGGTAACAATGACAACACAAGTGACTTAAACAATATAAAATGTATTGTCCCAAAGGAAGACAGGAGTGGAGGCTCTACAGTAGGGAGAGGCCAGGCTCCTTCTAAGAGCTCTACTGTCCTCAACACACAGTTTCTACCTCCTGATGCCATCAGCCCTTGTGTCCCATCAGCAGGGAGGAGAAGGAGTAGTTTCATGCCCAGTTGAAAATCAGGGCTTGTATTCTGAGGGAAGAAGGAGAGGATGGATGTTGGAAGATAATTCACAATGTCTGCCAGAGGAGGAGGTAAAAGTGGAGTGATTCCAAACAGATGCCTTGCCTGAGTTGGTCCACCATTTAAAATAAACTAGAACCAGGCACAGTGGCGCACACCTCTAATCCCAGCACTTTGGGAGGTCAAGGCAGGAGGATTGTTTGAGCCCAGGAGTTCGAAACCCCTCTGGGCAACATAGCAGGACAGTGTTTCTGCAAAACTTCCCTTTTAAATCAGCTGGGCATAGTGGTGCATGCCTGTGGTCCTCAGTACGAGGGAGGTTGAGGTGGGAGAATTGCTTGAGCCCAGGGGATTGAGGCTGCAGTGAGCTATGATCACGTCACTGCGCTCCAGCCTGAGCAACAGAGCGAGACCTTGTCTAAAAAAAAAGTAAATAAATAAATAAAGGCCAGGTGCCATGTCTCATGCCTGTAACCCCAGCACTTTGGGAGGTTGAGGAGGGTGGATTGCTTGAGGTCAGGAGTTCAAGACCAGCCCAGCCAACATGGTGAAACCCTGTCTCTACTAAAAATACAAAAATTAGCTGGGCATGGTGATGCGTGCCTGTAATCTCAGCTACTCAGGAGGCTGAGGCAGGAGAATCGCTTGAACCCAGGAGGTGCAAGTTGCGGTGAGCTGAGAGCGTGCCACTGCACTCCAGCCTGGGCGACAGAGAGAGACTCTGTCTCAAAAATGGAATAAATAAATACTAGAAGATGTACTTAATACAAATGAAAAATCATTTTTCTGTTGACAAGGCCATAGGTATTAGGGGAAAGTTGAAGAATCAGGAATCAGAAATGCTGAGTTCTAGTTCCCCATGTGTTATTTATTAAGCAAGGGACCTGAAGCAAATCAGTTCACTTTCTGCACCTCAATTTCCTCTTCTGTAAAATGAGCAAGTTAGTCTGTCTCTTTAAATGTTTCCCTTTCTGTGTTTGCCAAACAAATTATTTTCTCTATGTTAATACCAAGATTCACACAGGCCATAAAATAACAAGATCATAGTCAGTTTAAGGTGAAAAACCTTGAGTTGCCTTGTTAATATCATCCATTTAAATGATATAGATTTAGATTTTTTTTTTTGGTTCTTTGCTGCTCTGAAAGGCCCTCAAAAAGTCTAGAAACATTCCAATTATAATATTTTGGGAATGTATACACACCCAAAAGAAAAAAATGTATGTATGTGTTCTCAAAATATTTCTAGTGGAAAATTTTGAAAATAATACTGAATTTTTCAGAATGAATTTAAAAAGTAGACACTACATTGATAGCTTAACAAGCAGTCATTTTTTTGTTTGTTTGTTTGTTTTGTTTTGTTTTAAGAGAAGTCTCGCTCTTGTCCCCGTGGTTTGAGTGCAATTGGTCAATCTCAGCTCACTGCAACCTCCGCCTCCCGGGTTCAAACGATTCACCTGCTTCTGCCTCCCAAGTAGCTAAGATTAAGTCGCCTGCCACACCTGGCTAATTTTTGTATTTTTAGTAGAGACGGGGTTTCACCATGTTGGCCAGGCTGGTCTCAAACTCCTGGCCTCAGGTGATCCACCTGCCTTGGCCTCCCAAAGTGCTGGGATTACAGGCGCGAGCCACTGCGCCCAGCAACAAGCAGTCCTTCTTAAAAATGAGTTGACCATCTGGCCAGGTGCAGTGGCGGGCACCTGTAGTTCCAGCTACTCAGGAAGCTGAGGTGGGAGGATCACTAGCTAAACCCAGGAGATTGCAGTGAACCGAGACTGAGCCACTGCACTCCAACCTGGGTGACAGTCAGACCCTGTCTCAAAAAAAAAAAAAAAAAAAATTAGTTGGCTAAGAAGAGAATAGAAGCTATTAAGAGCATCTGTTAGATATTATTTCCTATTCAAACTGGGTTCCCCTTGTTTATACCCAGAGCTGACCTGGAACAAGCAAACTTTCTTTTTTTTTTTTTTTTTTGAGGCAGAGTCTCGCTGTATCGCCCAGGCTGAAGTTCAGTGGTGCGATCTCGGCTCACTGCAACCTCCACGCCACACCCCCCACCAGCCCTGACCTGGCTTCAAGCGATTCTCCTGCCTCAGCCTCCCAAGTAGCTGGGATTACAGGGATGTGCCACCACATCCAGCTTTTTAATATATATATATATAATATATACGTATATATAATATATGTGTATATATATAATATATATATTATATATATATTAGTAGAGACAGGATTTCACCATGTTCCCCAGGCTGGTCTGGAACTCCTGAGCTCAAGCAATTCGCCCACCTCAGCCTCCCAAAATGCTGGGATTACAGGTGTGAGCCACTGCACCTGGCCTACCAGTATTAATCTTAAGGAACCTAGAGATGTATCTGGTAAGACATTGTCCTCATATAGCCTAGAGAATCGGGAGAGACATAAATAATTCAGACGAATGATTAAGCGTTCTCAATATTAAGGTAAATGGGGGCGTGATGTGGTCCCAAGAAATGAGCTTGCTAAGTAACATAGACATTTCGCTAAGGTAAGACTTTTCCACCAGCTTGGCCCAGTTGCACGCTATTTGGAAATATAGAATCTTGGCCGGGCGCGGTGGCTCAAGCCTGTAATCCCAGCACTTTGGGAGGCCGAGACGGGCGGATCACGAGGTCAGGAGATCGAGACTATCCTGGCTAACACAGTGAAACCCCGTCTCTACTAAAAAATACAAAAAAAAAAACTAGCCGGGCGAGGTGGCGGGCGCCTGTAGTCCCAGGTACTCGGGAGGCTGAGGCAGGAGAATGGCGTAAACCCGGGAGGCGGAGCTTGCAGTGAGCTGAGATCCGGCCACTGCACTCCAGCCTGGGCGACAGAGTAAGACTCTGTCTCAAAAAAAAAAAAAAAAGAAATATAGAATCTTTCCATCCCAGAGTGGTATTGTGGTTGGTGATATGATATAGAAACAAATGCCTCCACCCCTCCTGATCTGCCTTTGCAGACCTTCAGCCACCGTCCCTGAAGTCACGAACTCTCCCGCGTTGCTGCGTCTAGAAAGGAATGTCTTCCAGGTGATCCAGGCTCTGATAGTGTGGAATATAAACAGGTTAATCAATAACAGCCCAGAAATGGACAAACTCTCTGAGCTGCAGCGGGCCTCCAGTCAGTCATTCGTGCAGGCTCTGAGCAGCCTGCCCGGGTTGCAGCTTGGCTCCAGCACTCCTGCTAGCTGTGTAACTGGGGCAGGTTACTTCACCCTGCATGCTTCCAGTTCCTCATCTGCGGAACAGGAATAGCAGCAGCACTTGTCTCATAGGGTTGATGAGGATTATTAATTATTACATACACAACTCCTGGAACAATGCTTAGCACATAGTGAGCTCTCAGCAAAGGACAGAGATTATTGTTATTGCTGGTGCGCCTGGTGCTGAGAAGCTTGCTCATACCCTGGGCCCAGAGGGGGAAAATGGGTGGTCTTTACCTCAGCGACACGAGCCCTATTCTTTTTTTTTTTTAGATGGAGTCTCATTCTGTTGCCCAGGCTGGAGTGCAGTGGCGTGATCTTGGCTCACTGCAACCTCCACCCCCAGGTTCAAGAGTTCTCTGCCTCAGCCTCCCAAGTAGCTGGAATTACAGGCGCCCGCCACCATGCCTGGCTAATTTTTATATTTTTAGTAGAGACGGGGTTTCACTATGTTGGCCAGGCTGGTCTCGAACTCCTGACCTCAGATGATCCACCCACCTCGGCCTCCCAAAGTGCTGGGATTATAGGCATAGGCCACTGCGCCCGGCCCATGAACCTTGTTCTTATAAAATACAAGTGATAATGTCTGTGTTTCAGCACAGGTGTAATTAAGGCAAAACAACATAACACCAAAACAAAGTTTGGTGAGTTAAGGTCCTGAAGAAAGGGAAGGAGAGAACTCATTGTAAATTTTTTAATTTTTGTGGGTACATAGTAGGTGGTATATATGGAGAACTATTTTTTTTTTTTTTTTTTGAGATGGAGTGTTGTTCTGTTGCCAGGCTGGAGTGCAAGGGTGTAATCTTGGCTCACTGCAACCTCCGCCTCCTGGGGTCAAGTGATTCTCCTGCCTCAGCCTCCTGAATAGCTGGGACTGCAGGTGCGTACTACCACGCCTGGCTAAATTTTGTATTTTTAGTAGAGACGGGGTTTCACAATATTGGCCAGGCTGGTCTTGAACTCCTGACCTTGTGATCCACCTGCCTTGGGCTCCCAAAGTGCTGGGATTACAGGCATGAGCCACTGCGCCTGGCCAGAGAACTAAGTTTTGTGGACTGCCTCCTACGGGCTGTATATGTGGGGTGGGGCTATCATTAGCTCTGTTTTACATAGGAAGAAATGGAGAACCAAAGAGGTTTTTCCAGCATATGTAGCCAGCAGTATTGGCAAGTCTCTAGCGACAAAAAGATTAATGGTTGCCTAAGGTGGAGGCTGAGGGAACTAGTGGGGGAGGTTTGGGGAAAGGGGGAGTGACATTAACAGGTAGGGGATTCTTTTCTAGGGAAGATGAAATGTTATAAAATGGATTGTGATGATAGTGGCACAACTCTGAATATAATGAAAACCATGTAATTTTATACTTTATATGGGTGAATTATATGGTTTGTGAATAATAAAGTGGTTTATTGGGAGGCTGAGGCAGGCAGATCACTTGAGGTCAAGAGTTCAAGACCAGCCTGGCCAACATGGTGAAACTCTGTCTCTACTAAAAATACAAAAATCAGCCAGGCGTGGTGGCACATGCCTGTAGTCCCAGCTAATCAGGAAGCTGAAGCAGGAGAATCACTTGAACCCAGGAGGTGGAGTTTGCAGTGAGTTGAGATTGCGCCACTGCATTCCAGCCTGGGCGACAGAGCAACACCCTGTCTCAAAAATAATAAAATAAAATAAAATAAAATAAAATAAAATAAAATAAAATAAAATAAAATAAAATAAAATAAAATAAAATAAAATAAAATAAAGTGGTTTAATAAGAAAAAGTCTCCAGCCAGGAGGCATCAAAGCCTGGATTCAGACAGGGGCCAGGCCTGGGCTCTTCTCATTCCTGTCCCTCTCACAGAGATTGGAACATGGGAACTCTCTCTAGGAGACGCCATGCATAAAAATGTTCTCCATCCTAGAGATGGACGGTTGAAGACGACGCTTAGGCGCCTCGGGAGATGAAGGCCGTGAACCATCAGCCTTTTGTGGCTCACGGCTTTCTTAAGAACCAGGACGAGGCCGGGCGCAGTGACTCACGCCTGTAATCCCAGCACTTTGGGAGGCCAAGACGTGAGGATCACGAGGTCAGGAGATGGAGACCATCCTGGCTAACACGGTGAAATCCCGTCTCTACTAACAATACAAAAAATTAGCCGGGCGTGGTGGCAGGCGCCTGTAGTCCCAGGTACTCAGGAGGCTGAGGCAGAAGAATGGCGTGAACTCGGGAGGCGGAGCTTGCAGTGAGCCGAGATTGCGCCACTGCACTCCAGCCTGGGCGACAGAGCGAGACTCCGTCTCAAGAAAAACAAACAAAAAAAAGAACCAGGACAGTAAGCCTCACCCAGTCCTGCCTCTGTAGGGAACAGCCCTGCATTGTAAAGGAGGGTTTCCTGGGAGGGCCCCAGCAAACCGGAAATGGAGTGGCCCGCGAGTGAGCTATTGTAAGCTCAGAAACCTGGACGCTGCCTGTCGCCTCTGTGATTTTTATTTCCCTTGTTTATTTTCTTTTTGGCTTTCCTTAACTTTTAGGAAAGTTCCTTTGGTAAATTCCCACTAGTCCCAGCTGTGTTCAGGAGAGAGGAAGACGTGGTGTTTTCCATGCTTGGGCCAGAGGGAGGTGAGGAGGAGACTTATACTACCACGGGCCAGGGCAGCCAGAAGCAGCACAGGGGCACCCAGCCCCTCAGGTGCGCCAGTTAGGAGGGCTTCCCAGTCAGCTGCAGACGCTCTGTGACCTCCCCACAGGGGCTGCCTCCCTCCGCAGGCGCCTGTGAAGAGGACGGACGTCGGAAGACCACCCCTTTCATGATTCGGGAGGCAGGGCAAAATGGCAGTCATCTTTGTTGCATTGGCAAATTCATTCCCTTAGCCCAGTTTTATTCGATTTATTTCACCAAGGAGATAGAATTTGGAAGTTAGTATTATGTTAAAACCAAAACTAACAATACTGGCACTTTATATACTATTCACTAATTTTTTTTTGCTTGTTTTGTTTTGTTTTTTTGAGACAGAGTCTCTGTTGCCCAGGTTGGAGTGCAGTGGCGAAATCTCGGTTCATTGGCGTCACCACGCCTGGCTAATTTTTGTATTTTCAGTAGAGACTGGGTTTCACCATGTTGGCCAGGCTGGTCTCCAACTCCTGACCTCAGGTGTTCCACCCGCCTTGGCCTCCCAAAGTGCTGGAATTATAGGCATGAGCCACTGCGCCTAGCCTATTTAGTAATTTATTTAATTTATAATTTGCCTCTTTTTTGTTTTATTAATTTTTTTTTTTTTTTTGAGACAGAATCTCACTCTGTCGTCCAGGCCGTAGTGCAGTGGCACAATCTCAGGCTGGAGTGCAGTGGCACAATCTTGACTCACGGCAACCTCCACCTCCCTGGTTCAAGCGATTCTTTGCCTCAGCCTCCTGAGTGACTGAGATTACAGGTGTGCACCACCATACCTGGCTAATTTTTGTACTTTTAGTAGAGACACGGTTTCACTGTGTTGGCCAGGCTGGTTTCGAACTCTTGACCTCAAGTGATGCACTCACCTTGGGCTCCCAAAGTACTGGGCTTCCGGAGGCAGAGGTTGCACTGAGCTAAGACCGCACCACTGTACTCCAGCCTGGCCAACAGAGCGAGACTCTGTCTCAAAACTAAATAAAATAAAGAAAAAAATTATTACTAAAAAAAAAAAAAAAGCACTGGGCTTACAGGCGTGAGCCACTGTGCCTGGCCTATGTTTTTTGTTGTTGTTGTTCTTTTTGTTTTTTTAAGCAGAGTCTTGCTCTGTTGCCCAGGCTGGAGTGCAGAAGGTGCCACAACGCCAACCTCAACCTCCTGGGCTCCAGTGATCCTCCAGCCTCAGGCTCCTGAGTAGCTGGGACTACAGGCATGTGCCAGCACACCCGGTTAATTTTTAAACTGTTATTATTATTTTTTGTAGAGACAGAGTCTCACTATGTTGCTCAGGCTGGTCTTAGACTCCTGAGCTCAAGCGATCCTCCCCATTCAGCCTCTCAGTGCTGGGATTACAGGCGTAAGCCACCATGCCTGGCTAATTTAAAAAAATATATATATATAAATAGAGATGGTGGTCTTGCTATGTAAAACAGATGTTAACATGTGAAGAAGTGCTGCCAACAGGACGAGGTGGCTCACGCCTGTAATCCCAGCACTTTGGGAGGCCGAGGTGGGCGGATCACCTCGGATGCAGAGATGGCGCCACTGCACTCTAGCCTGGGCAGCAGAGCGAGTCTCAAAAAAAAAAAAAAAAAAAAGAAGTGCTGCAGTGAATTGTTTTGATGAGAAGAATCACTACTGAAAATGTATTGTATTTATACTTTTTATTTTCTTTTTCTTCTGCCCAGGCTGGTCTCAAATTCCTGAGCTCAAGCAATTCTCCAGCCTCAAACTCCTAAAGTGCTGGGATTACAGGTATGAGCCACCATGCCTGGCCTTTTTGTTTAAGGTACCTTACCCACATACAAAACAAGTGGTTTGAAAGAGTTGTACAAGTTAAATCATTGTATGAATTTAAACATTTGAGAAAAACAGATGCTAACATGTAAAGAAGTGCTGCAATGAATTGTTTTGATGAGAGTAATCAGTACTGAAAATTTATTATATTGACACTTTTTATTTTACTTTATTTTATTTTATTATTATTATCATTTTTTGAGACGGAGTCTTGCTCTGTTGCCCAGGCTGGAGTGCAGAGCGCGATCTTGGCCCACTGCAAGCTCTGCCTCCCGGGTTTGCGCCATTCTCCTGCCTCAGCCTCCTGAGTAGCTGGGACCACAGGCGCCCACCACCACGCCTGGCTAATTTTTTGTATTTTTAGTAGAGACGGGGTTTCACCGTGTTAGCCAGGATGGTCTCCATCTCCTGACCTCGTGATCCACCCGCCTCGGCCTCCCAAAGTGCTGGGATTACAGGCGTGAGCCACTGCGCTTGGCCGTTCTTTTTATTTTTTTGAGACAGAGTCTCACTCTCTCGCCTAGGCTGGAGTCCTGTGATTCGATCTTGGCTCTCTGCAACCTCCACCTCCCTGGTCCAAGCGATTCTCCTGTCTTAGCTTCCTGAGTTACACTTTTTGTTTTCCAAATTATTCCTGATAAGCATGAATAACTTTTACAACAGGGAAATATTATTTTAAACTTAATTAAAATAATAACTCCTTTCATTATTTTTCAATTTTCTACTTTTTTTTTTTTTTTTTTTTGAGACGAAGCCTCCCTCTTGTCCCCCAGGCTGGAGTGCGATGGCATGATCTGGTCTCACTGCAACCTCTGCCTCCCGGGTTCAAGGGATTCTCCTGCCTCAGCCTCCTGAGTAGCTGGGACTACAGGCATGAGCCACTACACCCGGCTAATTGTTGTATTTTTAGTAGAGACGGGGTTTCACCATGTTGGCCAGGCTGGTCTCGAACTCCTGACCTCAGGTGATCCGCCCACCTTGGCCTCCCAAAGTTCTGGGATTACAGTTGTGAGCCAGTGCACCCGGCTACTTTTTGAATTTCTATATATAAGCATGTATTCTATTTAAGCCTTCTGTAAATTTGAATGTGAAACATGAAGGAAGGGTTCTGCATCTATTAGCTGCCTGTGTGTACTCCCTGATTAGGTGATCATGGTGTCTTCCCTGCCAGGTAAGCATCTCCCTGGTTACCTCTGTGTGGCCTGCATATTCAGAATCCCTAAGTACCACCCAGAAGCTTTTTTTTGAAGAGTAGGAACAAGTCAAGACTGGCTGCCCTTTGGTGTTTTGATTTCACCATGGGAAGCCTGCATCACGTTGCTAGTTATTTGTGCACAACCATCTACCCTGCACTGGACAGAGCTGCCCTGAACTGTGTCAACAGGCCGAGCAGGTTTGTCAGCGGCTGCTGGTACTCAGTGGTACAGAACATTGCTTGAAGCTGAGCTTCCAAGGACAACCCACTCGCTGCCACCCTGTTTCCCACGCAGCAGTTGTGCATGTGTGCTCCTCTTAGTCATCCTCCTCGTGTTGTGCTCAGCCAATGGAATTGCAAAATATCTAGCTCCTGTGCAGGTAAACCAGTTGTGTTCTTCCACCTTTCTTGTTGTTGATCTTGTCTTGTTTATTAAGTAAGTATGACTCAAGAATGAAGCTGATGAAACTGTTAAAGAAATTAGATATGAAGTCCAGGGAAGGCAGAAGTCATACAAGCATAAAACCTAATAAAATCTTATCTGGGCTGGGCGTGGTGGCTCATGCCTGTCATCTCAGCACTTTGGGAAGCTGAGGTGGGTGGATCACAAGGTCAGGAGTTTGAGACCACCCTGGCCAACACGGTGAAACCCCATGTCTACTAAAAATGCAAAAATTAGTCGGGCGTGGTGGAGAGTGCCTGTAGTCCCAGCTACTAGGGAGGCTGAGGCAGGAGAATCACTTGAACCCAGGAGGCGGAGGTTGCAGTGAGTCAAGATCCTGCCACTTCACTCCAGCCTGGGCGACAGGGTAACACTCCGTCTCAAAAAGATGAAAACAAAAACAAAGAAACAAACAAAACAACAAAAGCAACAAAAAAACAAACAAAAAAATCTTATCTGGGCTCTATGGATCTTTAACATGGTCTGAAATTGTATGTCGGCTATGTTGACACCATGCATACTGTATCTCTGCCAGCTCCCCCAAAGACAACCTGGTCCTTCCTCAGACTGTTTTCTACCTAGGTCTTTGTTGTACGCTTGGGCCCTGATTCAGTTCAGGGACTGGTTTTCAAATCTGTATTGCTTGCTCACGATTATCCTTGGCTTTATGGATTTTTCCTGGCATATTTTGTCATGTCTCCTACCTTTTTTAAAAATAGACCTTTTTTTTGGAGCAGTTATTTTTCAGACTTTATTTTTTTAAAACAGTTTTAAGTTCACAGCAAAGTTGAGCACAAGGTACAGTGACTTCCTATATACCCTCATCCCCTGCATCCGTATCCGTAGCCTCCCATGTCATCAACTTCATCCACCAGAGGGGTGCATTTGTTACCATCAGTTAACCAACATTGACACATCTCTACCGCCCAGAGTCCATGGTTTCCATTAGGGTTCACTCTTTTTTTGTTGTTTTTTTGGGGACAGAGTCTCGCTGTGTCTCCCAGGCTGGAGTGCAGTGGCACGATCTCAGGTCACTGTAACCTCTGCCTCCGGGGTTCAAGCAATTTTCCTGCCTCAGCCTCCTGAGTAGATGGGATTACAAGCACATGCCACCACACCTGTATATATGTGTGTGTGTGTGTGTATATATATATACAGGTGTGGTGGCATGTGCTTGTATACACACACACACACACACACACATATATACATACACACACACACACATATATATTTTTTTTTGAGACAGGATCTTGCTCTGTTGCCCAGGCTGGAGTATAGTGCTGTGATCTTGGCTCACTGCAACCTCTGCCTCCTGGGTTCAAGCAATTCTTCTGCCTTAGCCTCCCGAGTAGCTGGGACTACAGGCGCATGCCACCATGCCTGGCTAATTTTTGTATTTTTAGTAGAGATGGTGTTTCACCATATTGGCCAGGCTGGTCTCGAACTCCTGACCTCGTGATCTGCCTACCTCCACCTCCCAAAGTGCTGGGATTACAGGCATGTGCCACTGCACCCAGTCAATTTTTGTATTTTTAATAGAGACGGGGTCTCACCATGTTGGCCAGGCTGGTCTTGAACTCCTGACCTCAAGTGATCTGCTCACCTCGGTCTCCCAAAGTGCTGGGATTACAGACATGAGCTACCATGCCTAGCCTCCATTAGAGTTCATTCTTGCTGTACATTCTATGGATTTGGAAAAATGTATAATAACATCTATATACCATTATAATATCATATTAAGTAGTTTCACTGTCTTAAATTTTTTGTTTTATTTTTTATTTTTTGTGACTGGGCCTCACTCTGCTGCCCAGGCTGGGCTCTGCCTTCTGGGCTGAAAAGGTCCTCCCACCTCAGCCTCCTGAGTAGCTGGGACTGAGTGCATGCCACCACACCTGGCTAGTTTTTGTAATTTTTTTAAATAGAGATAGGGTCTCACTATGTTGCCCAGGCTGGTCTTGAACTCCTGAGCTCAAGCAACCTGCGGGCCTCAGCCTCCCAAAGTGCTGGGATTACAGGCGTGAGCCTTCACACCTGGCCTTAGTTTTTCTTTCTTTTTTTTTGAGACGGAATCTCGTCCTGTCACCCAGGCTGGAGTGCTTTGGCACGATCTCCGCTCACTGCAGCCTCTGCCTCCTGGGTTCAAGTGATTCTCCTGCTTCAGCCTCCTGAGCAGCTGGGACTACAGGCGCCCACCACCACGCCCAGCTTATTTTTTTGTATTTTTAGTAGAGACGGAATTTCACAGTGTTAGCCAGGATGGTCTCGATCTCCTGACCTTGTGAACCGCTCGCCTTGGCCTCTCAAAGTGCTGGGATTACAGGCGTGAGCCACTGCTCCTGGCCCCAGTTTTTCTTTTTTGTAGTACATCATATGGTCAGAAGCACACAGTTCGGAGTCTTGACAGATTGGGTTCTTTTCACTTACTAGGTTGATGCAAAAGTTACTGCGGTTTTTGCCATTGAAATGACATTTAAGTTTCCTCCATTTCTTTTCATGGTTTGATAGCTCCTTTCTTTTTAGGACTGAGTAATATTCTGTTGTGTGGATGTACCAGTTTATTTTCCACTCCCTACTGAAGGACATCTTGGTTGTTTCCAAGTTTTGGCATTTACCAGCAAAGCTGCTATAAACATCCCTGTGCAGGTTTTTGCGTGGACAGAAGTTTTCAACTCCTTTGGGTAAATACAAAGAAGCTGGATCACAGGATCAAATGATAAGATAATATTTCTTTTTTCTTTTTTTTTCTTTGAGATGGAGTCTTGCTCTGTTGCGCAGGATGGAGTACAATGGTGTGACTGCGGCTCACTGCAACCTCCGCCTCCTGGGTTCAAACGATTCTCCGGCTTCAGCCTCCTGAGTAGCTGGGATTAGAGGCACCCGCCATCATGCCTGGCTAAATTTTTTGTATTTTTAGTAAAGATGGGGTTTCACTGTGTTGCCCAGGGTGGTCTTGAACTCCTGGGCTCAGGCAATCCACCCACCTCAGCCTCCCAAAGTGTTAGAATTACTGGTGTGAGCCGCCGCGTCCGGCCCAAATGGTAAGATAATGTTTTGTTAGGCCGGGTGCGGTGGCTCAAGCCTGTAATCCCAGCACTTTGGGAGGCCGAGACGGGCGGATCACGAGGTCAGGAGATCGAGACCATCCTGGCTAACACGGTGAAACCCCGTCTCTACTAAAAAATACAAAGAACTAGCCTGGCGAGGTGGCAGGCGCCTGTAGTCCCAGCTACTCGGGAGGCTGAGGCAGGAGAATGGCGTAAACCCGGGAGGCAGAGCTTGCAGTGAACTGAGATCCGGCCACTGCACTCCAGCCTGGGCGACAGAGTGAGACTCCGTCTCAGGGGAAAAAAAAAAAAAAAAAGGATAATGTTTTGTTTTGTAGGAGACGGCCGGACTGTTTTCCAGCATGGTGGTGCCATTTTGTATCCACACCAGCAATGAATAAGAGTTCCTGCTGCTCCACATTCTGTCAGCATTTCATGTCGTCAGTGGACTTTGGCCACCCTAAAAGGTGTGTAGTGGTATCTTCTTGTTGTTTAATTTGCATTTCCCTGATGACATATGATGTGGAACATCTATTCATATGATTATTAACCATCTGTATACCTTCTTTGGTGAGGTATTTGTTATGGTCTTTGGTCTATTTTTAAATTGGGCCGTTTGTTTCTAATTGTTGAGTTCTTCTTCTTATTTTATTTTATTTTATTTTTTTTGAGACGGAGTTTCGCTCTTGTTGCCCAGACTGGAGTGCAATGGCGCGATCTCGGCTCACCACAACCTCTGCCTCCCAGGTTCAAGCAATTCTCTGCCTCAGCCTCTGGAGTAGCTGGGATTATAGACATGCACCACCATGCCCAGTTAATTTTGTTTTGTTTTTTTTTTTTTTTTTGAGATGGAGTCTCACTCTGTCGCCCAGGCTGGAGTGCAGTGGCGTGATCTTGGCTCACTGCAAGCTCTGCCTTCTGGGTTTACACTATTCTCCTGCCTCAACCTCCCGAGTAGCTGGGACTATAGGCACCTGCCACCTTGCCTGGCTAGTTTTTTTTTTTTTTTTTTTTTTTTTTTCAGTAGAGACAGGGTTTCACCATGTTAGCCAGGATGGTCTTGATCTCCTGACCTCGTGATCCACCCGTCTCGGCCTCCCAAAGTGCTGGGATTACAGGCTTGAGCCACCGCGCCCGGCAATTTTGTGTTTTTAGTAGAGACGGGGTTTCTCCATGTTGAGACTGGTCTCGAACTCCTGACCTCAGGTGATCCGCCCGCCTTGGCCTCCCAAAGTGCTGGGATTATAGGCGTGAGCCACTGGGCCCAGCCTCTAATCATAGAGTTCTAAGAGCTCCTTGTATATTTTGGATAACAATCCTTTATCAGACATGTCTTTTGTAAATTTTTTTTTCAGTCTGTGGCTTGTCTTCTCATTCTTTTGATGGTATATTTCTCAGAGCAGATGTTTCTAATTTTCATGACATTTTTAAATTTTCATAATCATCGGCCCGGCGCAGTGGCTCAAGCCTGTAATCCCAGCACTTTGGGAGACCGAGACGGGCGGATCACGAGGTCAGGAGATCAAGACCATCCTGGCGAACATGGTGAAACCCCGTCTCTACTAAAAAAATACAAAAAACTAGCCGGGCGAGGTGGCGGGCGCCTGTAGTCCCAGCTACTGGGGAGGCTGAGGCAGGAGAATGGCGTAAACCCAGGAGGCGGAGCTTGCAGTAAGCTGAGATCCGGCCACTGCACTCCAGCCTGGGCGACAGAGTGAGACTCCGTCTCGAAAAAAATATATATATATTTCATAATCATGACTTTGGTGTCAATGACTAAAAAGTCATTGCCAAACCCAAGGTCATCTAGATTTTCTCTTATGTTTTCTTCTTTTTTTTTTGTTTTGAGATGGAGTCTTGCTCTGTCACCCAGGCTGGAGTGCAGTGGTGCAATCTTGGTTCACTGCAACCTTTGCCTCCTGGATTCAAGCAATTCTCCTGCCTCAGCCTCCTGAGTAGCTGGATTACAGGTGTGTGCCATCATGCCCGGCTGATTTTTTTGTACTTTTAGTAAATACGTGGTTTCATCATTTGGGCTGGTGTTGGTCGGGCTGGTGTCGAACTCCTGACCTCATGATCCACCCGCCTTGGCCATCCAAAGTGCTGGGATTACAGGTGTGAGCCACTGCACCTGGCCTGTTGTCGTCTGTGTTTTATAGTTCTGCATAGTTAAGTCTGTGATCCATTTTGAGTTTATTTTTTGTATAGGATATAAGGTCTGTGTCTAGATTCTTTCTTTTTTTTGCGTGTGGATGATGTCCAGTTGTTCCAGCACCATTTATTGAAAACACTGCAGGGCACAGTGGCTCATGCCTGTAATCCCAACATTTTGGGAGGCTGTGGCAGGAGGATCACTCGAGCCCAGGGGTTCAAGGCCAGCCTGGGCAATTTGTGAGACCCCCCCATCTCTACAAAAAATTTTAAAAATTACCCAGGCTTGGTGGTGTGCACCTCTGGTCCCAGCTAATCGGGAGGCTAAGGTGAGAGAATCGCTTGAGCCTAGGAGATTGGGGCTGCAGTGAGTTGTGACTGTGCCACTAGACTCCAGCCTGGATGACAGAGTGAGACTGTCTCGAAAAGAAAAGAAAAGAAAAAAAGAAAAGAAAAGAAAAGAAGACTCTCTCCGTTGTATTGCATTTGCTCCTTTGAAAAAGATCCTTTAACTATATCTGTGCTTGTCTGTCTGGGCTGTCTGTTCTGTTCCAGCTATCTGTTTTTCTGTTCTTTAAGCAATACCACACTGCCTTATAGTAAGTCTCTAAATTGGGTAGTGTCAATCCTCTGACTTTCTCCTCCTTCAATATTATGTTGGCGGACTGGGCACAGTGGCTCACACCCGTAGTCCCAGCATTTTGGGAGGCTGAAATGGACAGATCACACGAAGCCAGGAGTTCAAGACCAGACTGGGCAACATGGCAAATCTCCGTCTCTACAAAAATACAAAAATTAGCCAGACATGGTGGTGTGCACCTGTAGTCCCCGCTGCTTGGGAGGCTGAGGTGGGAGGTCACTTGGACCCAAGAGGTGGAGGTTGCAGTGAGCCGAGATTGCACCACCACACTCCAGCCTGGATGAGAAAGCCAGATCTTGTCTCAAAAAAAGCCAAAAAACAAACACAAAAAAACTTCTTTACAGTTAACACTCCCACTAACAATATATGAAAGCTCCAGTTGCTCCATATCTTTGCTAATATTTAGTGCTATCAATCTTTTTCATTTGATAGTATTGCATTGTGGTTTTAATTTGCATTTCCACAATGGCTTCTGATTTTTAGCATCCTTTCATGTATTTATTTCCCTTTCACGTATGTTTGTTTGTGAAATGTTCCTTCAAATATTTTGTCCAGTTTTTTAAAAAGCTGTTTTAATTAAATTAATTAATTAATTTAGAGACAGGATCTCGCTCTTTCACTCAGGCTGGAGTGCAGTGGCATGATCATAGCTCACCGTAGCCTCAAACTCCTGGGCTTAAGCGATCCTCTTGTCTCAGCCTCCCAAGGAGCTGGGATCACAGGTACATGCCACCACGCCTGATTACTTTTTAAATATTTTGTAGAGGAAGGAGTCTCGCTATATTGCCCAGGCTGATCTCAAACTCCTGTGCACAAGCAATCTTCCCGCCTCAGCCTTCCAAAGTGCTAGGCTTTGGGTTTTAATTGGGTTGTGTGTTTTTATAGAGTTATAAGTATGACATTCTTTAAACATTCTGAATATGAGTTCCTTGTCAGATATCCATCTACACACATTTTTTATTCTGAAGTAATTTTAGACTTCCAAAATGTTGCAAAAATGGTACTAGGAATTCCCATAGTCCCTTTACCCATATTCCCCAAATGTTAATGTTTTATCCTATTTGCTTTATCAGTTATTCCATCTATAAATATGTACATACTTATATATGTGCACATATATATAAACAAAATTTTTAATATGTTTGAGAGTAAATTGCAGACAGGATGCCCTTTTACCTCTAAATCCTTCAGAGCATATTTCCTTTTTAAAAAATATATCCTAGCTGGGCGTAGTGGTGTACATCTGTAGCCCCAGCTACTCAGGAGGCTGAGGCAGGAGGATGGCTTCAGCAGAGGAGTCCAGCCTGGGCAATATAGCAAGACCCTGTCTCTAAAAAAAAAAAATAAAATAACAATTTTTTAAGTAATTAAAAATTTAAAAAGTACATCCTCTTCATAACAGTAATACAATTATGCACATCAGGAAACTATTAATATATAGTATTATCTAAACTTTGACCTTCTTCATATTTCACCAGCTGTCTCATCAGTGTTCTCTGTTTGATACTATCTGGGATCACACGCTGTTTTCAGTTATGTCTCTTTAGTCTCCTGTAATCTGGAACAGTTTCTCGTATTTCTTTGTCCTTTACAACCTTGATACTTTTGAAGGGAGTAGTCCAGCTGTTTTGCAGAATTTCCCTCATTTTGTGTTTGTCTGATCTTCCTGCAGGATTAGATTGAAGATATGCTTTTTTTTTTTTTTTTCCAGGAATACCACAGAAGAGAGATTGGGTCCTTCTCAGTGCAGCCTGTCATGATGCATGTGATGTCCATCGGCCCCGTTACCGGTGATGTTAACTTAGGTCACACGGTTAAAAGTGGAATCTGCCAGATTTCTCCACCGTGAAGTTCCTGTTTTTCTCTTTCTGACTAATAGGCATCTATTAGATATATGTTTTGCAAATTTTTTTCAGTCTGTGGCTTGCTTATTTTTTTCTTTTTCTTTCCTTTTTTTTTTTTGAGATGGAGTCTCGCTCTGTCGCCCAGGCTGGAGCTCAGTGGCGCGATCTTGGCTCACTGAAACCTCCGCCTGCTGGGTGCTAGTGATTCTTCTCCCTCGGTCTTCCGAGTAGCTGGGATTACAGGCACCTGCCACCACGTCCGGCTAATTTTTGTATTTTCCGTAGAGACGGGGTTTCATGATGTTGGTCAAGCTGGTCTCAAACTCCTGACCTCAGGTGATCCACCTGCCTTGGCCTCCCAAAGTGCTGGGATTACAGGCGTGAGCCACTGTGCCCAGCCCACTTACTCTTTTCTTAACAGTTTCTTTTGATGAGTGGAAGTTTTTTATTTTGATGAAATCTAAATTGACAAGTTTTGTTTTTTTGTAATTATTGTTTTCTCTGTCTCCTCTAAGATGTATTTGCCTACCCTTAAATCCCAAAGATATTCTCTTGTGGTTTTCTCTAGATGTTTTACTGTATAGTACTAAAACTGAAGAGTTTTAGGTCTCTAATGCATCTCAAATTAATCTTTGTGAATGGTGTGGGGTAGGTGGTCAAAGTTCACTTTTTCTCCATATGTTAATTTGATTTTTTTTTTTTTTTTGAGACAAGGTCTTACTCTGTTGCCCACACTGAAGTGCAGTGGCACAATCACAGCTCACTGCAGCCTTGACCTCCCTGGGCTCAGGTGATCCTCCTGCCTCAGCCTCCTGAGTATCTGGAACCACCGGCACACGTCACCACACTTAACTAATTTTTATTTTTATTTTTGTAGAGACAGGGTCTCACTATGTTGCCCAGACTGGTCTCGAACTCCTAGGTTCAAGTGATCTTCTTGCCTCAGCCTCCTAAAGTGCTGGGATTACAGGCATGTCCATGCCTGGTCTTTTCCCAGATCTGGGTATCTAGTTGTTCCAGCACCATCGGTTGAAAAAATTCTCCTTTCCCCACTAGATTTCTTGTTACCTTTGTTGAAAATCAAATGACTGCAGTGTGGGTCTCTTTTTCAGTTCTCTGCTATCTTTCATTGATCTATTTGATTACTCTTATGTCTAGGCCCAGTTTTTACACAAGTTATATACTGGCCAGCTTAACATAACTTCTCTATGCCTCACTTTCCCCACTTGCACAATGAATTATTATACCTATAAAATTTCATGATTCTCGGCCAGGTACGGTGGCTTCCAGCACTTTGGGAGGCCGAGGCGGGCAGATCATCTGAGGTCAGGAGTTCGAGACCAGCCTGGCCAACATGGTGAAACCCCATCTCTACTAAAAATACCAAAATTAGCCAGGCATGGTGGTGGGTGCCTGTAATCCCAGCTACTCAGTAGGCCGAGGCAAGAGAATTGCTTGAACCCGGGAGGTGGAGGTTGCAGTGAGCCGAGATCATGCCATTGCACTCCAGCCTGGGCAACAAAAGCCAAACTCTGTCTCAAAAAAAAAAAAATTAAAAAATTTCATGATTCGGCTGGGCGTGGTGGCTCACGCCTGTAATCCCCAGCACTTTGGGAGGCCGAGGGGGGTGCATCACCCAAGGTCAGGAGTTCAAGACCAGCCTGGCCAACATGGCGAGACCCTGTTTCTACTAAAAATACAAAAATTAGCTGGGCATGGTGGTGGGCGCCTGTAATCCCAGCTACTAGGGAGGCTGAGGCAGGAGAATCGCTTGAACCAGGGAGGCAGAGGTTGCAGTGAGCCGAGATCATGCCATTGCGCTCCAGCCTGGGCGACAAGAGCAAAACTCCGTCTCAAAAAAACAAAGAAAAAGAAAAAAAAAATTCATGATTCTCCTATCCAAGACCTCACCAAAAAAACAAAACAAAACAAAAATCCCATGATTCTTGGGTCTTAACACTGCAACCACTCTATTTGTGCCAACTATTTTTGATACTGATTTGATAGCTTGCTGGTTTTAAAACAAGTTTTATTACTGTGAGGATCTGCCTGATTTCCCTTTTTCCCGTAACGCTGTTATCTTATCTCGGAAGAGTGGCTCCCATTTCTTTAGTGTTGACTTGAGCTGGTAATCTACCCTGCTGTGTCCACCGATTTCTCTGGCAGGAATGCTTTGTAAACAGAGAAACCTACCTAATGGTAGGACCGGCTATGACAGTTTAGTGTTCTGCAAATAGGGTCACCATACACTTTATCTGTTAAACTAGGGCACATTTGTGACTGAAAGGGGTTATTATTATTATTATTATTATTATTATTTTGAGACAGAGTCTCTCTCTGTCACCCAGGCTGGAGTGCAGTGGCGTGATCTTGGCTCACTGCAACCTCCGCCTCCTGGATTCAAGTGACTCTCCTGTCTCAGTCTCCTGGGTAGCTGGGATTACAGGCATGTGCCACCATGCCTGACTAATTTTTGTATTTTTAGTAGACATGAAGTTTCACCATGTTGGCCAGGCTGGTCTCGAACTCCTGACCTCAAGTGATCCATCCGCCTCGGCCTCCCAAAGTGCTGGGATTACAGGCATGAGCCACCAGGCCTGGCTGAAAGGGGTTATTATTAATGTTATTTATAACTGTGCCAGGACAACAGGTATAAAACAGCACTGCCCCGGGATGGATAGTGGGCCTGTCAATAAACCTCTTAGAACTCAAACAAAACCATTTGCTAACAGCCATTTTTCAAATACCTAAGTGCTAAGCATTGTCATAGGTGCTGGAGATTCTGAGACAAATAAACTGCAATTCTTGCCCTAAGGAGCTTTTAGCATAACTGGGGAATCAAACGACAGACAATTACAATAGAGTTTTTCATTTCTATGGTAGGCATTTGCACAGAGTTCCTTATGAAGCAAGCAGAAAACCAAGGATGATTGTAGGAGGTGGCAAAGGGTAAGTTGAGGAAGGCTTTTGGGTACTAGATGAAAAGTTAGGATAATAACAATAACAGTATTAATAACAATAAGTTAGATTTGCATAGCCCTTTAAATTGCCAAGAATTAGGACATTTGCACAGAAGAAAATAGAGAGCCCCACAGTTGGCAAAGCTGGAAGAAATGACAACAGAAATTCATAAAAGATCTGAGCATTCAGCTCCTCCTGCAATTTCCACAGAGGCCAATCAACAGCTGCTCCCCAGGGCTGGGCTCTCCACCCACTCCTCTTTCTTCATTCCGCCCGGATGAGCTTATCCACACCCAGGGCCTCAAAGGACAGCTCCTGGCTGATGCCTCTTGAATGTGCATGCTGGCCCTGGGCTTTCTGCTGACTGGGGGTCTGAATATTCCCCTGCTCACTGACCGGCCCCACGGCGCTCAGACATAACACGTCCGTTTGCATTTCTCCCCGTCCCCATCTGCTCTCCTACGTTCTCTATTTCACAGACTGACCTCTCTGTCCACCCTATTGCTTACATATCAGAAACCTAGGAATTATCCTAAAGAGCTCCTTCTTAGCTCCATGGCCTTCTGAATCTACCTTCTTTTATATCTCCTGAGCCTGTCCCCTCCCCTCTGTTCCCACTCTCGCTTAGTGGTGGCTCTTGTCACTTCCAACCTGGATTATTGCTGCAGCCTCCTAACTCTTCTGCCCGTGGCCAGTCTGATCCCATCCAGTCTGTCCTCTCTCCCACACCCAATGTGAGTTTCTCTAAAATGTACATCTAAGTGACTCACTCCCCTGCTTAAAACCCTTCATTGACTCCCCACATTAGTTTAGCCGCTAGGGCCCTTGTCAGTCAGCACCATCCATGCCTGTCTCTCTGGCCTTGTTCCACACTCACACAGCTTTTACTAGTCTAGCCATTCAAAACCGCTTGTCCTTCCTCCTGAGTCAAGCTGTTCACACCTCCACACCACTGCACTTGCTGTTCCCTTTGTTCTCGCACCTCCCCCCTCCACAATCCACTTGCCCCTTCTGAAAAAGCCCTTTGGAAGCCACTCCTCTAAGTTTCAAGAACACACCTTTTCCATAGCACATTTGAGTGTCTGTGTCTCTCTCCCACGAGCCCAGGGCTTCTCAACCCAGCACTACTGACATTTTGGGCTTAAAGTTGCTTGTGTAGTGGGGACTTCCTTGTGCATTGTAGGATGTTTGGCAGCATCCCTGGCTTCTAACCACTACATGCCAGTATGCCACTGGCAACCCACCCGCCCACCAAAACATATCTGTAGACATTGCCGAATGTCCCTGGAGACTAAAATCATCCCAGTTGAAAACCACTGCACCAGACCGTGAGCTCCAATGAGACAGAAACCAAATCTTACTTGATTCACATCCTTAGTACTTCCCATGGTGCCTGAGAGGCACTAGACATTCAATAAATTGTATGTCATGAGAGAAAGAGAGAAGAAATGACAGTTAAATGGTACAACCTCTAGGGAAGGCTGTTTAGTGATACCTAAAAAAATCACTAGTGGCCGGGCGCAGTGGCTCACGCCTATAATCCCAGCACTTTGGGAGGCCGAGGCGGGCAGATCTTGAGGTCAGGAGATTGAGGCCATCCTGGCTAACACGGTGAAACCCCGTCTCTACTAAAAATACAAAACATTAGCTGGGTGTGGTGGCGGGCGCCTGTAGTCCCAGCTACTCGGGAGGCCGAGGCAGGAGAATGGCTTGAACCCGGGAGGTGGAGCTGCAGTGAGCCGAGATTGTGCCACTGCACTCCAGCCTGGGCGACAGAGCGAGACTTCGTCTCAAAAAAAAGAGAAAAAAAAAAGTCACTAATGAGTACACCATTTGATCTAGCAATTCTTCTAGGAGTTTCTTCTACAGCTAGACTCATACACAGGCAAAATGATAAATGTTCCAAGTTATTTTGTTTGAATAACAAAAATCTGGAAGCCTACTAGTCCATCACAGGGAGTTGTTTTTTTTTTTAGACAGAGTCTTGCTCTCTCACCCAGGCTGGAGTGCAGTGGCGTGTTCTCAGCTCACTGCAACCTCTGCCCAGAGGGAGACTTTAAACAAATCATGATCTTTCATATAGCAGAATGCTATGCAACAGTAAAATGGAATGAGAAACCCTCTATTTCTTATAAGGAAACCTCCAAGAAAAAAAAAAAAATTTTTTTTGAGACGGAATTTTGCTCTTGTTGCCCAGGCTGGAGTGCAATGGTGTGATCTCGGCTCACCGCAACCTTCGCCTCCTGGGTTTAAGCGATTCTCCTGTCTCAGTGTCCCCAGTAGCTGGGATTACAGGTGCCCTCCACCATGCCCAGCTAATTTTGTATTTTTAGTAGAGACAGGGTTTCACCATGTTGGTTAGGCTGGTCTCGAACTCCTGACTTCAAATGATCCACCTGCCTCGACCTCCCAGAGTGCTGGGATTACAAGGGTGAGCCACCATGCCCAGCCAAACCTCTTTCTTTATAAATAACCCAGCCTCAGGTATTCTATACAGCAGTGCGAGAATGGCCTCATACAATTTATTTGTATATGCATGAAGAAACTCAGGACGGGTCCCTAAGGTACTAGTAACAGCAGTTGTGTGTGTGCAAGTGTGTTGAGGCTCCAGATGCCATCTGGGCAACAGAAGGACAAAGGGTGGGAGGAAGACATTTCACCATGCATCTGTGTATACCTTCCTTTTTAAAAAAAATTTTTTTTAAATTTTATTCAGACAGTGTCTCGCTATGTTGTCCAGGCTGGTCTTGAACTTCTGGGCTCAAGCAATCCTCCTACCTCTGCTTCCTAAAGTGCTAGAATGACAGGAGTGGGCCACTGCATGCAGCCAATACAATCTGATTTTTAAATCTTATAAATGTATTGCCCACTTGAAGTAATTATTTTTATAAGAAAGGCAGAACATTGTAGTGGAATTTACATATAATAAAGTATACAAAATTCTAACTAATAATTAGTTAGGTCAGCAGATAGAATTTCATCACAATAATTACTACCACAAAGAAAAATACTATATTAAAATATAATAAAACCTTTTCCAAACCCAGGCACACTCATGTCCCATGTGAAAATACTGAATTTATTTGGTTGTAATAAAATTTGTTCTAAGAAAGTTTCTGTGCAACAGGTGTCTTGGCTAGTTGGACGTAATGGTCCGTAAGTTGCTCCTTTCCTCTTTCTTTCATCAATTATACCTTCAGGTAGCCATTCCCCTCCACATTCCCCCAGTGTTTACTGGGAAGTTACTCGAGGACGCAGCAGCAGAGTCTTTGAGAGACTGAAATGACAAGACACATCTCTGCTCTACTCAGAGCACGTGCCCCCGTCTCTCAACCTTTCCCTTGGCTTAAGGTTTTGCTCAGATATCTCCTCATATACTGATAGCCTCTCTAAAACGGATCCCCTTTCTGCCCTCTCTCCGTCCCCTCACACTCGTTCATTTCTCTTTATGTCCCTCCTCACTATCTGACAGATGACACATTCGCTTGATCAGTGTGCCTCCTCTCCCACTAGAACAGCACCTGCCCCATAGTGGGCTCTCAGTACATGTTTGTCAAATGAATAAATGAAGAAGTTCAAAAGAACGAAGAGGCTGCGGCATTCCAGACTATAGGGGACGGTGTAAACAAAACACAGGGTCAAACGAGATGAAGACATGCAGACTTGAAGGAGCCGTGATCACAAGCGTGAACTTGAGATGGGAAGGCTAGAAAACCGTCACAATGACATGGAGGTCTGAGGTCTCCTGTGGGCTTCACATTGTGCAGGAGGAATCCTTAAACAGCTCCTAGAGGGCCAGATGGGTCTGCCCAACAGAAAGAATGTATACCTTGATTCTGTAATCAGGTCACTGAGTAGGATCAAAAATTCAAGCCAAGGCAGTTGAATACCAGTGCCCTGATATAAATTTACCTTAAAACTCAATAGCCCTCAAATGTCCTTGGAGGATAATGTCCTATTATCCTAATAAATGGGAAGTAGAACTCTCAGTGCTGCTTAAGCCCTGTTTAAATGTTCTTGATTGTAATATCCCTTTCCCTACCTTTCTTTGGCCTCAGCTAAAGAGGAGCCTGAAGCTTTCATGAGATTACTCTGGCCTTTCATTAAAGGATCGCTCTGCGGACAGTTGGGGTTTAGCTTACGTTCTTTTCCAGCCACCTGACTGGCAGGTTGAATGGGTTTAATGGATCTAAGATGATGAGAGAGAAGGCTGGTGCTGAATGCATTTAGCCATCTTGTTTCCAGGACAATAATTTGAGTGAAAACCTTCTTGTCATGCTTGACCAGCCTTGTTAGAGGGAGCCAGGCTGGTGTGAAGTCCAGCGCCAAGTATGCACTTGTGCACACACACGCTTGTGACAGCAGAGGCTCATTTTAGAATATCCCTTCCAGGTCTCGGTTCGTGATAACCTGTCATCAGCACTGATGCTTTCAACCTCCCCTGAACTTTTTTATCCCTTGATTTCCAGCCCTTTACCCTGACTTTAGAGGCAGAATGGGCCGGATTCATGCTGCCTGTGTAGGACTCCAGGCTCTGAGCCTTGCTGCGCGAGCTTGGGCAAGAGGCTTAAGCTCTCTGGCTCTCACTTTCTTCGGGTCATGGTACTTTTTTCATTACATGGTGAGAATCAAATACATGAATGCATGGACAGCACTTAGGAGGATAGTGCCGGGATCATAAACAGTCACCAACATTAGTCATAATTATTTTGTCTTTGAATTCTCTCTTTGGCTCCTCTTTCAGTTCCCTGACTATGACCCCAGATTTGCCTCTTACCTTCTTTTCTCTATGTGTTTTCATTCTTTTTTTTTTTTTTTTTTTTTGGAGACGGAGTTTCGCTCTTGTTGCCCAGGCTGGAGTGCAATGGCGTGATCTTGGCTCACTGCAACCCCCAGCAACCTGGATTCAAGTGATTCTTCTGCTTCAGTCTCCCAAGTAGCTGGGATTACAGGTGCCCAGCACCACACCCAGCTAATTTTTTGTATTTTTAGTAGAGACAGGGTTTCATCATGTTGGCCAGGCTGGTCTCAAACTCCTGACCTTGTGATCTGCCCGCCTTGGCCTCCCAAAGTGCTAGGATTACAGGCGCGAGCCACTGCGCCTGGCCTAGGTGTTTTCTTTCTTTGGGTACGTGACCCTGCCCCAACTCACTCGGCTGGCACACAGGGGAAGGGCTTGCACGGGAAGGGCTCTGCTGGTTCTGACCTCCTTCAGAGCTCCGGCCATATTTTGAGCGCCTCCCAGATGTTTACTGGGTGGTCCTGACAGCACCAAATCAACACGGCTACATCCCAGCGCGTGACCTCAGGAAAAGACATTCTTTGATGCTTCCCCAGGCTTCCATGACCAAATAGTTAATGAATCCTTTATGATCCTTTGCTTATCTATACTCTTTCCATTTCTAACGCTACTGCCTAATTTCAGCCTCCTTACTTCATGCCTGGGCTATTCCCATGACTTCCAGCATCTCCTACCCACACTTCACCACCGACTAATCACAAATCACACAGTAAAGGCCACGTCGTTTTTTTACTCTGAAACCTTAAGATCTCCCACTTGTCTACATACAAAATTCAAGCTCATAACAGCATTGAAGGCTTTCCTGGCTCTGGTTTTCAACTGTCTCCTCCTCCTGCACCCCTCTGCACACTTCATGCTCTAATCACGTGGACTTCTGCGAGCTCTGTCTTTGCATACATCATCCAGTTTAAACAGCTCTTTACCCAGCTCTAGTGATGGGAATCCTGCTCATCCTTCAAAGCCCGGTGTACATACTTTTTCAGGAGGCCTTTTCTGACTTCTCACTCTTCTCAGTTCATTTAGACATTCTGCCATTCTAATTACACGTATCATATACTGCCTTGTATTGCAATTATTTGTTTCTGCAGTTTTGCTTTCCTGATGGATAGCAAACTATTTGTGGGCAAGGATCATAGTCTGTGTACATCTTTGCATCAGACTTACCTTTCATATAGCAAATTCTTATTAATTTATTAAATTCTTAATAAATGAATTTTCTATATGAATGATAGTGCTTTCAGCCCAGGTCTATTTGTATCTGTGTGGAATTTTCCCTAAAGATTTGCTGGTAACAAATGTGGCAATCAAGTCATAATCTAAACCAGAAAACACACTTTAGTGAATAATTTAATTTCCTTGGCTCATTAAATCTTGTAATTTGGGAAGTGGCTTCAGTAATGTGGTCATTTTCCTGCTAAGCCCTGAACCCAGACCATCAGTTCATGAGGAGACAACATGTGGAAATGTTTACCAGCCACTAACTACTGTCTTAGACCGAGTGGTTTTGCTGCCCCCGCAACAACCAATCAATGAATATTGAGTTCTTCATCTCTGTGCCCAGAAGCTCATATAGGAATTAGGAGAGATGGGAAAGAGTTTAAGACGTTATCCTTGCATAGAGGCTTTTGGTCTGATTGTGAGACAAGATCAGCGTACTTGAAAGTATTCAAAAATAAGTAAGGCTAATGTGTAGGTATTGGCAGTAAGTGTCCCAGGAATATAGAGAAATAAAAATAATAACAGTTAACATTTGAGTGCTTAGTATTTGCCAACTTATTATTTCATATAATTTCCTCTCCAATCTTATGAGCAAAGCATTAATATTCTCATTTTACAAATGCAGAAACTTAAGGTAAAGAGGTTAGGTAATTTGACCAAGGTCTAGAAATGCAGCCGGAAAATGCTGCCACTTACCAGATGGGTTTCGAATCCACGCTCTGCGGCCCCCATCCGGACTTCACTTTCCACAGCCCATCTCTGAAGCTGTGAATTACTCATCTGCACAAAACCTCCATAGTTCTTAGTTCCCAGTGAGCAATACTATCCCGCTTTGAATAGAAGGCTTTTAAGGGCCTCCACAACGTGTATACTACCTGCCCTTCCAGCCTGATGTCCAGGTACTTCCCACACTGTAGTGTGGTTAACGGGGCATCTCAGATCCCCCTCTTTTCATAAATTCCGATGTTTAGGGCTCTGGGTCTCGGTCAAACACTTTTGGTTGTTAGTAACTGAAGCACACACAAATAAACCAAAAAAGGGGGAAAGCTCATTATAAGGATATGAAGAAATCTCATAAAACCAATGGTGGAACATCTGGTCAGGCTTCACAAGGAACGAATCGGAACCCGAGAAATGCTCACGGTTTCCACAGGGCGATGGCCTCCTCTTCTCTGCTGTGAGCCTGGGTTCCGTTCTCCCTCTCCCCCACATGCTTGGCACATGGTGGAGGCTCCCTGTCCTATATCCCCAAGTTTAAGTCTTCAGTTGTAGAGAGTAACCAGCACCCATGAACCCCAATTCCAAGTTCACAAGTAAGAAGATCTGAGTAGCAGCTTGTGCCTGGTGTCACTTACAGCCGGGGAGGACAGAGTTTTAGCACAGACATGGCGGTTGCAGCCCCTCCCTGTGCGCAGGGGCGAGTGGAGGGGTGCATTTCTTGTAAAAGGCAGCTGAAGAGTAATCCAACCAAACAGGCCCACTGCATGCATTCCAGCTTTCCCACCTCACCCCTAGAAAAATCCTGATCCTCCTTCCTTTTTTTTTTTTTTTCTTTTTTCTTGAGACGGAGTTTTGCTCCTGTTGCCCAGGCTGGAGTGCAATGGCGTGATCTCAGCTCACTGCAACCTCTGCCTCTCAGGTTCAAGCAATTCTCCTGCTTCAGCCTCCTGAAGTATCTGGGATTACAGGCATGCACCACCATGCCCAGCTAATTTTGTATTTTTAGTAGAGATGGGGTTTCTCCATATTTGTCAGGCTGGTCTCAAACTCTCTACCTCAAGTGATCCGCCTGCCTCGGCCTCCCAAAGTGCTGGGATTACAGCTGTGAGCCACTGCGCCCAGCCAATCCTGACCTTCCTTCTAATCCCAACTCAAATGCCACTTTAAAAATATCTTTTTCCTTCCTTAGGAAGACAAAATGTTGTATTCTGTCCCACTTTATTTATTTATTTATTTATTTATTTGGAACGAAGTTTCGTTCTTGTTGCCCAGGCTGGAGCACAATGGCGTGATCTCGGCTCACTGCAACCTCTGCCTCCCAGGTTCAAGTGATTCTCCTGCCTCAGCCTCCTGAGTAGCTGGGATTACAGGCGCCCGCCACCATGCCCGGCTAATTTTTGTATATTTAGTAGAAACAGGGTTTCACCATGTTGACCAGGCTGGTCTTGAACTTCGACCTCAGGTGATCCACCCGCCTCGGCCTCCCAAAGTGCTGGGATTACAGGCGTGAACCACCGCCCCCGGCTGTCCCACTTTATGACCTTCCTGATCACAGTTCCTTGCACATAACAGTTGCTCGATAAACATAGGTTGCCCTGAGTTGAACTACAGTGGCAAAAGAAGGCTTCGTGGGTGGGATCCAGCCTGGGCCTTAACAGGCGATGTGATTTCCACCAAGGGAGGGTGGTGCACCATATCACAGTCAGCAGGGATAATAAGCAGGAGCCGCTGGGGACAGTGGTTCACGCCTGTAATCCCAGCATTTTGGGAGGCCGAGGTGGGTGGATCACAAGGTCAAGAGATTGAGACCATCCTGGTCAACATGGTGAAACCCCGTCTCTACTAAAAATACAAAAAAATTAGCTGTGTGTGGTGGCGGGCGCCTGTAGTCCCAGCTACTTGGGAGGCTGAGGCAGGAGAGTGGCATAAACTCGGGAGGCGGAACTTGCAGTGAGCTGAGATCTGGTCACTGCACTCCAGCCTGGGTGACAGAGTGAGACTCCGTCTCAAAAAAAAAAAAAAAAAAAAGAATCGCTTGAACCCGGGAGGCAGAAATTGCAGTGAGCTGAGATCGTGCCACTGCATTCTAGCCTGGGACACAACGAGACTCCGTCTAGAAAAAAAAAAGAAAGGCAGGAGCCCAGGAATTGGAGGGCAGCGACGAGGTAGGTTGTCCAGATGGGAATGTGTGGGCCAGGGATGCTGAGGAGGAGGCTAAGGCTGTGAGAGGCTCTGCACAGAGGCATTGTGCCCAGTGCCACAGGCAACTGAGAGGCAGCATGACAACAGAGAGTGGCTTGGCGAAAGAGAGAGGTGACCAAGAAAGGTTGGTCTGGCTGCACACGGCCAGAGCTGAAAGACAGGGGAAGGTGGTGTTGAGTAGGACGGAGCCCACCTCTGGCAGGAGAGTTGCCAGAAGACAGGGTCAGAGACTCAGACACCCGCAGGTGAGGCCAGGCCTGGGAGTAACGAGAAGGAAAAATCCAAGAGAGATCTCAGACAAAGAAATGGTAGAACTGGGTCTGTCATAGTCCCTGCCACGATTACTGATCACATTCCAGGTTAGAGGCACTTCATAAAAATATTATCTGCACAGTAAGGTAAATTCTGTTGTCCCCTGTTTATGGATGAGGTGACTAAGGCCACACAGACAGTAGGTACTAGAGCCTGGAGTTGAGCCCACACCTGTTTGAATCCAAACTGTCTGGTTGTCATTAGAGTTTCCGCAAAGCTGTTGGTTTGAGACAACGTGACTGCACAGGTGTCTCCTCAAGCTCCATCATATCCCTGAAGTGTGGTCCAACAGAAGACGTGACCCCAAGTCCGTCCCTTTTCCAGCCAGCTTTTCATGTTCACGGAGACTGGTGTGTGAGGTTCTCCGAGCAGGGGTCCAACCAATTGTCCTGGCCATCGGTATTGTGGGGCTTTGTAGGAGGCAGGCACGAAGTAGGGGTGAGGTAGGAGTAAGAGAGAAGGGGAGAAGAGTGTGGGAACGCCTGAGTACAGACAGCCTTGTCAGGAGAGGGCCTGCACCTTAGACTGTCAAGAGCTGAAACTCAGGCTTGTGTTCAAGAGCGAGGCCAGTGTGTACATATGCACACATGTGCATGCATACGTAAGTACACACATGCACATACATATGTACGTGTGTGCATATGCATACACATCCGTACACGTGCATATATGTGCATGTGTGCGTGCATACACGCACGCACATACATACATCTTCATGCACACATACATGTGCACGCATACGTAAGTACACACATGCATATACATATGTACATGTGCGCATATGCATGCACATCTATACACACGAACATATATGTGCATGTGTGCGTGCATACACGCACGCACATACATACATCTTCATGCACACATACATGTGCATGTATACACATGTATACATATATGTGCATGCAGGCACGTGTATACATGCATACATACACATGTATTTAAACCAGAGATTGCACACTGGTGCCCTGAGAGCTGGATATTGGCCCAGATGTGTTTTCTTTGGTCTACATTAAAATTGTTTTTTTTCTTTTTGAGACAGAATCTTGTCCTGTCACCCAGGCTGGAGTGCAGTGGCTTGATCTTGGCTCACTGCAACCTCCACCTCCTGGGTCCAAACGATTCTCATGCCTCAGCCTCCTGAGTAGCTGGGACTACAGGCATGAGCCACTACACCCAGCTAATTGTTGTATTTTTAGTAGAGACGGGGTTTCACCATGTTGGCCAGGCTGGTCTCAAACTCCTGACCTCAAGTGATCCACCCACCTCGGCCTCCCAAAATGCTGGGATTACAGGCGTAAGCCGCAGTACCCAGCCTGTATTTAAATTTTTTAATATTATTTATTTAACAAACACATGTAGCACTTACTATGAATTCATTTAATCCTCATAATAGCATCATAAAGTAGGCACTATTAATAGTTTCTTTTACTGATGAGAAAATTTAGGCACAGAGAAGTTAAGTAATTTGCCTAAGGGCACAGCTAATAAGAGCCAGGATTTGAACCAGGCGTGGTGACTCATGCCTGTAATCCCAGCATTTTGGGAGGCCAAGGCAGGAAGATCACTTGAGCCCAGGAGTTCAAAACCAACCTGGGCAACATGGTGAGACCTGTCTCTACAAAAAAAAAAAAAAAATATATATATATATATATACACACACACACACACACATATATATACACACACATATATATAGATCGATGGATAGATAGATATAGATAGATAGATAGATAGATAGATCTATATATATAGCGGGGCTCCCGTTTGAGCCCAGGAATTGGAGGCTGCAGTGAGCTACGATCTCTCCACTGCTCTCTAGCTTGGGCAACACAGCCAGAACCCTGACTCAAAAAAAATTAAAATTAAAAAAAAAAAAAGAGAGACAGGATTTGAACCCTAGTCTCCTACTTCTCACTTTTTGCTAAAGTTCTTCTGATCCATTACTGAACTTTAACAATTAGAGTACTTTATACAATATTCCGATTTTTGGCCTCTCTGAGAGAATTGAGAAATTGAGAAATCTGGCAGCATTGGCAGCATTGTACCTTTCTCCACATGCAACTCTGTTCGGCCACTGCGTTGGATGGGACACGGACTCTGGTTCATCACAGTTCCCAGCCAGCCCTCAAACATTTATATCACCTGCCTGCCCCAGCGCCTGTAAGACACCTGTGTTTTTGTTTTCTTTTTCTTTTTCTTTTTTTTTTTTTGAGACAGAGCTTGCTCTGTCGCCCAGCTCAGTTGCAAAACAGCGTTCCCCTTTCCTTCTTCCTTCTGCCTCACCCCAGGCACCTGCAACCTTATCCCTACCCTGCAGAACAGTCTTCAGAAAATGGTCAGGTCAGCTTTGAAAGGAGAAGAAGGAGGCGATTAGTCAAATTACCTCATCTTTCTGGGGCTCAACCGCCTCATCGATGAGAGGAGCGAAAGTGATGGGATGTTACTTTCAAGATTGGACTAAAACGCTGGCTCACATCCCGACTGCAAGCTAAGGAGAGGCCACCTAAGCCATGCGTGGATTCCTGACACTTAGAAACAAAGAAAAAAATATTGTTTTAAGCAGCTCAATTTCTTTCTTTCTTTCTTTCTTTCTTTCTTTCTTTCTTTCTTTCTTTCTTTCTTTTTTTCTTTCTTTCTTTCTTTCTTTCTTTCTTTCTTCTTCCTTTCCTTCCTTCCTTCCTTTCCTTCCTTTCTTCCTTCTTTCTTCCTTTCTTTCTTTCTTTCTTTCTTTCTTTCTTTCTTTCTTCCTTCCTTCCTTCCTTCCTTCCTTCCTTCCTTCCTTCCTCCCTCCCTCCCTCCCTCCCTCCCTTCCTTCCTCCCTTCCTCCCTTCCTCCCTTCTTTCTTCTTTTTTTTTTTTTTGAGACAGAGTCTTGCTCTGTCACCCAGGCCGGAGTGCAATGGCACAATCTCAGCTCACTGAAACCTCCACCTCCCGGGTTAACGCCATTCTCCTGCCTCAGCTCCCCCTAGTAGCTGGGATTACAGGCGTCCACCACCACACTTGGCTAATTTTTGTATTTTTAATAGGGATGGGGTTTCACCATGTAGGCCAGGCTGGTCTCAAACTCCCGACCTCAGGTGATCTGCCCGCCTTGGCCTCCCAAAGTGCTGGGATTACAGGCGTGAGCCACCGCGCCCAGCCTTGCAGCTCAATTTCTAATCATCTGTTGCACAGTAATAGATGACTGATACACTCCGCAAGCTGACAAGATTGACAAGAATGTGATTCCACATTCTTGGGCCATGGTGGGGAAGGTCTGATGTGCTCTCTGTCTGTTAGTTAGTACTCTCTATTCGAAATGTTAGAGCACAGAGGAGAGGAAACAAGTATCAAGAGCAACTTGCCCCAGGTCCTGCAGCTCCTCATTGGTGGACCCAGGATTCAAACCAGGCAGTCTGATTCCAGAGAAAAAGTCCTAGACACTGTTAGCTACTGCTAGTCAACAGCCATCGCCGGCACACTTCTGGCTGATTGCAGAGTGAAGAGGCCAGGAAACACACCCCTAACATATCAGCAAACATTAGGGCTCCCTACCGAGCAAGGCTCTTCAGGCCACCAAAGCTATTTCCACTGCCAGTGTCTAGAACACCCCAGAGAAAGCAGTAGAAAATACTACCTTTATTCTCCAGCTAAGTTTTCTGATACATTTTCCAGATCAACACACAAAGACAATTGATCTCAAACCAGCTTCCTACACTATCCTAGCGAGTTTGGTGTTTCTTTGCTGATAAGGGAACTCTTAAAATGGAGTAATGGGAGCTGGGCGCAGTGGCTGACGCCTGTATCTCCAGCACTTTGGGAGGCTGAGGCCAGCGGATCACTTGAGGTGAGGAGTTCAAGATCAGCCTGGCCAACATGGTGAAACCCTGTCTCCACTAAAAACACAAAAATTAGCCAGGTGTGGTGGCAGATGCCTGTAATCCCAGCTAATCACACCACTGCACTCCAGCCTGGGTGACAAAGTGAGACTGTCTCAAAACAACAACAACAACAGGCCGGGCGCGGTGGCTCAAGCCTGTAATCCCAGCACTTTGGGAGGCCGAGACGGGCGGATCACAAGGTCAGGAGATCGAGACCATCCTGGCTAACACAGTGAAACCCCGTCTCTATTAAAAATACAAAAAAAAACTTAGCCGGGCGAGGTGGCAGGCGCCTGTAGTCCCAGCTACTCGGGAGGCTGAGGCAGGAGAATGGCGTGAACCCGGGAGGCGGAGCTTGCAGTGAGCTGAGATCCGGCCACTGCACTCCAGCCTGGGTGACAGAGCGAGACTCCGTCTCAAAAAAAAACAACAACAACAACAACAACAAACAACAACAACAACAAAAAAACCGGAGAGTAATGAGACTGTTACCCAGAAACTGCTCCTTCACTTAAAAATTAAAAAACAAACAGACAAACAAAAACTTCAGGTCTGAGCATGGCGGCTCATACCTGTAATCCCAGCACTTTTGGAGGCCTAGTCAGGCGGATCACTTGAGGTAAGGAGTTTGAGACCAGCCTGGCCAACATGGTGAAATTCCATCTCTACCAAAAAATACAAAAAAAAAAAAAAATTAGCTGGGTGTGATGGCGGGCGCCTGTAGTCCCAGCTCTGTGGGAGGCTGAGGCACGAGAATCACTTGAACACGGGAGTCAGAGGTTGCAGTGAGGTCAGAGGTTGCAGTGAGCCAAGATCATGCCACTGCACTCCAGCCTGGGTGACAGAGTGAGACTCTGTCTCAACATCAACAACAACAACAATAACAACTTAAAATGCAAACAAGCAAATAAAGTAACCGTTGGGTCAGACACTTCTTAGCCCCTTTTATATATTTTTTCTTTTCTAACATACTAGAGTGTTCCCAGAGAAAACCAAGAGTAACTGCTAAACCCTTCTTAATACACACATCTCCTCACCCTTTCTAATTAAAACTAGGAGCTTCCTAATAACAGGCTCCATAAGTTAAAGTGTCCAGAATTCTTAATCAGAGGCAGAGGCCGGTAAATTATTCGAAGTCATCTTGTTTCTCTTCCAGACATTTGGCCTTTGAAGATGATACCAGACTGTTATCTGAATAAGCAAAAAGCCCCAAAAGCAATTAACCTGGTTCCAAGGAGATGATCAAATGCTAGGAGCAGGCAAGAGATCAACGTGACAGGGTAGAAGAAACTTAAGTCAGAGAAAAGGGAGGCTCCCTGGCTGCCTCATTCTCCCTAGCTGCTCCTGTTCGCCGAAAGTAGCACGCCAGCTTGCATCGGCAGGGTGGCGCTGGGAGGGCCTGAGAGCCGTGCACTTGAGCACTGGGCTCTGCAGTGGGGACTGGAGAGGCCTCCAGGGGACCGGGATGCACTGTGCCTCTCAGGTAGTTCAGTAAGCATTTTCCTTAGAATTGAACTCAACGATCTTAAAAAGTAATGTAATTATTATAAAAATATTAAGCTGTCAGGTGTGGTGGCTCATGCCTGTGATTCCAGCACTTCGGGAGGCCGAGGCAGGTGGATCACTTGAGACCAGCCTGACCCACATGGTGAAACCTGTCTCTACTAAAAATTAAAAAATTAGCCGGGCATGATGGTGGGCGCCTGTAAGCCCAGCTTCCCCGGAGGCTGAGGCATGAGAATCGCTTGAACCCAGGAGGCAGAGGCTGCGGTGAGCGGAGATCTCACCACTGCACTCCAGCCCGGGCGACAGAGCCAGATCCTCTTCCCCCGACCTCACAAAAAAAAAAAAAAAAAAAAAAAAGAAAAAAGAAAAAAAAAGAAAGACCATATATTTAGGTTCAAGGTACTGTGACAGCTACAGCTACTACCTACAACAGTGGTACATTCTACACTTGGGTCTTTCTGGCTTGGCACAAAAATGTGCGAAAATGACTCACTCCCTGAAAAATCATACAAAATCCCCCCAATTTCATTTTGATAGACTCTGGTTGTGTGCTAGTTCAGGGCGCTCCTCGGCCTGGTGGAGGCTACAGGGATAAAGACAGGCACAGTCCTGGCCTCCAGGGTTTTCAGGCCAGTAGATTAAACAGCCTTGTCAGTGGACGCAGTCCAATAGCAAGAGGATGAATGTCAGTGCCAAGCACAGGGTAACACAGCACGCCAAAGCAGCCTGGAGGAAGGAAGCGCCACGTCCACTACCAGGCTTGGAAGCATAAGTAGGACATAGATAGGCAGGAGCGGCTGGGGGATCCGCTGGGGCACAGCCACAAAGGCACAGAGTGCCAGAGAAGCCCGGGAGCCTCCAGGAGTCAGCAGCTGCCTGGGGACGAGAGGACGATTAGCACAGGTGACCCTCACGGCTGTTCCCAGGTAACGAGGAACCCTCTTGTCCTGCTGTGACAAGGGGGATGGGAGCTGGAAATGGCCATAGCCAGAGCAGCCAGGCTCTCCCATGATCATGAAGTCAGAGCCAAGCACACAGAGAGACAGTTTCTCCATGTCGAAGGGAAAGAGGCTGAAGAAGGAACCTCATCCACTGATGATGAAATACCCCTCAACCCTAACACAGGCATCAGCAACTAGGAAAGTCCCTTAACGCCGATGCTTCCTGTGGTTCCATTCTCACCACAATATACCCACCTGCAGCCTGTGGACCCACTTGTCCTCAGTCCCCCACAGTCTGCTTCAGTCTGTTTGGTCGGGAACCACATTTCCCCATTTCCCTTGCTCTCTGGCTGCTGGGGGCGCTGCAGAAGACTGCAGTGTGGGGGTCCGGAGGAAGGCAGGGTGCTCCTCCTCCTACAAAGGCCCCGTGTCCTGCAAAGGCAGTGTCTCCTACGCAGTTCCATCTCTAGTTGGACATCATCTCCCTTCCTGGTCCCAGCTTCCCTCATCACCTCCACCCCCAACACAGAATCCTGTCTTCGGGAGCCCGGCAACGTCATCTGCTACTGTGTCTTCCTAACCCTAGGAGTAGCAATGGCTTCCTGCCACTGTAAGTCCCTCAGCACCTGTGGAACCAGCTTGCTGCACTGGAGTGAGTGCCAATTTTCCCGGCTGAACACAAACTGATACGATGAAGAATACTGCTGCGGGGACGTGTCTTTGTCATATCATTCTTTGCTTAAAAAGTCAAGCGGGCCACGTGTGATGGCTCATGCCTGTAATCCCAGAACTTTGGGAGGCCAAGACGGGTGGATCACCTGAGGCCGGGAGTTCAAGACCAGCCTGACCAACATGGAGAAACCCCATCTCTACTAAAAATACAAAATTAGCCAGGTATTGTGGCGCAGGCCTGTAATCCCAGCTACTCAGGAGGCTGAGGCAGGAGAATCGCTTGAACCTGGGAGGCGGAGATTGTGGTGAGCGGAGATCGCACTATGGCACTCCAGCCTGGGTGACAAGAGGGAAACTCTGTCTCAAAAAAAAAAAAAAAAAAAAAAAAAAAAGTCAAGTGATTTGTGCATTGTATCCCACAATGTATCTGTATTTGTCCCAACATGAAAACAATGTTCCTGACAAATCTTGGCATGAATTTGAAGCTCTCTAAAGGTACCCCCATGAGTTCTGTGGCACCATTGCCCACAGCTTAGTGTACTGACAGGATCGTCCCCTGTAGCCATTGACTATCAGTACTAATCAACTGGGGCTGCTGTCATAAAATACCACAGAGCTAGGGGCTTAAACAACAGAAATGTATTTGCTCACAGTTCTGGAGGCTGGAAGTCCAAGATCAAGATGCTGGCAGGGTTGGTTTCTCCTCTCTCCTTGGCGTGCAGAAGGCCGCCTCTGGCTGTGTCCTCACATGGCCTTTCCTCTGTGTGTGCACTCCTGCTGTCTCTTCTTCTTCTTACAAAGACACCCATTGTATTAGATTAGGGGCCCATCCTTACAACATCATTTAATCTTTTTTTTTTTTTTTTGAGATGAAGGCTGGAGTACAATGGTGTGATCCTGGCTCACTGCAGCCTCCACCTCCCAGGTTCAAGTGATTCTCCTGCCTCAGCCTCCTGAGTAGTTGGGATTACAGGCGCCCGCCACCATGCCCAGCTAATTTTTGTATTTTTAGTAGAGATGGGGTTTCACCATGTTGGCCAGACTGGTCTCGAATTCCTGACCTCAGGTGATCCACCCACCTCAGCCTCCTGAAGTGCTGGGATTACAGGCATGAGCCACCTCCCCCAGCTGACCTCATTTCATTTTAATCATCTTGTTAAAAGTCCCTTCTCCGAATGCATCACATTGAGGGCCAGGGCTTCAACATTTGAATTCGGGGGCTGGAGAAGCCCACTTCAGTCTATAAGACCATCCTTGTCATCCTTGGGGAGAACTGCAGATAATTCATTTTCATGATAAAGATGATCATTCTGGCTGGGTGCAGTGGCTCATGCCTGTAATCCCAGCACTTTGGGAGGCCAAGGTGGGTGGATCACGAGGTCAGGAGTTCAAGATCAGCCGGCCCAGATGATGAAACTCTATCTCTACTAAAACTACAAAAATTAGCCAGGTGCGGTGGTGCACGCCTGTAATCCCAGCTACTCGGGAGGCTGAGGCAGGAGAATTGCTTGAACCCGGGTGGCAGAGGTTGCGGTGAGCCGAGACTGAGCCACTGCACTCCAGCCTGGGTGACAGAATGAGATTCCATCTCAAAAAAAAAAAAAATCCAATATTTCTAGGCCTTTTACAATTCTGATAAGCGAAGCCATTGTCTACCCAGAAACCACTAGTAAATATGAAATTGTTACCTAAGAGCCCAGAAGTATCCAGTCTAGCATTCTCCTGTTTGCCCATTAGCAAAGTATTTGATTTAGCACATCACTACACAAAAAGCAGAACCCTGGGAAGAGAAAGGTGTATTGGGGTGTGGAGGGGGAGAACAGGAATGAGCCAGGGGGAGCGGGGTTTAGAGGAGGAGTTGTTTGGGCAACAATCTGGCAGGCTAGGCTGGGCCAAGAACGGGACGACTGGATATTCTTTTCTCATTCTTCTCCAGCTTTTTTCTCTACCTTTCTTCCCTGCTCTGGCTAGCTCCTGCTGTAAGGAGCAGTACCCCAAATGGGGACATCCGGGCCCGGTGGTTCATGCTCGTAACCACAGTGCTTGGGGAGGATGGGGCAGAATGATCGCTTGAGGCCAGGAGTTTCAGGCCAGCCTGGGCAACATCGCAAGCCCTCATCTCTATGAAAAATAAATAACTTAGCTGGGGGAGGTGGTGAACGCCTGTGGTCCCAGCTACTCAGGAGGCTGAGGTGGGAAGATGGCTTGAGCTGAGGAGTTTGAGGCCCTCAGTGAGCTGTGATTGCACCACTGCACTCCAGCCCGAGTAACAGCGTGAGATGCTGTCTCTAAAAAGCAAAACCAACCAATCAACCAACCAAACAGGAAAAGATCCTCGCAGGCGCTATCCTAGAGGGGGCAGGTCACATGTCTGCTTGCTCTGGGCACAAGGTCATTGCTACCCCTCTGGCTGGGTCCGTCTCTTTCAAGTCAATCTATCTTCCCAGCAAAGAGAGCGCTTACCTTCAGGCGTAGCCCTGGGTTCTGACGCTACTACAAACAAGAGCTTTCAGTCCTGTTGAGAAACACAATTCCCTCCTTAACTATTCCAGGAGGGTTCTTTTAATTCAAAACTTTAGAAAGCAAACAGAAGCATATGTTGAATCCCTAAATGAAATTAACCAAAGTCACTGTTTTGGGAAAATAAACCAAATTGAAAATAACATAAAGTCATAAGCACAATGTAGAGATAATGCTATCTTCTCACGGGAAGATTAATTACCTTAACCAGGGATGACTAGGGCTAGATCTCTGGCCCAGTACAGTCATTTTGATACAGTCATAGCCCATACTGGTCTGGTTGCTTCTCGCTATTGGTGTTTATTGCAGAGACATAATTGTTTATGGATTTTCTGCCTCCATCAATTATGTTTCTATTTCTACCATTCCTGTTCCTAATTTCTATTGTAGAAATGCTAGAGAACTCTCTAATGCAAGTATGTTTGGCAGGAAGCTATAGAGTACAAGGGGTTTTACGGGCTGCCCAGATTTAGGGAGGGTCTTCTGATGTCATAGGAACTCCCCACCCCAGCAATATTTTATTATCAAACAGTCCCTCTAGTAAAACAGCAAGGATCAAATGCTACCCTTTTTTCGAGACAGGGTCTTGCTCTGTCACCTAGGCTGCAGTGCACTGGTGCGAGTTCGGCTCAGTGCAACCTCAACTTTCTGGGCTCAGGCGACCCTCCCACCTCAGCCTACTAAGCAGCTGGGACTACAGCGTGCATCATCATGCCCAGCTATTTTTATTTTTATTTTTTCTAAAGATGAGGTCTCACTTTGTTGCCCTGGCTGGTCTCAAACTCCTGGCCTGAAGCCATCCTCCCGCCAAGGCCTCCCAACGTGCTGGGATTACAGGTGTGAGCCACCACACCTAGCCCCTGATTTCATTTTCGACTTTCATTTTGTCTTTTATACTTTTAAATGAAGTTGGGTGAAGTAAAATATGTGGATTTCATGTTTTAACCAACAAAAGGTGTGGGGTGACAAGAGGAAGAAGCATTTGTTAAGCATGAAAACCACACTAGGTGCCTTACCTATGTTGCCTTTATCCAATAACATCTATAATGCTAAGAGACATTACTTCTGTCTGACAGCTGAAGACCCTGAGGTCCAGGAGGGTGACAGGCAAGCGGGGAGCAGAGCCAGGATGGGAGGACAGCAAGATCCAAGTCAGAGCCCATGTTCTTATATTATCCCAAATCTGGAGCCACAGATCACTTCCTTTTCCTTGTTGGACTTCAAAAGTTTTAGTAGCAAAGGTCTGGTTCCAAGATGGCTGAATAGGAACAGTTCCAGTCTGCAGCTCCCACCATGATCAACACAGAAGACAGGTGATTTCTGCATTTCCAACTGAGGTACCTGGTTCATTTCATTGGGACTGGTTGGACAGTGGGTGCAGCCCATGGAGGGTGAGCCAAAGCAGGGTGGGGCATCGCCTCACCCGGGAAGCACAAGGGATCAGGGGATTTCCCTTTCCTAGCCAAGGGAAGCCGTGAGAGACTACCTGGAAAATTGGGACACTGCTGCCCAAATACTGGGCTTTTCCAATGGTCTTAGCAAAAGGTACACCAGGAGATTATATCCCATGCCTGGCTTGGCGGGTCCCACACCCATGCAGCTTCGCTCGCTGCTATCACAGTGGTCTGAGATTGAACTGGGAGGCAGCAACCTGGCTGGGGGAGGGGCGTCTGCCATTGCTGAGGCTTGAGTAGGTAAACAAAGCCACTGGGGAAGCTTGAACTGAGTGGAGCCCACCGCAGCTCAACAAGGCCTGCCTGCCTCTGTAGACTCCACCTCTGGGGATAGGGCATAGCTGAACAAAAGGCAGCAGAAACCTCTGCAGACTTAAACGTCCCTGTCTGACAGCTCTGAAGAGAGCAGTGGTTCTCCCAGCATGGTGTTTGAGCTCTGAGAACAGACAGACTGTCTCCTCAAGTGGGTCCCTGACCCCCGTGTAGCCTGACTGGGAGACTCCTCCCACTAGGGGCCAGCTGACACCTCATACAGCCAGGTGCCCCTCTGGGACGAAGCTTCCAGGGAAAGGATCAGGCAGCAATATGTACTGTTCTGCAATATTTGCTGCTCTGCAGCCTTCTCTAGTGATACCCAGGCAAACAGGGTCTGGAGTGGACCTCCAGCAAACTCCAACAGACCTGCAGCTGAGGGACCTGACTGTTAGAAGGAAAACTAACAAATAGAAAGCAATAGCATCAAAAGAAACAAAAAGGACATCCACACCAAAACCCCATCTGTAGGTTACCATTATCAAAGGCCAAAGGTAAATAAAACCACAAAGATGGGGAGAAACCAGAGCAGAGAAGCTGAAAATTCTAAAAACCAGAGTGCCTTTTCTCCTCCAAAGGATCACAGCTCCTCATCAGCAACAGAACAAAGCTGGACAGAGAATGACTTTGATGAGTTGAGAGAAGTAGGCTTCACAAGGTCGGTAATAACAAACTTCTCCAAGCTAAAGGAGGATGTTTGAACCCATCACAAGGAAGCTAAAAACCTTGAAAAAAGATTAGATGATTGGCTAACTAGAATAAACAGTGTAGAGAAGACCTTAAATGACCTGACGGAGCTGAAAACCATGGCACGAGAACTACATGATGTATGCACAAGCTTCAATAACCTATTCAATCAAGTGGAAGAAAGGGTATCAGTGATTGAAGGTCAAATTAATGAAATAAGAAGAGAAGTTTAGAGAAAAAAAAAATAAAAAGAAATGAACAAATCCTCTAAGAAATATGGGACTATGTGAAAAGACCAAATCTACATTTGATTGGTGTACCTGAAAGTGACAGGGAGAATGGAACCAAGTTGGAAAACACTCTGCAGGATATTATACAGGAGAACTTCCCCAACCTAGCAAGGCAGGTCAACATTCAAATTCAAGAAATACAGAGAATGCCACAAAGATACTCCTCGAGAAGAGCAACCCCAAGACACAGAATTGTCAGATTCACCAAGGATGAAATGAAGGAAAAAATGTTAAGGGCAGCCAGAGAGAAAGGTCGGGTTACCCACAAAGGGAAGCCCATCAGACTAACAGCGGATCTCTCGGCAGAAACTCTACAAGCCGGAAGATAGTAGGGGCCAATATTCAACATTCTTAATGAAAAGAATTTTCAACCCAGAATTTCATATCCAGCCAAACTAAGCTTCATAAGTGAAGGAGAAACAAAATCCTTTACAGACAAGCAAATGCTGAGAGATTTTGTCACCACCAGGCCTGCCCTGCAAGAGCTCCTGAAGGAAGCACTAAACATGGAAAGGAACAACCGGTACCAGCCACTACAAAAACATGTCAAATTGTAAAGACCATCAATACTAGGAAGAAACTGCATCAACTAACGAGCAAAATAACCAGCTAACATCATAACGACAGGATCAAATTCACACATAACAATATTAACCTTAAATGTAAGTGGGCTAAATGCCCCAATTAAAAGACACAGACTGGCAAATTGGACAGAGTCAAGACCCATCAGTGAGCTATATTCGGGAGACCCATCTCACGTGCAGAGACACACATAGGCTCAAAATAAAGGGATGGAGGAAGATCTACCAAGCAAATGGAAAGCCAAAAAAAAGCAGGGTTGCAATCCTAGTCTTTGATAAAACAGACTTTAAACCAAGAAAGATCAAAAGAGACAAAGAAGGCCATTACATAATGGTAAAGGGATCGATTCAATGAGAAGAGCTAACTATCCTAAATATATATGCACCCAATACAGGAGCACCCAGATTCATAAAGCAAGTCCTTGGAGACTTACAAAGAGACTTAGACTCAAACACAATAATAATGGGAGACTTTAACACCCCACTGTCAATATTAGACAGATCAATGAGACAGAAGGTTAAAAAGGATGTCCAGGAATTGAACTCAGCTCTGCACCAAGCGGACCTAATAGACATCTACAGAACTCTCCACCCCAAATCAACAGAATATGCATTCTTCTTAGCATCATATCGCACTTATTCTAAAATTGACCACATAATTGGAAATAAAGCACTCCTCAGCAAATGTAAAAGGACAGAAATCACAACAAACTGTCTCTCAGACCACAGTGCAATCAAATTAGAACTCAGGATTAAGAAACTCAAAACCGCTCAATTACATGGAAACTGAACAACCTGCTCCTGAATGACTACTGGGTACATAACAAAAAGAAGGCAGAAATAAAGATGTTCTTTGAAACCAATGAGAACAAAGATACAACATACCAGAATCTCTGGGACACATTTAAAGCAGTGTGTAGAGGGAAATTTATAGCACTAAATGCCCACAAGAGAAAGCAGGAAAGACCTAAAATCGACACCCTAACATCACAATTAAAAGGACTAGAGAAGCAAGAGCAAACAAATTCAAAAGCTAGCAGAAGGCAAGAAATAGCTAAGATCAAAGCAGAACTGAAGGAGACAGAGACACAAAAAACCCTTCCAAAAAAAAAATCAGTGAATCCAGGAACTGGTTTTTTCAAAAGATCAACAAAATTGGTAGACCGCTAGCAAGACTAATAAAGAAGAAAAGAGAGAAGAATCAAATAGATGCAGTAAAAAATGATAAAGGGGATATCACCACCGATCCCACAAAAATACAAATTATCATCGGAGAATACTATAAACACCTCTATGCAAATAAACTAGAAAATCTAGAAGAAATGGATAAATTCCTGGACACATACACCCTCCCAAAACTAAACCAGGAAGAAGTTGAATCCCTGAATAGACCAATAACAGGCTCTGAAATTGAGGCAGTAATTCATAGCCTACCAACCAAAAAAAGTCCAGGACCAGACGAATTCACAGCCAAATTTTACCAGAGGTACAAAGAGGAGCTGGTACCATTTCTTCTGAAACTATTCCAGTCAATAGAAAAAGAGGGAATCCTCCCTAACTCATTTTATGAGGCCAGCATCATCCTGATACCAACACCTGGCAGAGACACAACAAAAAAAGAGAATTTTAGACCAATATCTCTGATGAACATCAATGTGAAAATCCTCAATAAAATATTGGCAAACCGAATTCAGTAGCACATCAAAAAGCTTATCCACCAATATCAAGTTGGCTTCATCCCTGGGATGCAAGGCTGGTTCAACATATGCAAATCAATAAACGTAATCCAGCATATAAACAGAACCAAAGACAAAAACCACATGATTATCTCAATAGATGCAGACAAGGCCTTTGACAAAATTCAACAGCGCTTCGTGCTAAAACCTCTTCATAAAGTAGGTATTGATGGAACATATCTCAAAATGGTAAGAGCTATTTATGACAAACCCAAAGTCAGTATCATGCTGAATGGGCAAAAACTGGAAGCATTCCCTTTGAATACTGGCACAAGAGGCACAGGACAGGGCTGCCCTCTCTCACCACTCCTGTTCAACATAGTGTTGGAAGTTCTGGCCAAGGCAATCAGGCAAGAGAAATAAATAAAGGGTATTCAGTTAGGAAATGAGGAAGTCAAATTGTCGCTATTTACAGATGACATGATTGTATATTTAGAAAACCCCATCATCAGGCCGGGCACGGTGGCTCAAGCCTGTAATCCCAGCACTTTGGGAGGCCGAGACGGGCGGATCACAAGGTCAGGAGATCGAGACCATCCTGGCTAACATGGTGAAACCCCGTCTCTACTAAAATACAAAAAAAATTAGCCGGGCGAGGTGGCGGGCGCCTGTACTCCCAGCTACTCGGGAGGCTGAGGCAGGAGAATGGCGTGAACCCGGGAGGCGGGGCTTGCAGTGAGCTGAGATCCGGCCACTGCACTCCAGCCTGGGCAACAGAGCTAGACTCCATCTCAAAAAAAAAAAAAAAATACAAAAAACTAGCCAGGCGAGGTGGCGGGCGCCTGTACTCCCAGCTACTCGGGAGGCTGAGGCAGGAGAATGGCGTAAACCCGGGAGGCGGAGCTTGCAGTGAGCTGAAATCGCGCCACTGCATTCCAGCCTGGGCGACAGAGCGAGACTCTGTCTCAAAAAAAAAAAAAAAAAAAAAAAAAGAAAACCCCATCGTCTCAGCCCAAAATCTCCTTAAGCTGGTAAGCAACTTCAGCAAAGTCTCAGGATACCAAATCAATGTGCAAAAATCACAAGCATTCCTATGCACCAATAGCAGACAGCCAAATCATGAGTGAACTCCCATTCACAATTGCTACAAAGAGAATAAAATACCTAGGAATCCAACTTACAAGGGATGTAAAGGAACTCTTCAAGGAGAATTACAAAACCACTCCTCAACAAAATAAAAGAGGACACACACAAATGGAGGAATATTCCATGATCATGGATAGGAAGAATCAATATCGTGAAAATGGCCATACTGCCCAAGGTGTTATTTTTTTTTTCTTTTTGGAGATGAAGTCTCGCTCTGTCGCCCAGGCTGGAGTGCAGTGGCGCCATCTCGGCTCACTGCAAGCTCCACCTCCCAGGTTCACACCATTCTCCTGCCTCAGCCTCCCGAGTAGCTGGGACTACAGGCGACCGCCAACACGCCAGGCTAATTTTTTGTATTTTTTTTTTTTAGAGACAGGGTTTCACCGTGTTAGCCAGGATGGTCTCGATCTCCTGACCTCGTGATCCGCCTGCCTGGGCCTTCCAACGTGCTGGGATTACAGGTGTGAGCCACCGCACCCAGCCTGCCCAAGGTAATTTATAGATTCAGTGCCATTGCCATCAAGCTACCAATGATTTTCTTCACAGAATTGGGAAAATACTACTTTAAAGTTCATATGGAACCAAAAAAGAGCCTGCGTTGCCAAGACAATCCTAAGCAAAAAAGAACAAAGCTGGAGGCATCATGCTACCACCTGACTTCAAACTATACTACAAGGCTACAGTAACCAAAACAGCATGATACTGGTACCAAAACAGAGATATAGACCAATGGAACAGAACAGAGGCCTCAGAAATAACACCACACATCTACAACCATGTGATCTTTGACAAACCTGACAAAAACGAGAAATGGGGAAAGGATTCCCTATTTAATAAATGGTGCTGGGAAAACTCACTAGCCCCATGTAGAAAGCTGACACTGGATCCTTTCCTTACACCTTATACAAAAATTAATTCAAGGTGGATTAAAGACTTAAATGTTAGACCTAAAACCATAAAAACCTAGAAGAAAACCTAGCCAATACCATTCAGGACATAGGCATGGGCAAAGACTTCATGACTAAAACACCAAAAGCAATGGCAACAAAAGCCAAAATTGACAAATGGGATCTAATTAAACTAAAGAGCTTCTGCACAGCAAAAGAAACTACCATCAGAGTGAACAGGCAACCTACAGAATGGGAGAAAATTTTTGCAATCTACCTATCTGACAAAGGGCTAATATCCAAAATCTACAAAGAAATTAAACAAATTTACAAGAAAAAAATCAAACAACCCCATCAAAAAGTGGGCAAGGGATATGAACAGACACTTCTCAAAAGAAGACATTTATGCAGCCAACAGTCACATGAAAAAATGCTCATCATCACTGGTCATCAGAGAAATGCAAATCAAAACCATAATGAGATACCATCTCACATCAGTTAGAATGGCGATCATTAAAAAGTCAGGAAACAAGAGATGCTGGGGAGGATGTGGAGAAATAGGAATGCTTTTACACTGTTGGTGGGACTGTAAACTAGTTCAACCATTCTGGAAGACAGTGTGGCGATTCCTCAAGGATCTAGAACTAGAAATACCATTTGACCCAGCAATCCCATTCCTGGGTATATATCCAAAGGATTATAAATCATGCTACGATAAAGACACATGCACATGTATGTTTATTGTGGTACTATTCACAATAGCAAAGACTTGGAACCAACCCATCAATGACAGGCTGGATTAAGAAAATGTGGCACATATACACCATGGAATACTATGCAGCCATAAAAAAGGATGAGTTCATGTCCTTTGTAGAGACATGGATGAATCTGGAAACCACCATTCTCAGCAAACTATCGCAAGAACAGAAAACCAAACACCACATGTTCTTACTCATAGGTGGGAATTGAACAATGAGATCACTTGGACACAGGGCGGGGAACATCACACACCAGGGCCTGTCATGGGGTGGGGAGATGGGAGAGGGTTAGCATTAGGAGATATACCTAATGTAAATGACGAGTAATGGGTGCAGCACACCAACATGGCACATGTATACATATGTAACAAACCTGCACGTTGTGCACATGTACCCTAGAACTTAAAGTATAATTAAAAAAAAAAAAAGTTTTAGCAGCATCCCCAAGGACTTGCCACTGGTAAAGTGGCAGCACACGAACTGGGGAAAAAGTCAGATCTCCTGACCCCCGACTTGCTGTTAAAGTTTAAAACGCAGCTCTCTTCCTTAAGATTCAAACTACTAGCCGGGCACAGTGGCTCAAGCCTGTAATCCCAGCACTTTGGGAGGCCGAGCCGGGCGGATCATGAGGTCAGGAGATCGAGACCATCCTGGCTAACACGGTGAAACCCTGTCTCTACTAAAAAATACAAAAAACTAGCCGGGCAAGATGGCGGGCACCTGTAGTCCCAGCTACTCGGGAGGCTGAGGCAGGAGAATGGCGTAAACCCAGGAGGCGGAACTTGCAGTGAGCTGAGATCCGGCCACTGCACTCCAGCCTGGGCGACAGAGCGAGACTCCGCCTCAAAAAAAAAAAAAAGAGGCCGGGCGCGGTGGCTCAAGCCTGTAATCCCAGCACTTTGGGAGGCCGAGGCGGGCGGATCACAAGGTCAGGAGATCGAGACCACAGTGAAACCCCGTCTCTACTAAAAATACAAAAAATTAGCCGGGCGCGGTGGCGGGCGCCTGTAGTCCCAGCTACTCAGGAGGCTGAGGCAGGAGAATGGCGGGAACCCGGGAGGCGGAGCTTGCAGTGAGCCGAGATCGCGCCACTGCACTCCAGTCTGGGAAACAGCCTGAGACTCCGTCTCAAAAAAAAAAAAAAAAAAAAAGATTCAAACTACTTCCTGGTTTTCTGATTGAAAATCATTGTAAGCCAAGTGATCTTGTCCCCTATGTTGTTAGCTGTTGTGATGTCATGTATTATCATACTTCAGAAGAATATTCTCTTATTTTTTGTTTTTTACATAGTTGATCAAAATATCACAGACCAATTTTTTTTTTTTTTTTTGAGACGGGATCTCACTCTACCTCGCCCAGGCTGGAGTGCAGTGGTGTGATCATGGCTCATGGCAGCCTCAACCCCCCTGGCTCAAGCCATCCTCCTGCCTCAGCCACCCGGGTAGGTGGGACTACTGGTGTGTGGGCCACCATGCCCATTGTAGAGGCGATGTTTTGCCACATTGCCCAGGCTGGCCTCCCACTCCTGGGCTCAAGTGATCCACCTGCCTTGGCCTCCCAAAGTGCTGGGATTACAAGCATGAGCCACCGCGCTGACGTATTCAAAATCCAGTCCCTCAATAGGGGGAAAAGGGTAACTCACTGCTGGCCTCATAAGAAGTTACCTGAGGGGCAGCCTCTCCTTCAGCAGCCAAGAGAAAAGGTTGCCTGCTTCTTTCCTGGATCCTGCTGGCCACTTGGCTGCTGAGCCAAAGGTGGCAGGTGATGTGATCTTACCCGAACACATACTGACTTTGGAGTACGGTGAGGCATAAGAAACTTCTAATGCTCCTTGTTTATACAAAACAAAAACAAAAACAAAAACTAGGGCGGGTGCGGTGGCTCATGCCTGTAGTCTCAGCACTTTGGGAGGCTGAGGCAGGCGGATCACCTGAGATCAGGAGCTTAAGACCAGCCTGACCAACATGGCGAAACCCCATCTCTACTAAAAATACAAAATTAGCTGGGTGTGGTGGCGCACGCCTGTAATCCCAGCTACTCGGGAGGCTGAGGCAGGAGAATCCGGGAGGCGGAGGTTGCAGTGAGCCAAGATCTCGCCATTGCACTCCAGCCTGGGCAACAAGAGCCAAACTCCGTCTCAAGAAAAAAAAAACAAAAACTGAACAAACCTATATGCCTACCCTTAGAAAAACTTATATTTAGCATAGTTTAAAAAAGAGAAATGTAAAAAAAGAGAGAAATTATATATGTAATATCCGTATTCATATATATATTTAACTTCTGTATCTTTTTTCTCAGGCAAGACTAAGATTACAATTTTGTTATCAGGTCCGGGTAGGGTAGCTCTCACCTACAATCCCAGCACTTTGAGACGCCAAGGCGGGCAGATCACCTGAGACCAGGAGTTCGAGACCAACCTAGCCAACATGGTGAAACCCCATTTCTACTAAAAATACAAAAAGTAGCTGGGCATGGTGGTGCACACCTGTAATCCCAGCTACTGGGGAGGCTGAGGCAGGAGAATCACTTGAATCTGGGAGGTGGAGGTTGCAGTGAGCCACGATCATGCCATTGCAGTCCAGCCTGGGCAACAAGAGTGAAACTCGGTCTGAAAAAAAGAAAAAAAAAATGTTATCAGTTTTCTTTGATTATAAGCAACAGGAATGGATTCTGGCTAACTTGACTGGGGAAGAGGAGGGCAAAGGAGGGAGCACAGGAAGGAGGGCTCGTAGAATCAGAGGCAGAGCTCAGCGACCAGGCTTTAAAAAGACAGGAGGTCTCAACTTAGGTGGATCTTGGGCTCTGGCTCCAAATTGTCTTCAGCCCCTCTGTTTCTGCTCAATATTTATTTATTTGTTTATTTTAATTTTTAGGGTTTTTTTCTAGAGACAGGGTCTCCCCTTGTCACCCAGGCTGGAGTACAGTGGTGTGACTTTGACTCACTGCAGCCTTGACCTCGTGAGCTCGGGCAGTCCTCCCACTTCAGCCTCCCAAACAGCTGGGATTGCAGGCAAGTGCCACCACACCCAGCTAATTTTTGTATTTTTGTAGAGATGGGATCTCACTCTGTTGCCCAGACCTGGTCTCGAACTCCTGGGCTCAAGCGTTCTTCCCGCCTTGGTCTCCCAAAGTGCTGGGACTGCAGGTGTGAGCCACCATGCCTGACCTCCTGCTCCACATTTAAAGTCCAGGAAAAGCCCCTCTGAGTGGCATGGGATGGGTCAGTGCCCACCTTCATGGTGGGAGTGGGGCTGGCCCCTAAGACTGACACCCCCACCAAAATGAGATGAAATGGGAGCTATGGGATGAGGCTGTTTCCCAAAAGAAAGGACACTGGGCCAAGAGAAAAAAAAAGTCCCAGATGCCCACTCCTGTGAGTAAACACAGCAACAATGAGTGTGGTGGAGGGTGTCGGAGACAACGGCACCAGAGAAAGCCTGAAAAGAACTCACAGCTGCAAGTCGTTTGTAACTGAACTTCCAAGGCAGGAAACAAACAGCCTCACCACTTTGTGGTGACCTTGCAGGACTCAAGAAGAAAGGCAATGGCTCTTTTTGCTTCTTTCCCCTGGGGAGGAAGTCTGATTGGGCGTTTGTTGAGACTGCACAGCTAGAGGTTGCAGCAGCCTCTGGCTGGGCACAGGATCAGGGGAAGGGAGAACGGCCAGTCTTCCTGGGTCGTGAGAGGCTCGGAACAAATGCTGGCCTCCTGGGCACAGCCCTGCTTCAACCAGCCTCTGATTGGTGCCAAGGGAGGCAGTGGGGTGGAGGTTGCCCAATGTCCCTTTGACATTAACCTTGAAGCTTAGAGGTACACTTTAAAATTGCGTTGTCAAATACAGAAGTCACAAGCCATTTGCAATGTGGCTAGTCCAAATTGAGATGTGCTGTAGGTATAAAACGCACACAGGATTTTGAAGGCTTACTGGAGAAAAATGAACACACATAAAATATCTTAATAATTTTTAAAAATCAGCTGGGTGTGGTGGCTCATAGCTGTAATATCAGCACTTTTGGAGACAGAGGCAGGAGGATCACTTGAGCCCAGGAGTTCGAGATCAGATGGGGCAACATAGCAAGACTCTGCCTCTACAAAAAAAAAAAAATTAAAATTAGCTGAGTGTGGTGGTGCAGACCTGGCATCCCAGCTACTAGGAGGTCTGAGTGGGGAGGATCACAGACTCCAGGAGTGAGGCTACAGTGAGCTATGATCGCGCTACTGCACTCCAGCCTGGACGACAGCGCGAGACTCTGTCTCTAACAAACAACTTAATTTTTAAAAAATTACTTATATGGTTCACATTCCGTGTCTCCCAAAGAGCTGCGCTCTAATACCCTGGTGTTGTTTCAGAGTACGGGTCAGGTTTTTATCCATTTTGTCTCCCCTAAACACTCATCAGTGCCTTGCATAGAGCAGGCGCTCAATAAATTTTTGTGAGCAAATTAATACATGATTACATTTATTCAAAGCAATGTTTATGCTGCATGTAGCATAGGCATGCTATATACACATGCCACATGTTTATGTACGAAGAGTAAACCTGTAACCCCAGCATGTGCAAGGAATAAACCCTTCTCGAAATATCAAGGCCAGGACACAAATGGCGAAGCTGGCAAAGTGCTATGCCCTCCCCTTTTCTTCGGTGGCCCTTTTTTATTGTCCCCTAAACTTGCTCCACTTCAACAAGAAGGCAGTCCTTTCAAAGTTTAGCAAGCTTAGCTGAAACGTGTGTTGTGTGTCAGATAAATGCTTTTATGGAAACTAAGAAGTTTCTATAAACCAGGTTGTTGAATTACCAGGATAGATGCGGTTGTTTTCAGAGCACGCTGAGGCCTGGGGAGATTGACTCCACGAATGGCCCAAGGCCACAGAGTTACTGATAGGGCTGGAACTAGACTCCCTGAATCTTTAACCTTTAACTTCACGCAGAGTAGAGGCTGTCGGGTGTCAGCTCCCTCAGCTTTCCTCCGTGGGACATCCGTGATATGGGTCTTTGTTCTTTCTTCCTGCTGTCTGAGAGGAAGAAGGGGGGTCCTTACCCCTTTCCAGAGCTAATCTTGCCACCTGTGCCGGTTGCCCAGCCCCTCTGGGGCCACCCGTCTGGGGCCTTGTTCCAGGAGTTCCCGCCTGTCCCTGATGTTTCCCTCTGTCTATCCATGGCTTTTCCATGGCCCTATCAGGATGCTCAAGACCTTCTTGCCCTCAAAACCGCTGCCCTTGTCCTGGTCCTGTAACCTCTCCTGCTTGCTCCCTCTCCTCTGCATGTTCTCTCTCCGTCCTCTCCCGGGGTGACTCTTCAGTTGCTCGCTTCAGCTCCCTTCTCTCCTGGCATGGATTTCACACTTCCTACGAGTCATCTACAGATGGATCACTCGCATCTGCCACAGGGACCCAGCGCGTGTCACACAGCTCCCAGCATCCTCCCATCTGCGCCCTGTCATCTACTCAGGATCACATCCTTTCATGCCTCTCTGACTCTCAGGCTTTCTCTCTCCTCATTCCTCTGCTTTTCTGCTGGCTGCCGTTAGGTCCTTTCATCCCTTCTAGACCCATGTGTTCACTAGTGTACCGAGTGCTCTGCGTTGTGCTGGGCTCAGAGGGCGTCGAAGTGACCTAGGCAGGGGCAACCCTGCCCTGACGGGCCCGGGGCAGATACAGATGGGTTGATAGGTGCTTCATGAGGGAAGTGCAGAGCTCCAGGAAAGCCCAGCAGAGGGGCATCCAGCCTTCTCTTGGGGGGTTAGGGACGGCGAGAGGAAGACAGTCAGCTGAGACCTGAAGGAATGACTGAGGTGAAATGGGGATCAGAGAAACTAAGGACATTGCCTCATTGCGTGAAGGACCAAAGGCAATCAAGACAGAGGAAACACTGGGTGAACTAAAGGCACTTGTGAGGACTAGAGTTTGGAGCTCTAGGTGGGGAGCAGGCATGAGTTGGCCAGACCACAAATGACCTTACCTGTCAGTTTAAAGCATCTGGGGCCTGTTATCCCAGCACTTTGGGAGGTTAAGGCAGAAGGATCACTTGAGTCCAGGAGTTCGAGACCAGCCTGGGCAACATAGGGAAGCCCTCTCTCTACAAATAATTTTAAAATTAGTTGGGTGTGGTGGTGGCACACACCTGTAGTTTCCACTATTCAGGAGGCTCAGGCAAGAGGATTGCTTGAGCCCAGGAGGTTGAGGCTGCAGTGAGCTGCAATAGTACCACTGGACTCCAGCTTGGCTGACAGAGCAAGACCCTGTCTCAAAATAAATGGATAAATAAATAAATAAAATAATAAAAACAAATAAAAAATGTGTGGTGGCGCACGCCTGCAGTCCCAGCTAGTTGGGAGGCTTGAGCCTGGGAGGTTGAGGCTGCAGTAAGCCATGATCACACCACTGCACTCTAGCCTGGGCAGCAGAGTGAGACCTTGTCTCAAAAAATAAAATAAAGAATATAAAGAATAAATAAAGAGTTTGGAAGTCATTCCAAGAACAAAGGGGAGCATTTGAAGGGTTTGGGGCAGGGAGAGATGTGAAAGGATTCGCACGTTAAAAGTGTGGCTCGGCCGGGCGCGGTGGCTCACGCCTGTAATCCCAGCACTTTGGGAGGCCAAGGCGGGCGGATCACAAGGTCAGGAGATCGAGACCACGGTGAAACCCCGTCTCTACTAATTTTTTTTTTTTTTTTTTTTTTTTTTTTTTTTTTTTTTGAGACGGAGTCTCACGCTGTTGCCCAGGCTGGAGTGCAGTGGCGCGATCTCGGCTCACTGCAAGCTCCGCCTCCCGGGTTCCTGCCATTCTCCTGCCTCAGCCTCCTGAGTAGCTGGGACTACAGGCGCCCGCCACCGCGCCCGGCTAATTTTTTTTTTTTTTTGTATTTTTAGTAGAGACGGGGTTTCACTGTGGTCTCGATCTCCTGACCTTGTGATCCGCCCGCCTCGGCCTCCCAAAGTGCTGGGATTACAGGCTTGAGCCACCGCGCCCGGCCCGTCTCTACTAAAACTACAAAAAATTAGCCGGGCGCGGTGGCGGGCGCCTGTAGTCCCAGCTACTCGGGAGGCTGAGGCAGGAGAACGGCGTGAACCCGGGAGGCCGAGCTTGCAGTGAGCCGAGATCGCGCCACTGCACTCCAGCCTGGGCGACAGAGCGAGATTCCATCTCAAAAAAAATAAAAATAAAAAAGTGTAGCTCTTGTCTCTCCCCAACACAGCAAACAGCAGGGAGGAAGGCAAGAGTCCAGGTAGGCTCCCAGTATTACTTAGCACCTTAATCTAGGCGGGAGACTGTGGCTTCTGGAGATGGGGAAGCAGCGCGCACTCATTCATTTCCAATCTTGGTCAACTTCCTCGAGCATGGCCGTAGCCCAGGAGGGAACTGAGATGACTAACTCTACTTATGCACTAAGGAAGCTCGGGGCTGGTGAGGAAGGCAGATTAATATTTGTTAAGTAAATAAAGGATGACACTGCAGTGTGGCAGGCACTAGAAGAGAGGTGAGAACAAATGGCTGTGGGGGTCAGAGCTACTAGGACTCTTCCAGAAGGAGGTTTCCCACTGAGAGCCACAGCACTCATCTCCTGTCCTTCCATGGGAGGCTGGCTTTGTCCCCCAAGCCTGGGACAGGGCATCCTTGCCTCTTTTGGATCTAGTGATGCAAAAGTAAAATGTGGCTAAAAGTAGATAGGACTTTGTAGGACCCAGGTGTCCAGCTTGCCACTTGCTGAGAAGGCCATACCCGAGACTTTGCAAGCGCCTGCTCCACAGAGACTGTGCCATGAAGCCAGCCTGAGTCCAGAACTTCCCTACCCAGGCATCCGTTTGTTCCAAAGAGTTTTAGTCCCAAAGACTTTGTTAATACTTGTGTCACTGGGCTCACTCCCTCTCCTCTGCCTCCCTGGCTCCTGTGCATTATTCAAAACCATGTTCAGACTCTCTCCACTGGTGCTCCCCTTTTGGCAGTGAAGTACGCCCGAGTCTTTACCAACCCCAGACAACTCCTTCCACGAGCATGCACTACCCACCACCTGCCGTCTGCTCTTCAGGCACCCAGAACACATAGCAGATGCGGTGTGAGCAGAGGAGCCCGTGAATCCATCATGCCCTTTCCCCAGGTCATTCCCGTCCTCGAAGTCTCTGCCTCATGTGATTTCCCACAGCTCTATATCCTTTCACATTGGCGCTAATCACAGCTCTGACTTTTCCAGTGTGCTGTCAGCCACCTTCAGACAGGGTCTGGCTCAGCAGTCACTCCCCGGTTTGATGGTGAATCTTCCACGCAGCCACCCACGGGGCTCTTTCAAAAATGCAAATCTAGGCCGGGCGTGGTGGTTCACGCCTGTATCCCGGCACTTTGAGAGGCCAAGTGGGGCGGATCACCTCAAGTCAGGAGTTTGAGACCAGCCTGGCCAACGTGATGAAACCGCGTGTCTACTAAAAAAAAATACAAAAATTAGCCGGGCGTGGTGGCAGGTGCCTGTAATCCCAGCTACTGGGGAGGCTGAGGCAGAAGAATCACTTGAACCCGGGAGGCGGAGGTTGTAGTGAGCTGGGATTGCACCATTGCACTCCAGCCTTGGCAACAAGAGTGAGACTCTGTTTCAAAAAAAATAAAAAATAAAAAATTATGGCCAGGCACGGTGGCTCACGCCTGTAATCCCAGCACTTTGGGAGGCCGAGACGGGAGGATCCCAAGGTCAGGAGATCGAGACAATCCTGGCTAACACGGTGAAACCCTGTCTCTACTAAAAATACAAAAAATTAGCCGGGTGCCGTGGCGGGCGCCTGTAGTCCCAGCGACACGGGAGGCTGAGGCAGGAGAATGGCGTGAACCTGGGAGGCGGAACTTGCAGTAAGCCAAGATCACGCCACTACACTCCAGTCTGGGCCACAGAGCCAGACTCCGTCTCAAAAAAAAAAAAAAAAAAAAAAAAAAAAACAAAAAACTAGCCGGGCAAGGTGGCAGGTGCCTGTAGTCCCAGCTACTCGGGAGGCTGAGGCAGGAAAATGGCGTAAACCCAGGAGGCGGAGCTTGCAGTGAGCTGAGATCCAGCCACTGCACTCCAGCCTGGAGGACAGAGGGAGACTCCATCTCAAAAATAAATAAATAAAATAAAAATAAAAAATTATATATATATATATGGCAAGTCTAGGCTGGGCACAGTGGCTCATACCTGTAATCTCAGCATTTGGGGAGGCTGAGACAGGAGGATTGCTTGGGACCAGGAGTTCAAGACCAGCCTGGGCAACATAGTCATCTGTGTTCTTTACTTAGGATTCTTTACTGCTCATGGAAAGGCCATTTTAAAAGGGCATAGGACAAATGACATACTCAGTACAGGTGAATGAATGTCCAGTGGTTAAAGTTTAGGCATCAGTGGAGGGAGACAAAAGCCTAGCTCCTCCAATCCACTTCAAAGGCGACGAGAAACACTTAGAAATAAATCTTGCCCTGCATGACTGGTTTGTGTGGGAGACAATTCATGGATCCTTTTCACATTGAACAGAAAGTACTGGGAACATTAACATTGAGACCAAGGGATTTCACTGCAGGTCACCCAGAAGCAGAGAACAAAGGAATAGCACTTGGGTATCTTCACCCATAAATTTTTCTCAAACTGCAAGTAAATGTTTACTGGGAGCCAATTATGCGACTGCTACCATAATAACATACATGGTGGGGGGGGGCGGTGAAACATACAGATCTGGGACAACCAAGACATTTGCAATAGTGTGCACACACACACACATGAAATGGTAGAAAGGGAACTGCAGGGAAGTGTCAAGCCAGAGTTGGGATGAAAGTCTGATGGCTGTGAAGCTTTGTAGGCAAGTTCTGTAATGCTAGAGAAAAGTGCTGCAAATCTGGGATTTTCAAACTGACATTTTATCCATTAGAGTGTAATTTAGGTTTTCCATCTCTACTATCTGTGATAAGACTAGGAAACTGTGGGAAAATGTACCGGTTTAGTGATAGTAGCAAAGAGGATAATTAAATGAGCTAATTTATCTGGGAAATTCTGCCATTCATGAGATATCAAGGAGGCGGATCTCCCAGTAATGTTAGGAGCCTAGGAGTGTTGATTTGTAGTTTTCTTGACCAGGTCTGTGCTCAACATGAAAAGTCACCTGAAACCCTTCATCCTATCTGAGTTCCTTCATTTCCTGCGCGTGCCCTGGCCGCAGAGCCTCTCCTTCAAGCCTCAGCTGCTTCCCCAGAGTTCAGCCTTCACCCACCCATGCACCAAGAGCACGCCCTCTCCTTCTGGATCAAGGCTTTTTCCACAGGGACTAAGAGGAAGGAAACCACAGATGCTCGCCCATCATGTAACATGGGCGTCTTGGAGCTCTCTGTTTTATCCTGTGGCGCTGTACATGTGCCTCTGTCAGCAACACACTGTGTTTCACCCACATGGGATGGTAGCTCCACAAAAGTTGGAGCAACCTTTTTTCCTGCCCTGGACCCGCATAATATCCATTGGATTATTAAAGAAGTTTATTGCCTATTTTGTGAAGTGGTGACCACAGTCGCCTACCATGCAGTTTTAGATCATTAGGTGGAGAAAGCCACATAAAAGTAAAGCATTAACTTACAAAACACTTCCCTTCACAAAGAAACCTGTAAACACTTTCCTTTCTGTGGTTTTCTGCGTCACATGAATCCACTTCAATCCAATGTACATAGACCCATAAATACCATGTATCCGTAAAGTTCTAGGCAACCACAGCAACTGAACCTGACATTGTAACTTTGATTTTAAATAAAAATACCATCTTTTTTTTTTTTCCTGATTAGAGTAACTAGTATTGAATTTGACCAAAATCAATAAAGCCTTTCTTAGAAAATAGGCATGGTTTATTTGTGTGCCAGGGCCTGTTTTGAGTGTTGCTTTATGCACCATACAAATGTATACTTTATATTTTCTCTATATTGTATTTTTTTTTTTTTTTGAGACGGAGTCTCGCTCTGTCGCCCAGGCTGGAGTGCAGTGGCCGGATCTCAGCTCACTGTAAGCTCTGCCTCCCGGGTTTAGGCCATTCTCCTGCCTCAGCCTCTGCAGTAGCTGGGACTACAGGCGCCCGCCACCTCACCCGGCTAGTTTTTTTTGTATTTTTTAGTAGAGACGGAGTTTCACCGTGTTAGCCAGGATAGTCTCGATCTCCTGACCTCGTGATCCGCCCGTCTCGGCCTCCCAAAGTGCTAGGATTACAGGCTTGAGCCACCGCGCCCGGCCTATATTGTATTTTTTAATGTAATTTTAGGATATATTTTTACATTGCACATATTCTGTTATTTAGTAATAGTAACTGTCGGCCCATCGCGGTGGCTCACACCTATAATCCCAGCACTTTGGGAGGCTGAGGTGGGTGGATCATGAGGTCAGGAGATGGAGACCATCCTGGCTATCACGGTGAAACCTCATCTCCACTAACAATACAAAAAATTATCTGGGCGTGGTGGCGGGTGCCTGTAGTCCCAGCTACTTGGGAGGCTGAGGCGGGAGAAAGGCGCGAACTTGGAAGGCAGAGCTTGAAGTGAGCCGAGATCATGCCACTGCACTCCAGCCTGGGCAACAGAGCAAGACTCTGTCTCAAAAAAAAAAAAAAAAAAGTAACTGTTATTTATTGAAAACAAATTGTGTGGCATACATGTCCAATATACTGGCTCACGGATTCTTCTCAATAACCATGGGAGGTAGATGTTTCTGGGGGGTGTGTTTGTGTCCCATATGAATTCTTATCAAAAGACCACTTCATAAAAGGCAAGTGGGTGAGAAGATCTCCTCCACAGATATCAGGGAGCCTCCTTCTCCATCACCCCAGGCCTTGTGCAAAAGGTCATAGTGGCAGGAATGGAGATCTTGTGCTTTGTCAACAACACAAACCTTCTGTTATCAAAGTGGACCTGACCACCGCCGCTGTTGTGAGCCTAATTCGCAGCATGCCGGCTCTCAGTCTCTGTTACGGTTCCAGTCATTGAGGAGACCAGCCAGTTACCTGGTGGCAGGTTTATTACATTAGACCTTAGATTAAACATTAGACCCCTCCCACCAGGAAAGGGATGCCTCTGTGTTTTCATTGGAATAGACACTTAACCTGGATTTGTGTTTGCTTTCTTTGATTCTGCTACACATGAAATGTGAAATTAATGAGTGCCTTGGGCTGGGCACAGTGACTCACACCTGTAATCCCAGCACTTTGGGAGATCAAGGCAGGTGGATCACTTGAGGTCAGGAGTTCCAGACCAGCCTGGCCAACATGGCGAAACACCGTTTCTACTAAAAACACACCTGTGGCTGCGTGCGGTGGCTCACACCTGTAATCCCAGCACTTTGGATGCCGAGGTGGGTGGATCTCCTGAGGTCAGGAGTTCAAGACCAGCCTGGCCAACATGGTGAAACCTCGTCTCTCCTAAAAATACAAAAATTAGCCGGGTATGGTGGCGGGTGCCTGTAATCCCAGCTACTCGGGAGGCTGAGACAGAAGAATCGCTTGAACCCAGGAGGCAGAGGTTGCAGTGAGCAGAAATCATGCCACTGCACTCCGGCCTGGGCTACAGAGTGAGACTCTGTCTCAAAAAACAAAAACAACAAAACAACAACAAGAAAAACCACACCTGTGCTGGGTGCGGTGGCTCACACCTGTATTCCCAACACTTTGAGAGGCCGAGGTGGGTGGATCACCTAACGTCAGGAGTTTGAGACCAGTCTGGCCAACATGGTGAAACCCCGTCTCTACTAAAAATAAAAAAATTAGCCAGGCATTGTGGTGGGTTCCAGTAATCCCAGCTACTCAGGAGGATGAGGCAGGAGCATTGCTTGAACCTGGGAGGCTGAGGTTGCAGTGAGTCAAGATCATGCCACTGCAGTCCAGCCTGGGTAACAAGAACGAAACTCTGTCTCAAAACAAACAAACAAACAAAGTGAATCTGTAATCCCACCATTTTGAGAGGCCAAGGCAGGAGGATTGCTTCAGGCCAGGAATTCAAGACTAGCCTGGACAACATAGTGAGATCCTGTCTTTATTAAAAATTTCAAGGCCGGGCGCGGTGGCTCAAGCCTGTAATCCCAGCACTTTGGGAGGCCGAGACGGGCGGATCACGAGGTCACAAGATCAAGACCATCCTGGCTAAGCCGGTGAAACCCCGTCTCTACTAAAAAATACAAAAAACTAGCCGGGCGAGGTGGCGGGTGCCTATAGTCCCAGCTACTCGGGAGGCTGAGGCAGGAGAATGGCGTGAACCCGGGAGGTGGAGCTTGCAGTGAGCTGAGATCCGGCCACTGCACTCCAGCCTGGGCGACAGAGCGAGACTCCGTCTCAAAAAAAAAAAAAAAAAAAAAAAAAAATTTCAAAATTAGCCAGGCATTGTGGTGTGTGCTTGTAGTTCCAGCTACTCAAGAGGCTGAGGTGGGAGGATCACTTGAGCCCAGGAGTTGGAGGCCGCATTGAGCTGTGATTATGCCACCGCACTCTACTCTGGGTGACAGAGCTGACCCTGTATCAAAAAAAAAAAGAGTGCCTTAAAGATCACCAATGTGTCTTACAAACATTATTTTACAGTGAAAAAGCAGGCAATGGCCGGGAGCAGTGGTTCACGTCTGTAATTCTAGCACTTTGGGAGGCCAAGGCAGGTGGATCTCCTGAGGTCAGGAGTTCGAGACCAACCTGGCCTAGATGGCAAAACCCTGTCTCTACTAAAAATACAAAAATTAGTCGGGCATGGTGGCACATGCCTGTAGTCCCAGCTACTCAGAAGGCTGAGGCAGGAGAATGGCGTGAACCTGGGAGTTGGAGGTTGCAGTGAGCTGAGATTGCACCATTGCACTCCAGCCTGGGCAACAGAGCCTTTGAAACTCTGTATCAAAAAAAGAAAAAGAACCAGGCAATGGACTTACTGTCATGGGTTTCAATCATCTCATCACATACCCCATTATCCAGAAGTGATAGAACAGTGACATGGCATTGGCTTCCAAAGACACAGTCATAACATGTTCAGAGATTGGTGCGTTAGGTGGCAGGATGTAAAATATGCTCTGAATCAGCAACCAACACATGGTTTGACCTCTCCTATAGCCAGAATACACAGAGCTAAGAAGCAGGAGGTGGAAGTGGGTAAAGTTATACTGAATGATCCATTCGAGTTTTTTGCTTCCTGTCTTCATGAATCTGTTCTCAGCTGGTTTCGAGACTTCAGTACCCACGGGGGAAGTGCTTGCACAAGGAGACTTGGTGAAAGGGAAGTGAATAGAGACACCTGGTATTTTGTCTCCTTGTTCCATCGGGCAAACAGAAAGAGAGGAGCTGAAGCGTTGGCTGGGGTCATTAACTGATCCCAATTACCAAAAGTTCTGACAGGCAATATGGGCAGGGAGGCGCATGGCTTCTGGGAGCTCCTCCTGGAAGAGGGTTGCACATGGGTACCAGGAAATGAAAGGGGGGGCTAGAGCAGACTTGGGCCATTGCTTTGGTTGCACTCTCCCCAACCCCTCATCCTATTTGTGAGTCTTCCTCAGTGAGGACACCCAGGTGTCGGGAAGGGGCGCGTCTTCCTCCACAAAAGACTAAACCAGCATTCCCTCTTCCCCCGGGGAGTATGCGCATGGACAAATAGCCCAGTTTACCCACTGGAAACTCCTCCCAAGCCTTCAAATCTGGAGGGAGGCCCACAAAGGTAGAGATGGTTAAAGCTGATACACAGAAACACAGGCAAGTGTCCATAGAGGCAGTACCCATAGGGGCTTATCGGCCAGGCTGTTCCTGACACTGGTCCTGGCTGGTGTCCTGTGTGCCTGGACAGCCTTGGTGTTTGGCCTGTTGTCCAAGCCCGGTTCTGTCCAAGCCTGGTTCTTCAGGCTTCCTGGAAATCACCTTTTGGTCCATTCCTTCTCTGCTCAAGTTACCCACAGTTGATGGTATTGCTTTCAGCCAACAGCTCTGACTGGCACCACGGGGAAGGATGCACAAATGCCAGTTCTCCTTCTGCTGTTGCAATTCAGACCATGCGTGACTTTCCCTCCTTTCCGAAGCACTGCATGTTTTGATTACTTAGGAGCTAGAATAAATTCTGTAAAAATAACGGTGAGGGTAGAGAAGAAGCAAAACTGGAAGACATGAAAAGAAAATCTTTTTAGTAATAAGCAACCCAAAGTTAGCCAACACGTGTCTCCATTGCACCTTGCACTTAAACTTAGCAATGTCTAAAACACCTCAAAATAGCAGACAAAACAGAAAGAAAGCAAGAATGTGTAGGCCAAGAACTGAATTGAACCCAGATGTTAGCTTTCACCGTAATGGAAAATGAAACCAAATTTCTTTTTTTTTTTTTTGAGATGGAGTTTCACTCTTGTTGCCCAGGCTAGAGTGCAGTGGTGCCATCTCAGCTCACTGCAACCTCTGCCTCCCAGGTTCAAGCGATTCTCCTGCCTCAGCCTCCTGAGTAGCTGGGATTACAGGTGTGCGCCACCATGCCCGGCTAATTTTGTGTTTTTTAGTAGAGACGGGGTTTCCCCATGTTGATCAGGCTGGTCTCAAACTCCTGACTTCAGGTGATCCACCCACCTCGGCCTCCCAAAGTGCTGGGATTACAGGCATGAGCCACAGTGCCCGGCTGAAACCAAGTTTCTTTAAAAAAAAAAAAAAAATTCATTGAAGATTTTTTTTGTTTTGTTTTGTTTTTGAAATGGAGTTTCCCTCTTGTCCCCCAGGCTGGAGTGCAGTGGCATGATCTCAGCTCACTGCAACCTCCGCCTCCCAGGTTCAAGTGATTCTCCTGCCTCAGGCCAAGTAGTTGGGATTACAGGCACCCGCCAGTATGCCCAGCTAATTTTTTGTATTTTTAGTAGAGTCAGGATTTCATCGTGTTGGCCAGGCTGGTCTCGAACTCCTGACCTCAGGTGATCCACCCGCCTCTGCCTCCCAAAGTGCTGGGATTAGACGTGAGCCACCACGCCCAGACAAAGAAAATTTTTCTTTTTTTCTTTCTTGCGTTTCCTGGGTCCTTCTCCACGCCACTGCACTCCAGCCTGGGAGACAGAGCAAGACTCTGTCTCAAAAAAAAGGAAGTGGAGGTTTTCGCTTGTTTATTTGTTTGATACAGGGTCTCACTCTGTCACCCAGGGTGGAGTGCAATTATGGCTCACTGCAGCCTCGACTTCCCAGGCTCAAGCTATCCTCCCACCTCAGCCTCCCTAGTAGCTGGGATCACAGACAAAAACCACCATGCCCAGCTGATTTTTGTATTTTTAGTAGAGACAAGGTTTCACCATGTTGCCAAGGCTGGTCTCAAACTCCTGGCCTGAATTGGTCCTCCCACTTCAGCCTCCCAAAGTGCTGGGATTACAGACGTGAGTAACCGTGCCCGACCAGAAGTGGCCCGATGGTGTGAGAGGGGGAGGAGGGGGGTTGGCAATCTGCTCTTTTTCAAACAATGCTGATTCTTTTTGGAACCATGAGGACAAGGACTGCTGGAGAAATCCATCCCCATCTTTCCCTCAGAATGAGACTGTACTGCCTTGGATTGCTACTTTCATGTGCTCAGAAAGGAATCATGGGATGTAAAGTGAGTGTTAGAAACGGGAATACTACAAATACTACGCTTGTGGGAAGGTTCCTAGAGCTGATGTCCTCAGGGAGGATGATGGGGAGAAAAAGGGACAGGGAAGTCAAAGGGAGAGGCCTGGAGCTGCAGGAAGGAAAAAAAAGGAGAAAAAGAAGGGTTCTCAGAGAGAAGTGTTGAAAGGACACAAAGATAGATGTGTACCCGCCCCCCACCCGCTACACCCTTGTTCTGCTCTCTAATCTTTGCACGTATCAGAGGTTTCGTAAGTTCTGTAAGTACATGTTTCTCTTTCTGAGGCCAGGTCACAAGGAATGTTTAAGTAAGATAGCCAGGTCACAAGGTGTGTTTAAGCAAGATAGCCATAAACTGGTCGTGCAACCTGATGCAATATAATTAACTGCCTTTGTGTAAAACTGCTCTTCCGCCTCAAGGGTTGTACTGAAATATCAGAAATGGCGGGAACCAATCATAGTTTGCCAAATCGCTTTGTTCAAACTCCAGCCAATCATACCTCTAATTTGTATAATGATTCTATGCCTACTTTCCTTAGACTATATAACATTGTTCGGAGCTCAGTAGGGGAGCTCTCCTGCCCGTCTCGTTTCACGAGCAAGTGAGAGCTCCAGGTTCGAACCTGTAATAAAGATCCTTGCTGCTTAGCTTTGACTCTGGACTCTGGTGGTCTTCTTCGGGGAATAAACAGTCTGGGCATAACAAATGGGGGCTCGTCCGGGATTTCCCCCAAGCCCACCAGACCCCCAAGTCAATGGATCTTAATCTGTAGGTAAGCCGGCTTTGTCACTGTCTCTGTCTTTGTCTCTGTCTGTCTCCCTGAAATTTCGCGAAATCCGTAATCTGTAATCTGTATTGGTCTGTTCTGTAAGTGGCACGGTCTTGGCGGACGCGCTAGAAGACAGCCACTCGGGACTGGTGGGAGACGTTCCCCAGTGCCCATCTGGGGGCCTCCATCCTTGGTTGCCCCGTCTGACTCAGGTCGGAAGTCCGACACGCGCTCGCGAATGCTCATCGTTATTACTGTCTGTCCGTTATTGTTAAGTGTTAAGTGTAAGCCCAAAACGAAACATAAAACCTTTTCTTCCCCCTCCAGGACCGGACCTGTCGGATACTCCCCTCTGCTTCACACTCATTTTCGTCCCCCCTTCTCTTTGTAGGAGCAGTCCAAAGATGGGCAACAACCAGAGCACGCCGCTCTCACTCCTTGTTACCAATTTTAAGGATGTGAAGGCTCGGGGGCGTAACTTAAGCGTAGAACTAAAGAAGGGAAAGCTAGTTACTTTCTGCCGTTCGGAGTGGCCCTCTTTCGGCGTAGGGTGGCCCTCTGAAGGAACTTTCTGTCTCTCTATTATTACTAAGGTAAAAACTAAGATTTTCCTGCCAGGGCAGTCAGGACATCCTGATCAAATTCCTTATATTCTAGTGTGGCAGGATCTTGTGGAAAACCCACCACCCTGGATAACTCCATTCATCCTTGAGCCCTGCAAAGTCCTAGTAACGCGACCTACAAGACAAAAGACTCCCTCTGCTCCCTCGGCCCCTGTGCTGCCGGACAGCCAGGACCCCCTAACGTTAGAACCCACATTTCCCCCACCATATCAGCACCTTATCCCGCAGGACCCAGTCCCCCAGGGTGGTGCTTCTGTAGAGGGAAACCGAGAAGCGGAAGCAGCCGAGAGTGAAAGTAACCTGGGGGGGCCGGCCGGCCGAACACGAGGCCGCGTACAGCGGGACCAAGCTTCCCGACTCCCTGACTCCACTGTAGCCCTGCCTCTCAGAGAAATAGGATCGTTCGATGATACCGGGCTCTCCCGTCTCATGTATTGGCCTTTTTCCACCAGTGATTTATACAATTGGAAGTCCCAAAATGCTCGGTTCTCAGATAATCCCAAAGATCTAACCTCGTTGTTAGACAGTGTCATGTTTACTCACCAGCCGACCTGGGATGACTGTCAACAGCTCCTCCGAATCCTGTTCACAACGGAGGAGCGGGAAAGAATCCAAGTTGAGGCCAGAAAACTGGTTCCAGGAGATGACGGCCAGCCAACTGCAAATCCTGACCTCATTAATGCGGCTTTCCCTTTGACCCGGCCCAGATGGGACTACAACACGGCAGAAGGTAGGGGACGACTGCTCATTTATCGCCAGACTCTAATGGCGGGTCTCCGGGCTGCAGCTCGCAAGCCCACCAATTTGGCTAAAGTATATTCTGTGTTACAAGGTAAGACAGAAAGCCCCGCTGTGTATTTAGAGAGATTAATGGAAGCCTTCAGACAGTTTACCCCTATGGACCCGGAAGCACCGGAAAATCAGGCAGCGGTAGTAATGTCCTTTGTAAACCAGGCAACACCAGATATTAAAAGAAAACTCCAGAAACTAGAAGGTTTAGAGGGAAAGCAGATTCAGGACCTCCTTCAGATGGCCCAGCGAGTTTATAATAATAGGGATACTCCAGAAGAAAAACAGTTCAAGGCAACCAAAGAAATGACCAAAGTCTTAGTAGCAGCTTTCCCCCAGGCAGGAAATGGCCAAAACAGAAAGCAGAAAAAGCAAGGCCCTAGGCAAGGATTAGAAAAAGATCAGTGTGCTTATTGCAAGGAACGTGGCCACTGGATTAAAGACTGCCCAAAGAAACGGAGACCAGCTAACCCTACCTCCGTACTCGTTACCCAGGACTCTGACTAGGGAGGACGGGGTTCGGACCCCCTCCCCGAACCCAGGGTAACTTTGCAAGTGGAGGGGTCCCCAGTTCGCTTCTTGGTCGATACTGGGGCGGAACGCTCAGTCCTAACCAAACCAATTGGAAAAATGTCTAAGAAAACATCCTGGGTGCACGGGGCCACAGGCATCAAAAAATACCCCTGGACAACCCAGAGGACTGTAGACTTAGGAACGGGAAAAGTCTCCCATTCCTTCCTAGTCATCCCAGAGAGCCCCTGCCCTCTACTAGGGAGGGACTTGCTGACAAAGATGGGGGCCCAAATCCACTTTGAGCCAGAAGGGCCCAAGATAACTGATTCCCAAAACAGGCCAATATCTATCCTGACTGTCACCTTAGAAGATGAGTACCGACTCCATCAAGAGCAAAAGCCCCCCGATCAGGGAATTGACTCTTGGCTCCAGCGTTTCCCTGAAGCATGGGCAGAAACTGGGGGCTTGGGGCTAGCTAAACATCGACCTGCCATATTTGTGGAAGTTAAGCCAGGGACGGACCCCGTTCGGGTTCGGCAATATCCTATGCCCCTGGAGGCAAGAGAAGGAATTACGCCCCATATCCGCCGACTCCTAGACCAGGGAGTCCTACGGGCTTGCCACTCACCCTGGAATACTCCACTGTTACCTGTTCGTAAACCCAACAGTACGGACTACAGGCCAGTACAGGATTTAAGAGAAGTTAATAAAAGGGTCATGGACATACATCCCACTGTGCCCAATCCATACACCCTTCTGAGTGCCTTACATCCCAAAAAACAGTGGTATACCGTTCTTGATCTAAAAGACGCTTTCTTCAGCCTTCCTCTGGCTCCCAAAAGTCAAGAACTCTTTGCATTTCAATGGACGGATCCTGAGAGGGGCATCAACGGTCAGCTAACATGGACCAGACTGCCACAAGGGTTCAAGAACTCGCCAACTCTGTTCGATGAAGCCCTTCATGAAGATCTGGGTGAGTACCGGCGGCAACACCCTGAAATAACTCTTTTGCAGTATGTTGATGATCTCTTAATAGCGGCCAGGTCCCCGGAAACTTGTGTTCGAGGGACTGAGGACCTCCTGAAGACTCTGGGGGAGCTAGGCTACCGAGCCTCAGCAACAAAGGCTCAGATCTGCAAGTCGGAGGTAACTTATCTGGGGTACCTATTAAAAGGGGGGCAACGCTGGCTAACCAAAGCCCGAAAGGAAACAGTCCTACGCATCCCTAGACCCCAGTCAACACGGCAAGTGAGAGAATTCCTGGGGTCGGCAGGGTTCTGTAGGTTATGGATACCCGGATTTGCTGAGTTAGCCAAGCCCCTATACCAGGCAACAAAGGAACGGCAGCCCTTCAATTGGACGGAAGAGGCTGAGCTGGCCTTTCAGCAAATCAAAACTGCCTTGTTATCAGCCCCCGCGCTGGGGCTCCCTGATGTCTCCAAACCCTTCCACTTATACGTGGATGAAAGTAAGGGTGTTGCAAAAGCCGTATTAACACAGTACCTAGGCCCCTGGCAGAGGCCAGTTGCCTATTTGTCAAAAAAATTAGATTCAGTGGCTGCTGGCTGGCCACCCTGCCTCCGGATAATCGCGGCGACCGCCCTAATGGTCCGAGACGCTGATAAACTTATCATGGGGCAAGAGTTGCGCGTTATAACCCCGCATGCCATTGAAGGCGTCCTCCGGCAGCCGCCGGACCGATGGATGAGTAACGCCCGGCTCACCCACTATCAAGGACTGCTGTTAAACCCCCTCAGAATAACTTTTCTGCCCCCAACCTCTTTAAACCCTGCTTCACTGCTGCCAAATCCAGACTTGGACGCCCCGTCCCATGAGTGCACTGAGATACTGGCTCAGGTGCATGGGGTGCGGGAGGACCTGCAAGATCGTCCGCTCCCCGACACAGAACTCACCTGGTTCACTGATGGCAGCAGCTACGTCCACCAAGGCCAGCGGTATGCAGGAGCGGCTGTAACGTCAGAGACTGAGGTAATCTGGGCGGAACCCTTGCCTCCAGGGACATCGGCCCAAAGAGCCGAACTGATAGCCCTTACACAGGCCCTCACCCTAGGGGCAGAGAAAAAACTAACAGTATACACGGATAGCCGCTATGCTTTCGCTACTGCGCACATACATGGGGCCATCTACAGAGAAAGGGGACTATTAACAGCCGAAGGCAAAGAAATAAAAAACAAGCAAGAGATCCTAGCTCTATTAACTGCTTTGTGGAAACCAAAGAAATTGGCTATTGTACATTGCCCTGGGCATCAGAAACCAACCACGCCAATTGCTCGAGGCAACTTCTTAGCCGACCAAACCGCAAGGAGCATAGCAAAAGCTCCCAGTCAGCTCCTCGCGCTCCAGCTCCCCGATCCTGGCCCGCGAAATTTGCCATGTTTTCCCGACTATACCGAACAGGATCGCGAATGGATGAACACGCTTCCACTAAAACAGGTTAAAAATGGGTGGTGGACTGATATAAATGACCAAACCATCCTACCAGAAAAATTAGGACGGCAGGTGTTGGAACACATCCACCGGACAACCCACCTGGGTGCCCGGCGAATGATGGACTTAATCAGGCACGCCAAGTTTAGAATCAGGCGCATAGCTGAACTGGCCAGCGATGTCACAACAAATTGCAAAGCCTGCCAACTAAACAACGCTTGCCCCCAAACCCAGACCACCACAGGAATTAGGTGTAGAGGAACTAGGCCTGGTATCTATTGGGAAATAGACTTTACTGAGATAAAGCCTATGGGGAAAATATGGGTATCAGTACTTACTTGTCTTTGTAGATGCTTTTTCAGGATGGACAGAAGCGTTCCCAACTAAGAGAGAAACTGCTCAGGTTGTAGCAAAGAAAATTTTGGAAGAAATCCTCCCCAGGTATGGCTTTCCCGTCCAAATAGGGTCAGACAATGGACCAGCCTTCGTTGCTAAGGTAAGTCAGGATTTGGCTTCCATTCTGGGGGCAAATTGGAAATTACATTGTGCTTATAGGCCCCAAAGCTCAGGACAGGTAGAAAGGATGAATCGGACTCTGAAGGAGACCTTAACTAAATTGACCATGGAGACTGGCGCTAATTGGGTAGTACTTCTCCCCTACGCTCTGTTCCGGGCCCGAAATACCCCTTACAGACTAGGCCTCACACCATATGAAATCATGTATGGCAGACCCCCACCCCTGGTCCCCAGTCTAAAAGATGACTTACTCAAACCTGAAACTGAAAATGTCTCTGAGCTCCTGTTCTCCTTACAAGCCTTACAGAAAATTCACCAGGAAATTTGGCCCAGACTACAAGAACTGTACGAGGCAGGACCTCCACCGACGCCTCATCCGTTCCAGCCGGGAGACTGGGTCCTAGTCAAGCGCCACCGGCAAGAAACTCTTCAACCCAGGTGGAAAGGACCACTGCAAGTACTCCTGACTACTCCCACCGCTCTCAAAGTAGAAGGCATCGCTTCGTGGATCCACTACACACACGTCAAACCAGTGGACCCAACATCCGACCTTCTCGAGCCGTCTGGAGCACCGGTTACATGGACTGTAGACAAAGCTAAGAACAATCCCTTAAAGCTAACCCTGCGCCGTCATCCCCATAGCCGTAACCATGTCTAGCTTACCTATGCTTTTATGCCTTATGCATCTGACTCTCCTCACTGCTGCGCCGTCTAATCCCTATGTCTGGAGGTTCTGGCTCTATGAAAACAAAACTCACCCCGGGGAAACCCCCCAAGCGGGTAAACTGCTAGCTAGCACTGCCCCCCCTCAGGGTGTAATACTATAGTTTACCTCAATTTCACTAGGTTCCAGATTGCCCAACCAGCAACACCCATGATCTGTTTTGAATATGATTAAACTGAATATAATTGTAAAAATTATTGGTGGCACCAGAGTGCAGGTTGCCCATATAGCTACTGTAAGATGCACTCTGTCCGATACTGGAGAGAACGACAAGGGTGGTATTTTTACAAAACTGAGTCTCCCGTCACTTACACTTGGATAATTAGAGACCCATGGGACTCTCGGTGGACAACCCCACAACATGGGGGAGTATATTACGCATCAACTAGTACCTGGCCCAGTAGCCATTTATATCTGTGGAGAAGTCTAGTCCAGATTCAACCCTTAATCCACACACAAATCCACAGGCAAGAAACCAAGTTATCACAAGACTTGCAGCCCTTCTCCTGGCTAACTCTATTACGGGAAGGGCTAGCATTCGCCAACCTCACTGGTTTAGGCGACCTGTCCTCTTGCTTTATGTGTGCAACCCTAGGAAGACCACCATTAACGGCTGTTCCTCTATCCTCCCCTCCCACAAACTATACAGGTTTTAACTCATCAATAGTCACGATACCCGATGTAGCCCTGTACCGTGACCCATACCAAGAGAAATACCCCTATTGTTATTCGGCATTTAGCAACAGCCTCTGCAACCAATCGGCTACATACCCTAATAGTCCCATATATGCTCCCCCTGGTGTGTTCTTCTGGTGTAATATGACTCTGTTAAAAACTCTGTCCAAAAGCATCTCTGACGGACAGTTGTGTATCCCTGTTACCCTAGTTCCCCGACTGACACTGCTAACCCCGGCAGAGTTCATAGGCTGGGCAGGGACCGCCCCAACTAAAACTGCGCGACATAGACGAGCAGTTTTTCTACCACTAATTGCCGGAATATCCTTAACCACCTCTGTCGTCGCAGCGGGGTTAGCAGGAGGGGCCCTACAACACTCCATGATAGAAAACGACAAGCTGTTACAACAATTCTCTGTTGCTATGGAAGACTCCGCCTATTCCCTAGCCTCCCTTCAGCGGCAGCTCACCTCCCTAGCACAGGTCACCCTTCAAAACCGCAGAGCCTTAGACTTACTCACGGCTGAGAAAGGAGGTACCTGTATGTTCCTCAAAGAAGAATGCTGTTTCTATATAAATAAGTCAGGGTTAGTTGAGGAAAGAGTCCAACGCCTACACGAACTAAGCTTAGAAATGAAAAAGCAACAATTCACTACAGCCGCTAACAATTGGTGGAGCTCTTCAATGTTTTCCCTTCTGGCACCCCTTTTAGGCCCCCTAATGTCTTTACTACTTCTATTCACTATAGGCCCCTGTGTGGTAAATAAAATTTTACAATTTGTCAGAGAAAGGTTTGATACCATCCAACTAATGGTCCTCCGTAGCCATCACCAGCCTCTCCTGCACCCAGAAAGTGAGGCTATATTATAAGACTCTGGAAATCCAAGATTGGACATCCAGTTACTTATGAGAAGGGAGAAATGAAAGGACACAAAGATAGATGTGTACCCGCCCCCCACCCGCTACACCCTTGTTCTGCTCTCTAATCTTTGCACGTATCAGAGGTTTCGTAAGTTCTGTAAGTACATGTTTCTCTTTCTGAGGCCAGGTCACAAGGAATGTTTAAGTAAGATAGCCAGGTCACAAGGTGTGTTTAAGCAAGATAGCCATAAACTGGTCGTGCAACCTGATGCAATATAATTAACTGCCTTTGTGTAAAACTGCTCTTCCGCCTCAAGGGTTGTACTGAAATATCAGAAATGGCGGGAACCAATCATAGTTTGCCAAATCGCTTTGTTCAAACTCCAGCCAATCATACCTCTAATTTGTATAATGATTCTATGCCTACTTTCCTTAGACTATATAACATTGTTCGGAGCTCAGTAGGGGAGCTCTCCTGCCCGTCTCGTTTCACGAGCAAGTGAGAGCTCCAGGTTCGAACCTGTAATAAAGATCCTTGCTGCTTAGCTTTGACTCTGGACTCTGGTGGTCTTCTTCGGGGAATAAACAGTCTGGGCATAACAGTGTCAACAGAAAAAGAGGCTGTTTGGCTTCTGATGGAGTGGTGATTTAACTGACAGCCTAGGGAAACCATAAAGGAAGTCAGTTAGGAAAAATGCTACAGAATAAGCAGCTTCCATTCCAGAAAATTTGCTCAGGGCCAGTGCAAAGAGCAAGGGAAGGGAAAGGAGCTAAAGAAAGCAGAGTAAGCCATGTGCGGTGGCTTACAGGTGTAATCCCAGCACTCTGGGAGGCCGAGGAGGGCGGATCACCTGAGGTCTCGAGATCGAGACCAACCTGACCGACATAGAGAAACCCTGACTCTACTAAAAATACAAAATTAGCCAGGCGTGGTGGCACATGCCTGTAATCCTAGCTACTCGGGAGGCTGAGGCAGAAGAATTGCTTGAACCCAGGAGGCGGAGCTTGCAGTAAGCCAAGATCCTGCCATTGCACAGCAGCCTGGGCAACAAGAACAAAACTCTATCTCAAAAACAAAGAAAAAAAGAAAAAAGAAAAGAAAGCAGAGTAAGACTGGGCTTGGTGGCTGAAGCCTGCAATCCCACCACTTTGGAAGGCCGAGGCAGGCAGATCACCTGAGGTCACGGGTTCGAGAAAAACCTGGCCAACAAGGTGAAACCCCATTTCTACTAAAAATACAGAAATCAGCCAGGCACGGTGGCACATACCTATAATCTCAGCTACTCAGGATCTCCTGCCTCCTAATGAGGCAGGAGAATTGTTTGAACCCAGGGGGTTGAAGCTACAGTGAGCCAAGATTGCGCCACTGCACTCCAGCCTTGGTGACAGAGTGAGACTCCCTTTCAAAAAGAAAAAGAAAAAGAACGCAGGGTAAACTCCAGAGAAGCCTGGACTCCAATAGGGGTTCCCCTGGCTTCTGAGAAGGCCTCTTAATCCCAGACACTAATGATCCCCAAGAAGGGAGTGCTCTGTGACTGCCTCAGAGCAGAAGGAACGAGCCAGAATAAGGCAGGAATGCATCAAAAAAGGATCTGCCTGCAGGGTGGCTCATACCCATAGCCACAACACTTTGGGAGGCTAAGGCAGGAGGATCACTTGAGCCCAGGAGTTTGAGACCAGCTGGGCAACATAGCAAGATCCCATCTCTCCAAAAAATTAAAAAATAGGCAGGATGTGGCTGGGTGCCGTGGCTCATGCCTGTATTCTCAGCAGTTTGGGAGGTCGAGGCAGGCAGACCACACCTGAGTCAGGAGTTCGAGACCAGCCTGGCCAAGACGGTAAAACCCAGTCTCTACTAAACAATACAAAAATTGGCCTGCCATAGTGGCGCACGCCTATAACCCCAGCTACTTGGGAGACTGAGGCAAGAGAATCCTTTGAACCCAGGTGGTAGAGGTTGCAGTGAGCTGAGATGGTGCCACTCCACTAGAGTGTCTGGGTGACAGAGGTAGACTCAAAGAAAAAAAAATCTAATTTATTAGATTTATTTAGATTTATTAGGTTTGTTTGTTTGTTTATTTATTTATTTATTTATTTATTTATTTATTTTTGAGATGGAGTCTCCCTCTGTCACCCAGGCTGGAATGCAGTGGCATGATCTTGGCCCGCTGCAACCTCTGCCTCCCGGTTTCAAGCGATTCTCCTGCCTCAGCCTCCCTGAGTAGCTGGGACTACAGGCATGCGCCACCATGCCCAGCTACTTTTTTTGTGTGTTTTTAGTAGAGACAAGGTTTCACCATGTTGGCCAGGCTACTCTCAAACTCTTGACCTCAGGTGATCCACCCGCCTTGGCCTCTCGAAGTGCTGGGATTAAAGGCATGAGCCACCGCGCCCAGCGTAATGGCTTATTTAATAAAGCACTGTAGAATTAACAGACTGTTTTCAGTTACACATTTTTACTTAATCTTCACATTTCCTACCAATGTTGGCATTATTATGCTTGTTTTATGGCTCAGGAAATGGGGGCTCAAAGGCTTTGGGACTTATCCAAGATGTCCTAGCTCCTGACAGTCCAGCGTCTGTGTTCTCTCCATCACGACTCGCGAGCCTCCAGCCCATGGAGACTGTCCCCTGGAGATTTCTCACTCTAGAATGAATGAATAACCAGAGGAAGGATCCTGGAGGGAAATACGAGGGAAAGGAAACTTCTGCTAGATCTGAAGACCTGTGACACCTAGAAATCCTAGACTCTACGAGTGAGAAATATGAAGACATCGAGAAAGTTTACTGAAGCCTTTCTTTCATGTCGAAAATTTAATGTTTTGTGATATTTTTATTAAGTGGTTTCATAAACCCTGTGGGCTTAAATTCACCTCCCAGCCATGTTTATGAGTATTTATTGCATAATTCAACAAATCGGGTGTATTTGTAATTTTATTCACATTAGAACCATCAGTGGCTGGCGTGGTAGATCACACCTGTAATCCCAGCACTGTGGGAGGCTGAGGCAGGTGGGTTGCCTGAGGTCAGGAATTCAAGATCAATCTGGTCAACATGGCAAAACCCCATCTCTACTGAAAATACAAAAAAATTAGCTGGGTGTAGTGGCATGCACCAGTAATCCCAGCTACTCAGGAGGCTGGGGCAGGGGAAGTGCTTGAACCAGGGAGGTAGAGATTGTAGTGAGCCGAGATTGCACCACTGCACTACAGCCTGGGCAACAGAGCAAGACTCCGTCTCAAAAAAAAAAAAAAAAAAGAACCATGAGTATGCTGTCTCAAATTCACACATACGCACACAAATAGAACCATCAGGGACATGTCGTTTTTCATTTTAAAGCAATTTTTACAAATACGGTATCTTAATTATTTCTTTTTTCTTTCTTTTTTTTTTTTTTTAGAGGGAGTTTCTCTCTTGTTGTCCAGGCTGGAGTGCAATGGTGTAATCTCAGCTCACTACAACCTCCGCCTCCCGGGTTCAAGTGATTCTCCTGCCTCAGCCTCCTAAATAGCTGGGATTACAGGCACCTGCCACCAAGCCTGGCTAATTTTTGTATTTTCAGTAGAGACATGGTTTCACCATGTTGGCCAGGCTGGTCTTGAACTCCTGATCTCAGGTGGTCCACCCACCTCAGCCTCCCAAAGTGCTGGGATTACAGATGTGAGCCACTGTGCCCAGCATTTTTTTTTTTTTAGACAGGGTCTCACTCTGTCTCCCACGCTGGAGTGCGGTGGCGTGACATAGCTCACTGCAGGCTCAATCTCCTGACCTCAAGTGATACTCCTGCCTCAGCCTCCCAAAGTGCTGGGATTTCTGTCGTGAGTCACCGCATTTGGAAAATCTTAGTTATCATCACAACCCTGGTAGGCAGTTGTATTCCCCACTGTGTAGATGAGAAAACTGAGTCTTGTGTAGGGAAAGGTACTTGCCCAAAGACACATAGCTAACAAGAAGGTGGAGCTGGTACCTGGGACCAACCTTACCTCTCTAAATCCATGAGATCAAGGCACACATTTAGAAAGGCGCCCCAGTGGAGAGGTTTAAAGGGGGCTTAGGGAGCAAGAAAGTATTAGGGACGGGAAGAAAGAGGCACTGTTTAGAGAATGCTCTTCAGAGAAATCCCAAATGTATTTTTATTTGTTTTAATTATTCAGAACAAGAGTGCACTGTGGGCTGGGCACGGTGGCTCCACCTGTAATCCCAGCAATTTGGGAAGCTTAGGTAAGCAGATCACCTGAGGCCGGGAGTTCGAGACCAGCCTGGCCAACATGGTGAAACCCTGCCTCTACTAAAAATACAAAAATTAGCAGGGCATGGTGGCACGCGCCTGTAATCCCAGCTACTAGGGAGGCTGAGGCAGGAGAATTGCTTGAACCCAGGAGGCAGAGGTTGCAGTGAGCTGAGATTGTGCCATTGCACTCCAGCCTGGGCAACAAAAGCGAAACTCCCCATAAAAGGAAAAAAAAAACCGGGCGCGGTGGCTCACACCTGTAATCCCAGCACTTTGGGAGGCCGAGGTGGGCGGATCATGAGGTCAGGAGATCGAGACCATCCTGGCTAACATGGTGAAACCCCATCTCTACTAAAAATACAAAAAATTAGCCGGGCATGGTGGCAGGCACCTATAGTCCCAGCTACTCGGGAGGCTGAGGCAGGAGAATGGCATGAACCCAGGAGGTGGAGCTTGCAGTGAGCCGAGATCGTGCCAAAGCACTCCAGCCTGAGCCACAGAGTGAGACTCCATCTCAAAAAAAAAAAAAAAAAAAAAAAAAAAAAGAGTGCATTGTGGGCTAGGAGCGATGGTTCGTGCCTATAATCCCAGCAGTTTGGGAGGCCAAGGTGGGTGGATCACCTAAGGTCAGGAGTTCGAGACCAGCCTGGCCAACATGGTGAAACTCTTTCTCTACTAAAAATGCAACAAGTAGCCGGATGTGGTGGCGGGTGCCTGTAATCCTGGCTACTAGGTGGGGCTGAGGCAGAAGAATTGTTTGAACCAGGGAGGTGGAGGTTGCAGCGAGCCAAGATCACACCACTGCACTCCAGCCTGGGCAACAGAGCAAGACTCTGTCTCAGAAAAAAACAAAAAAGGGCCGGGTGTGGTGGCTCACACCTGTAATCCCAGCACTTTGGGAGGCCGAGCAGGTGGATCATGAGGTTAGGAGTTCCAGACCAGCCTGGCCAACAAAGTGAAACCATATCTCTACGAAAAATAATAATAGAAAAAAAAATCAGCCTGGTGTGGTGGTGGGCACCTGTAGTTCCAGCTACTTGGGAGGCTGAGGCAGGAGAATCGCTTGAACCCAGGAGGGAGAGATTGCAGTGAGCTGATATTGCGCCATTGCACTCCTGCCTGGGTGACAGAGTGAGACTCCATCTCAAAAAAAAAGAGTGCATTGTGGTTTTTAAAAGGATATATATATATATATGTATATATATATATCTTACATATATATCATATATAAGATGGGGTGAGTCATCGCACTTGGCCACAAAAAGTATTTTAAATCCAATTCAGTATTAAGACCAGGCATGGTGGCTCACGCCTGTCATCCCAGCAATTTGGGAGGCCAAGGCGGGCAGATCACCAGAGGTCAGGAGTTTGAGACCAGCCCCGCCAACACGGTGAAACCCTGTCTCTACTAAAACTATAAAAATTAGCTGAGCGGTCGGGCGCAGTGGCGCATGCCTGTAATCCCAATACGTTGGGCAGCCAAAGTGGGCAAATCACCTGAGGCCAAGAGTTTGAGACAAGCCTGGCCAACATAGTGAAGCCTTGTCTCTAGTAAAAACGCAAACATTAGCTGGGCGTGGCGGCATGTGCCTGTAGTCCCAGCTACTGGGGAGACTGAGGCAGGAGAATCGCTTGAACCCGGGAAGCGGAGGTTGCAGTAAGCCGAGATCGCGCCCTTGCACTCCAGCCTGGCGACAGAGTGAGACTCCACCTCAAAAAAAAAAAACTTAGCCAAGTGTGATGGTGCATACCTGTAATCCCAGCTACTCTGGAGGCTAAGGCAGGAGAATCGCTTGAACCAGGGAGGTGGAGGTTGCAGTGAGCCGAGATCATGGCACTGCACTCCAGGCTGGGCAACAGAGTGAGACTCTGTCTCAAAAAAAAATAAAAAATAAAAATTAAAAAATTAAAAAAAAATAAATTAATGACCAAATCTTTAAAAATTGTCAGAAGGGCCGGGCGCGGTGGATCACACCTGTAATCCCAGCACTTTGGGAGGCCGAGGTGGGCGGATCACGAGGTCAGGAGATCGAGACCATCCTGGCTAACACGGTGAAACCCCGTCTCTACTAAAAAATACAAAAAATTAGCCGGGCGTGGTGGTGCGCACTTGTAGTCCCAGCTACTTGGAGGCTGAGGCAGGAGAATGGTGTGAACCTGGGAGGCAGAGCTTGCAGTGAGCCAAGATGCACCACTGCACTCCAGCCTGGGCGACAAAGCAAGACTCCGTCTCAAAAAAAAAAAAAAAAAAAAAAAATTGTCAGAAGGTTTTGACTATTGGTTTTCTCTTGTTTTTCTTTTCTTTTCTTTTCTTTTCTTTTCTTTTCTTTTCTTTTTGACGGAGTCTCGCTCTGTCCCAGGCTGGAGTGCAGTGGCACCATCTCGGCTCACTTCAACCTCCACCTCCTGGGTTCAAGTTATTCTCCTGCCTCAGCCTCCCAAGTAGCAAGGATTACAGGTGCATGCCACCATGCCTGCCTAATTTTTGTATTTTTAGTAGAGATGAGATTTCATCATGTTGGCCAGGCTGGTCTCGAACTCCTGACCTTGTGATCTGCCCACCTCAGCCTCCCAAACTGTTGGGGTTAGAGGCATGAGCTGCTGTGCCTGGTAGTCTGCTGGTTTCTTTTCTTTTCTCTTTTTTCTCCCCTCCCCTCCCCTCCCCTTCCCTCCCCTTTTTTCCTCCTGTCTCAGCCTCCAGAGTATCTAGGACTGCATACGCGTGCCACCATACCCAGCCAATTTTTGTGTTTTTAGTAGAGACCAGGTTTCACCAATTTGGCCAGGCAGATCTCGAACTCCTGACCTCAAGTGATCCACCCATCTCGGCCTCCCAAAGTGCTGGGATTACAGGCGTGAGCCACTGCGCCCAGCTATTGTATTGCTTTATCTTCTTTCTCTTTCTTCCCTCCCTCCCTCCTTTCTCTCTCTCTCTCTCTCTCTCTCTCTCTCTCTCTCTCTCTCTTTCTTTCTTTTAGACAGAGTCTCACTCTGTCACCCAGGCTCACTGCAACCTCTGCCTCCCAGGTTCAAGCAATTCTCCTTCCTCAGCCTCCTGAGTAGCTGGGATTACAGGCATGCATCACCATGCCCGGCTAATTTTTGTAGTTTTAGCAGATACGGGGTTTCACCATGTTGGTCAGGCTGGTCTCATGCTCCTGACCTTGTGATCTACCAGCCTCGGCCTCCCAAAGTGCTGGGATTACAGGCGTGAGCCACCGCGCCCAGCCTATTGGTTTATTTTCTAAAACAAGACAAAATAAGCCCGGGTGTGGTGGCTGAGGCCTGTAGTCCCAGCACTTTGGGGGGCCGAGGCAGGCGGATCACCTGCGGTCAGGAGCTTGAGACCAGCCTGGCCAACATGGTGAAATCCCGTTGCTACATAAATAAACACACACAAAAAGTTAGCTGGGCATGGTGGCAGGTGCCTGTAACCCGAGCTACTTGGGAGGCTGAGGTGGAGAAGCGCTTTAACCCGGGGGGCGGCGGTTACAGTGAGCTGAGATAGGCCATTGCACTCCAGCCTGGGCGACAGAGCGAGACTCCGTCAGAAAGAAAACAAAGAAAGGTCAGGCAGAGTGGCTCACGCCTGTAATCCCAGCACTTTGGGAGGCTGAGGCAGGTGGATCACGAGGTCAAGAAATGGAGACCATCCTGGCCAACATAGTGAAACCCTGTCTCTACTAAAAATGCAAAAATTAATTGGGCATGGTGGTGGTTGCCTGTAATCCCAGCTACTTAGGAGGCTGGGGCCGGAGAATGGCTTGAGCCCGGAGGCGGAGGTTGCAGTGAGCCGAGATGGTGCCACTGCACTCCAGCCTGGGTGAGAGAGCTAGACTCTGTCTCAAACAAAACAAAACAAAACAAAACAAACAAAACAAAAGCTGGTGCGGTGGCTCACGCCTGTAATCCCAACACTTTGAGAGACCAAGGCAGATGGATCACTTGAGGCAGGAGTTTGAGACTAGTCTGGCCAACATGGTGAAACCCCGTCTCTATTAAAAATACAAAAATTAGCTTGGTGTGGTGGCACATGCCTGTAATTCCAGCTACTTGGTAGGCTGAGGCAGAAGAATCACTTGAACCTTGGAGATGAAGGTTGCAGTGAGCTGAGGTTGTGCCACTGCACTCCAGCCTGGGCAATACTCTATCTCAACAATTAAAAAAAAAATTTTTTTAAGGAAATAATAATAATAATGAGGTCAGGTACAGCAGCTCATTCCTGTAATCCCAGCACTTTGGGAGGCTGAGGTGGGCGGATCACGAAGTCAGAAGATTGAGACCATCCTGGCTAACACGGTGAAACCCCGTTTCTATGAAGAATAGAAAAAATTAGCTGCGCTTGGTGGCGGGCGCCTGTAGTCCCAGCTACTTGGGAGGCTGAGGGCAGGAGACCGCTGTGAACCCGAGAGGCAGAGCTTGCAGTGAACCAAGATCGCGCCACTGCACTCCGGCCTGGGCGACAGAGCAAGACTGTCTCAAAAAAAAAAAAAAAAAAAAGAAAAGAAAAGAAAATAACTAAAGTAATTTAAGTGTTGTGTAAATAATTGAAGTGGAATATTAAATGTTCTGACTCAAATTGTCAAATAGAAGATAACTGTGTGGTCAGAGAAGTAACTTCTGTCTTTTTTTTTTTTTTGAGACAGAGTCTCGCACTGTCACCCAGGCTGGAGTGCAGTGGCGCAACCTCGGCTCACTGCAAGCTCCACCTCCCGGGTTCACGCCATTCTCCTGCCTCAGCCTCCCAAGTAGCTGGGACTACAGGTGCCCGCCACCACGCCCGGCTATCTTTTTTTTTTTTTGAGACAGAGTTTTGCTCTTGTTTACCAGGCTGGAGTGCAATGGTGCAATCTCGGCTCACTGCAACCTCTGCCTCCCAGGTTCAAGCGATTCTCCTGCCTTAGCCTCCCGAGTATCTGGGATTACAGGCATGTACCACCACACCCAGCTAATTTTCTATTTTTAGTAGAGACAGGGTTTCTCCATGTTGATCAGGCTGGTCTCAAACTCCTGACCTCAGGTGATCTGCCTGCCTCGGCCTCCCAAAGTGCTGGGATTACAGGCGTGAGCCACCGTGCCCAGCCCTAGCTTCTGTCTTTAACCAGTCCTAAACACCTAAAGAGTGCTTATTAATTGCATTTTATTTCATAGGATTTTTCTAGTTTGAATTTTTCAACAAGGCAAGAGGGAGGGACATCAAGGTCCCTGGAGATGCGAAAGCTACAGCAGTCCATTGTGCAGTGTTTTGCACCAGGGTGCACCTACAGATAGAACAATGGGATTCGAGTTACCACAAAAACAGTACCTTCCACAGAAATCCCTATTTTGAGGGTGGATTTCAGTTCACAATTAGACACCAACTCTAAGAAAGTAGTTTTTGTGGTGTGTGTTTTCTCTTTTGTTAATTTGTTTGTGGGTACATTTGACTATCCTTTATTTGGAGAGATGGTAGCCAGACCTATGCAAGGCTGAAATTCTCACTTGCTAGTTAGATAAACATCGGTTCTTGTCACCCCAATCATCTAGATGGTGTGACAGATTTTGTCAGGGACAGGCCTCATTGGAGTTCAGCTTTCAACAAAGCGGAGGGGATTGGCTGTGTCAAGGATATTTTAATTGGCTGTCTACATTGTGTGAACTCATTAGATAATTGCCAACCTTCTTCATTTTCTGTTGGGTAGACCTGGCTACAGAAGACAGCGTTTGGAAAGGAGATTAGTAAGAGGAGAGGCTGCTGGCTGGAGAGCTCCTGGCAAAGGGAGACAAACCTGCAGGGAGGGTTGGGGTGGAAAACAAAAGGCCCTGAGCTGGGGAGAAACGTCAGGAGAGAGCGAGAACAGGAGGGACTCTGGCTGGGGGTGGGATTGGAAACTTCCTCAAAAATCAAGGTTCAAAGAAGACAATGAGGAAGTACAAATAGACGCATCAGGTCAGGCTGGACCAGAGAAGCTGTGGCAGGCGCAGGTGGTCACAGATGCCAGGGAAGAGGCCGGCGGGGCCTCCCTTAGGAGGTAGCTCCATCCTAGACAGTTGTTTGTTCCAAGAGTTCCAGAGAAAATGAAGAGGGGGAGGGGTGGAGAGTGCTCATCCCCAGAGGGAGGGAGGCAGGCTTGGCGATTTCCAGCCCTGCAAGGGTGAGCCCGGCCTATCAGTGTCGAAGGAGGGCTCAGAGGAAGCAGAGGGAGGTGTCTCATCACCACTGCACCAGGGGGTCGTGACTGGGGAAGCAGGGCTGGCCCAGGGGGGTAAGGTCATCCTAGCAGGAGGGCGCTGGCCCAGTGGCAAATGGGCCAAGTTTCCAAATAGGACTTATTACAAGAAAAACAAAAACAAGGCCAGGTGTGGTGGCTCAAGCCTGTAATCCCAGCACTTTGGGAGGCCGAGGTGGGCGGATCACGAGGTCAGGAGATCGAGACCATCCTGGCTAACATGGTGAAACCCCGTCTCTACTAAGAAATACAAAAAACTAGCCGGGCGAGGTGGCGGGCGCCTGTAGTCCCAGCTACTCGGGAGGCTGAGACTGGAGAATGGCGTGAACCTGGGAGGCGGAGCTTGCAGTGAGCTGAGATCCGGCCACTGCACTCCAGCCTGGGCTACAGAGCGAGACTCCGTCTCAAAAAAAAAAAAAAAAAAGAAAAACAAAAACAAATTCAACATTATCAGTGGCGGGTTCCTCATCTTTATCTGTTGAAAGTTTTCCAAAAAAAAAAAAAAAAATCTGAAATACAGCCCACCTTAAGTTCACCTTATTAAAAAGTCACCCAAGGTAAAATAGCACACACACACACAAAGAGAAATAAATAAAAGGTGAGGAGGGGTCGGGCGCAGTGGCTCAAGCCTGTAATCCCAGCACTTTGGGAGGCCGAGGCAGGTGGATCACGAGGTCAGGAGATCGAGACCATCCTGGCTAACATGGTGAAACCCCGTCTCTACTAAAAAAAAAAAAATACAAAAAACTAGCCGGGCAAGGTGGCGGGCATCTGTAGTCCCAGCTACCTGGGAGGCTGAGGCAGGAGGATGGCATAAACCCGGGAGGCGGAGCTTGCAGTGAGCTGAGATCCGGCCACTGCACTCCAGCCTGGGCGACAGAGCGAGACTCCGTCTCAAAAAAAAAAAAAAAAAAGGTGAGGAGGACCCAAAATATCAATCAAAAAAAAAAATCAATCAATAAGGAATTCATTAAATAAATCATCACATCTTGGTGGATAAGAACTGTAATTGCAACTTTGGGAGGTCAAGGTCGGAGAATAGCTAGAGCCTGAGGGTTTGAGACCAGCCTGGGCAAAGCAACAAGGCCCCATCTCTACCAAAAACGTAAAATTTGGTACCATGGTGGTGCATGCCTGTAGTCCCAGCCACTTAGGAGGCTGAGGCAGGAGGATTTCTTGAGCCTGGGAGGTCAAGGCTGCAGTGAGCCATGATCATACCACTGCACTCCAGCTTGGGCAACAGAGCAAGACCCTGACTCTAAAAACATAAACAAATAAATGAATTATGACATCCAGACTAAGTAAAACCATGAAGCAGTTAAAAACAAAGAGAGAGGCCAGGCACGATGGTCCATGCCTGTAACCCAGCACTTTGGGAGGCAGAGGCAGACGGATCACCTGAGATTGAGAGTTCGAGACCAGCCTGACCAACATGGAGAAACCCCGTCTCTACTAAAACTACAAAATTAGCCGGACATGGTGGCACATGCCTGTAATCCCAGCTGCTCTGGAGGCTAAGGCAGGAGAATAGTTTGAATGCGACAGGCAGAGGTTGCAGTGAGCTGAGATCATGCCATGGCGCTCCAGCTTGGGCAACAAGAGCAAAACTCCGTATCGAAAATAAATTAATTAATAAAAATAATAAAAAATAATAAAAATAAAATAAAAACAAAGAGAGAAGCACATATACTAATGGAAGATAAATTATTCAGTTAAAAGAAATTCTAGGCCGTGTACAGTGGCTCATGCCTGTAATCCTAGCACTTTGGGAGGCTGAGGTGAGTGGATCACGAGGTCAGGAGTTCAAGACCAGCCTGGCCAAGATGGTGAAATCCTGTTCCTACAAAAAATACAAAAATTAGCTGGGCATGGTGGCGGGCGCCTGTAAGCCCAGCTACTCGGCAGGCTGAGGAAGAGAATTGCTTGAACCCAGGAGGCAGAGGCTGCAATGAGCCGAGATCGCGCCACTGCACTGGCAACAGAGAGAGACTCTGTCTTTTTTTTTTTTTTTTTTTCTGAGAGGGAGTCTCGCTCTGTCGCCCAGGCTGGAGTGCAGTGGCCGGATCTCAGCTCACTGCAAGCTCCGCCTCCCGGGTTCGCGCCATTCTCCTGCCTCAGCCTCCCGAGTAGCTGGGACTACAGGCGCCCACCACCTCGCCCGGCTAGTTTTTTGTATTTTTTTTAGTAGAGACGGGGTTTCACCATGTTAGCCAGGATGGTCTCGATCTCCTGACCTCGTGATCCGCCCGCCTCGGCCTCCCAAAGTGCTGAGATTATAGGCTTGAGCCACCGCGCCCGGCCGAGAGACTCTGTCTTAAAAAAAAAAAAAAAGAAGAAGTTCTAGAAGAAATGTATGATTCCCCTTGACATGCACGCGTGTCTGAGTTCAGCAGGGGACGCGCATATGTGACCGTCCACAGTGGTGATGTGGGGGAGGGGCAGGGACTGAGGCAGCAGAATTAGGAGTCAAACTCCAAATTTGCCAGATCATCTACAAGGAGGGAATGACAGAGCCTGGATGTGCTTGTGGGAACCCCTGCGGAGTCCGGGCTATGTCTGGGCAGGTGTCCTCTCCCAGAAGGCTCTTTTTTTCGTGGAGAGGGTAGAAGCTGAAAATAACACGTTGTAATCGGTAACAACAATGCAGGGGCTGGCAGCACTGTGGATGCCCAGCCTCCTCTTCTCTGGATGGCCACGTCGTCCAGGGAGAAATGAAGGGCTGCGGGTCAGGCCACAGGTAAGTCATGAGAAAGACCAGAAATAAGAACTGTGAGTCAGCACCCGCCTGGCTTCTTCAGAAGCATAGTGGGTCCTGTCATCTTAGCGCCTTTGCTCTGATCGCCGCCGGAAGACAGTCTAGTCCTAGTTAAATTCTCTTCCTCTCAATTTCAATGTCATTTCCTCCTGACCCCTCCAATCTCATTTACTTTGCTCCCGCTGTGGCGCATGCTCGTGGAAGCCGGACCGTCTCCTCCTGGTGCACCGTCTGTCGTGCTGTCTGTGTGAGTTTGCAGCTCTTCCCCAGACTGTGACTGCAAGCACCCCAGGTCCGAGCAGGGACCTGCACCGGCCAGTTTGTTCCCGGGTGGCATCCCCAGCCCCGCCACGGAGCGGTTGCTCAACAGATATGACCAGAGCTGGTAACTGCTGAAGCGAGTGCGGTCTCCACGGCGATCCCCTCTGTCTCAGACCTGGCATTTGGAACTTGGTGTTAAGTGGGTGCAGCTGCCAGGAAGGCACTGGAACAAAACCCTGCCCTGTGTTTCCTAAGCAGATCAGCAGGTGAATGCGTGAACCCGCAGCCCAGCCCCGGCACAACTTTAGTTGTCTGATGAGATAAACACCCGCCCACACCCAAGACTCCAGGTGCTCTCCTGCAAGACTGGGTGGGTAGAAGTGGCACAGGGTGGGGGGGGTCCCGAGGGGAGGGAGAGGCACAAGTGACTGTATCCGTCACCACAGCCTCGCAGGGCTCCGCAGCCGGAGAACACAGGAGCGACACAAGGGGTGCTGCCAAGGAGGGTGAATGTCACCTCTCCACCCCACCCACGCAGCATGGGAGTGACACTCTGAAAACCCCTCGCAGGCCAAAAGGCATTTTCAGCTTTCCCCAGTTACCCTGGAGGAGGGTTCACCAAACTGTCGCCTGGGTGTGTGATCCCTCCCACCCACTAAATAAGGGGAAACAATGGCAGGGAGCAGATGTTTGCCCCCAAGCTCCTCGGGGTGGAGGCGGCTTCTCCCTCATCTGCCTCTGTGTGGGAGTCGACCGAGGAAGACGAAGCCTCCCAGTGGGTGGAAAGGAGGGCGTAGAGTGAATGGAGAGGGGAGATGCTCTAAAAGCATGCCCCAGACGGTGTTGAGAGGAAAACCCTTGGGTTAGAGCTCACTGTCCTGGCTCCGTTTCAGTGGCTGTCCCCCCACCTTCACCCTTCCCAGTTATACATCACAGCATCTTCGTCTGTAGAATTCTGGGGGTGGGAAGTGTGATCCTGAAGGCCCCACATCTTCCTCGGTGTACAGCCCCCCAGCACCCACCTCCCCAGAACCCCCACCTGCACCTGCACTGCCTGGCCTTCCTTCCTTAGCAAGACAGAGTTCTGACAGCCCCAGGGCTCAGGAAGAGCTGCCTGTGAAATCCACGGCGGCCTTTCTGAAGCTTTACCCAAGTTCTGCTCCCTGGAGCCACACGGAAGGAAGTTCTGCCTGACAGCCTTTCCAGCACCCTGGGAAGCTGCTGATTTATTTTCTTTACCCCTGACTTCACTTATCTCGGATCCCAAGCAGAGACTGACAAAGCCAGAGACCCCGATGGTTTAGGATTCCAAGGTTTCTTATGCCTCCGGCTGCTCAGCCAGGGGCTTTCTTGATTTTATGTTTTTCAAATGAGAAGCATCTTACTGGCTAAGTAAGTCTAAGAGTGTCGCGACTCATGGACCTTGGAAACCAATGGTCAGTAGTTTGGGATTCTTTGGGTGGATCAAGAGATTTTCTTGTGGACCTGGGAGCACCTCGATGTGGGGAGGGCCTGAGTAGACGGACTAGTGCCCTCTTCTGGATGGAATTGGAGGTTCCCCTTACGCCCCAATCCTTCCACCCCTGCCCTGGGGCTTGTTTGTTTGTTTGGTGGAATGGGAGGGCACTTTTCAAAGTTACATAGAAAATTTAAAATCACAGCACTATCGGATATCCGAGGGCCAAGAATCACCTTTGTCTTGCTGCAGGTGAGGGAAATGAGGTCTCAAGAAACTTGCATTTTCTGAGAAAACGTGGACACAATGGAAAAGCCCAGCACAAAACCACACACCGGAGGAGGCTGAACCAAATCGCTCCAGGACTTAAAGCACAGAGGGCACGTATTCCGCAGGTGAGAGAGCCTCTGCAGGGGCTGACAAGTCCTTCTTGGATGACACTGTGACTCTAAGCCCTCACAATCCCCTCTCCAGGGCGATGATCCACCCAGCGCTGTGGCTGCTGAGATTCTAGTCGCCCTGCTCGCTCTAGGCTGGTGTGATTCTTTTGTTTGTTTGTTCGTTTGTTTGTTTGAGATAAGTCTGGCTCTGACGCTCTGACGCCCAGGCTGGAGTGCAATGGTTTGATCTCAGCTCGCTGCAGCCTCTGTCTTCCGGGTCCAAGGGATTCTTGTGCCTCAGGCTCCTGAGTAGCTGGGACTACAGGCGCCCAACAATACAACTGGGTAATTTTTGAATCTGTAGTAGAGACAGGGTTTCACCATATTGGCCAGGCTGGTTTCAAACTCCTGACCTCAAGTGATCAGCCCGCCTCGGCCTCCACAGGTGTGAGCCACTGCGCCTGGCCTAGGCTGGTGTTATTCTGACATTTCTGACACAGCCATGAAGCAGTCCCAGACTCCGCAGCCCTGGGCGTCTGCCATAGCCCTGTTGTATGATCTGCTCTGCCACTCACGAGGCATGACCCACCTTCCTACCCTCTCTGAGCCTCAGTTTACTCATTTAAATCTCAAAGCCTCCACAGATAATTGGGAAATGAAAGGAAAATCATGTAAGTGTGAATACCTTCAAGAGACAGCGGGATCTCATTAATACCAGTTTCCCCTTTCTATACCTCCCAGCAAAGAAAAGTTGATAACTGTAGGCCTCTGAACTAGTGCCCCACATTGGAGATACCGGCCACTTCTTACTGAACGTTTGCCTGTGTCTACTCTAAGGATATAAGATCATCTCGGCTCCCAAAAAGCCGATATTACCGCCCCCCATTTTTGCAGCTAAAGAAACTGAGGTGCAGAAAAATGAAATAGCATATTCAAGGTCACAGAATGACCGGGGGCAGAGCTAGAGTCTAGACTCCCATCTGTCTGATATAAACCCCATTCTATAAACCCTCCAACATTGCTACTCCCGCTCCAACACCACCGTAGCAGAAAGCTCCAAAACTGGGTGAAGCACATGCAGCTTTACAGCAGGCAACCCCATTCCTGTGTTCCACCTAGTGAAGGACCAGGAGGTTGTGCATGACCAAGGTGGTTCGGGGTGAAGGTCAGGGGCTGGCTGAAAATGGAAGGCATCTCAGGCTGGGTCTTTGACTGTGATTATGTCAGGGTTGGGGCTGAAATATTGTGAGTGGTAACTGAGGTTGCAACCTCTTCCCGAGGAAAGAGTGGGGGCGGGGTGGTGAAACTGGTTAATTGAGATGGGAGGGTTGGGGTGGGGGCAGGCAGAGCCTTCCAGGCCTTCAGATCCGGTGCTGTTACCGTAAACAAGTGCAACCCTCAGCTCCCTGGAGGGCCTGGGGAGCAAATGCGTGCATCCCTGCTTCGTTCCCAGCAGCTGTTCACTGGAGGACGCAGCCTGCCATCCCCAGCCGTCCTCCTCCACGGCCTTCCCCAGCCCCCAGATCAAGCCTCAGGAAGTGGCGCTGCTGAGAATCTCTCCTCCAGCCCTGCCTCCTGCCGAGAGTGTCCTCAGCGCCAGCATTTCCTGGCCTAATTAAGCTGGGTAATGAGTAGCTAAGAGGAGGGGATAAAAGCCCTAGGCGGCTTAGAGCTGGGACAGTTTATGACAGGGGCGTCTGCAGCTGGTGACATTCCTAGGAAAGTTATTTCTCATAACCCTGGGAAGTTGCATGCTGTTTCCTTAGCACGAGAGTAAGCCCCAAAGGTGAGCACAGGGAACACTGCGTCTTAAGGGGACCTGACTGGAAGGTCCTAAAGGTGACAGGTTGGGGGTGCCGTGCGTCTGTAGGACTGATTAGAGCTGCAGAGCAGCTACAGGCCACCCGGGCTAATGCCCTTAGCTTAGACTGAGGCCGGGATGTCCGTGGTGGCCATGTGACTCCCCAGGGCTTGGGTTTTCTGTTTCTTCTGAATGACGGAACTCGGCACAGCATGCAGTTTCTAAGACCGTATCCTCTCAGGGAAGGAAATCTGAGCTAGAGGCTCTGATCCTGACTCCTCCCCGGCCCACTTTTAAGGGTGTGAAAATTGTGTTTTGGAAAATATCAGGCGCCCCAGCAGCCAGGAGTGGGTAGAAGAGCTCTCAGACTGGGGCCCTGGGGGAAAGGGGAAGGTGGGCACCAGGTGCTCGGGACACCAGGGCCCGCCCTTCCGGAGACACTCAGGAGCCCAGCGTTGATTATCGCCACTCCCACTCTGCAGCCACAGCCTCGGCCCCCAAATTCTCCTTCTTTTGCACTCAGTTTTGTTTGTTTGTTTTTTGCGTCAGTTTTGTTTGCTTTGTTTTCTTCCGGTCACCTTGCACTCTTTCCTTAGTTGGCCAGGGAACTTCGTGCTGTGTGGGGTGGAGCAGGGCAAGGTCTGGGCTCTGGAGCTCGGCCCATCCCCAAGTCTCTGGGTGAACTGGGGAGACCAGGTGACCTCTCAGCCGTGGTTTTCCCATTTGTAGAGTGAAGGCGTTGGTGATGTCTAGTGTCCAGTATGTTGTGAAGCGCAACCTCCGCTTGGCCTGTGAGTGGAGAGCGAGGCTGAAATTGGGCCATGTTTCCCAGACCTTTCAAATTAGGTTAGCCAGTTTCACCCGGGAATATTTTTGCCCCAGTTATCCCGTAAAGCAGAATCGTAGCTAGTGAGTATGTATTTTATGATTATTATTACTCTTATTATTAGAAACAGGGCCTCATTCTGTCATCCAGGCTGGAATGCCGTGGTGTGAACACGGTTCGACCTCCTCAGCCCAAGCAATCCTCCCACCTCAGCCTCCCGAGTGGCTGGGACCACAGACACGTCACCACAAAAATATTTTTGAAATGTTTTGTAGAGACTGGGTTTTGCCATGTTGCCCAGGCTGGTCTCAAACTCCCAGGCCCAAGTGATCCTCCTACCTCAGCTTCCCAGAGTGCTGGGATTACAAGCGTGAGCCACTTCGCCTGGCTGAACACATATAGTTGATGATGGAAGGGCTCATTCTCCTGCACCCCTGCAATCAATATTTGTTCTTTTCCAATTTTCTAAACAAGACCTGTCTGGTGCAATGTCCTCTGAGCCCCACTTCCTCCATGGCCGGAGCCCAGAGGGGCAGGGAATGTGGGGATTCTGTCTTTCTTTCTGATCGCCACCCTTCACCCTCTGCCCTCTGCTATTCCCACAGTCCCATCTATTCCCCTGGCCTCCTGCTTCTCTCTCTCAACGAAGAGTGAGTAGTCAGATCACAAATAACCTGGTGTTTCCGTTTTTCCCTCTGGCGGTGGTTGCTCCTGGAGTGGAAGGAGACCTGGTGGCCAGATGCCTGATGTGGCCGGGACAGCTGGTGCTCTCCACATGCCTGGGGAAGGTCCCTGGGGATTGGATTTGAGGGGATCACACCAAGAAGAGGGGTGAGCAGGCCTGGCAGCTCACCCCTGTGACCCTGCCCACCTCTGGCTGGGCCGCCTGGCACGATCCCCCAGCCCCAGCCGGCAGCAGCCGGGCAGGACAGGGGAGCCAAATGGCTCTGCATGTGTAATCCCAGCTAAAAAGAGAAAGGGGAAAGATCTTGTAATTTCCCAGGACACAGACAACTGAAACCTGATACTCTTGCTAAGGCAGTCCTTTCACTGAGAGAGAGAGAGAAAGAGACAGAGAGAGAGAGAGAGAGAAGGAGGGAGGGAGGGGAGTGTGTGAGAGGCCATTCTAGAAGGTTCTGGGGCCAGCAGGAAGTCCTGAGCACAGCTCTCCTGTGAGTACCCCATGTGTCATCTCCCCTAGTCTTTGGCCTGAGCTGACTCTTGGTAGGAGCCAGGAGACATGGTTGGTCTGCCCAGTGGACACAGCAGTGATCGTGGAGGCTGGGCCACCATCCATCTCTGTTCATTAGGAGCTGCTGTCCCTCTCTCCCCTGCCCTTTGTGTCAGGGAGCCAGATTATGCTGTTGAGAAAAATGTGCTCAAAGACCTTCAACTCGGGCCAGTAAGAGGCTGTTCTTTCTTCCTCTCTCTCAATGCTCTATAAAACCAAATGCATGGCCAGGCGCGGTGGCCCACGCCTGTAATCCCATCACTTTGGGAGGCCGAGGTGGGCGGATCACGAGGTCAGGAGATCAAGACCATCCTGGCTAACACGGTGAAACCCCGTCTCTACTAAAAGTACAAAAAACTAGCCGGGCGTGGTGGTGGGCGCCTGTAGTCCCAGCTACTCGGGAGGCTGAGGCAGGAGAATGGCGTGAACCCGGGAGGCAGAGCTTGCATGAGCCGAGATCACTGCACTCCAGCCTGGGCGACAGAGCGAGCCTCCGTCTCAAAAAAAAAGCAAAAATAAAAATAAATTAAAAAAATAAAAAATAAAACCAAATGCATGATCAGAGTGGAAGGTAGTCCACTGACTACCTTGAATGGGTTAGGGTCGTTCGTCTTTGTTCAGCCATAAGGAATTGCAGCTATAAGGAATTGTTAGGCTAAAGCCATAGAAATTTGGGGAGGCCACTTTGTGACCAGCTCTGTGCTGGTGCAGCTCGAACACAGGCATGTATGACAAAGTGTCGTCCTTTGCTATCCCACTGGAGCAACAAGACTTTCAGCCGGCCGGGCGCAGTGGCTAAAGCCTGTAATCCCAGCACTTTGGGAGGCCGAGACGGGCGGATCACGAGGTCAGGAGATCGAGACCATCCTGGCGAACACGGTGAAACCCCGTCTCTACTAAAAAATACAAAAAACTAGCCGGGCGAGGTGGCGGGCGCTTGTAGTCCCAGCTACTCCGGAGGCTGAGGCAGGAGAATGGTGTAAACCCGGGAGGCGGAGCTTGCAGTGAGCTGAGATCCGGCCACTGCACTCCAGCCTGGGCGACTGAGCCAGACTCCATCTCAAAAAAAAAAAAAAAAAAAAAAAAAAAAAAAGACTTTCAGCCACAAGGATTAGTGAACGATACACGAAGAAGTCCAATCAAGAACCTGAATGTGGGGTACAGTCAGCCAGTGGTTCCAGGGGTCCGTCCTGATGTGTTCTTTTTTTTTTTTTTTTTTTTTTTTTGAGACGGAGTCTCGCTCTCTCGCCCAGGCTGGAGTGCAGTGGCCGGATCTCAGCTCACTGCAAGCTCCGCCTCCCGGGTTCACGCCATTCTCCTGCCTCAGCCTCCCGAGTAGCTGGGACTACAGGCGCCCGCCACCTCGCCCGGCTAGGTTTTTGTATTTTTTAGTAGAGATGGGGTTTCACCGGGTTAGCCAGGATGGTCTCGATCTCCTTTCCTCGTGATCCACCCATCTCAGCCTCCCAAAGTGCTGGGATTACAGGCTTGAGCCACCGCACCCGGCCCGTCCTGATGTGTTCTGTGGAGAGAGTTTCTTTTAGGTGAAATGTTCTCTGCCGTCATTCTGTGCCACGCGCTGTTGATTGCGCTCCTATGGTGTGCCAGGCGCTGGCCGGGCACCAGGGATGCTGCCAGGAACAAGACAGTCTTCTGCCGCCCTGACGTAGCACACTCTAAAGGCTCTGACTTCACTCTTATTGTGCATGTTTGTATTTTATAGTTCATTTATTTATTTACACACCGTGTGTGTTCAATGTATTCAGAAAGATTCAAGTCCGTTTATAATTAATGCCACAAGTGCCAGAAACCCCAAAACCAGATTAAAGGTTGAGGTCCAGGGTCTAGAGAAAGCTGGGGCTAAAGAATAATTCCATCAGAAAAGCTGGATTCAAGGAAGTGCTGCGACATTTGAACCTAAAACTTGGTTCCGAGCTGCCTGGTGGTTAGGTCAAAAAGGGAAATAGTGTGTCCAACAAAAAGGAAACATTTCTTGTGTATGTCCCTTCTTTCTGACACCAACCTTCAGGCTCATTTCTCACCATCATCCCATGCACACTCCACCTTGCTTGACTGCATTCAGTTCTGCAGAATCACTGAGGGCCGGGCTCATTGGCACCTGAGCTTCTCCCACCTCCCCACTGCTCTGTCTGCTTAACTCCGGGGAACACCACTGGCCCTGCTTCAACCAGCACTGTGGTCACTACTTCACATGCCTGCTTGACCCCGCAGTCAGGGCCTGCTGCCCTCCCTGTGTCAATGCCTTTCCTACCTGGCTCCATCACGGCCCTCTCAGGGTAGTGTCGTTGCTCCCTGCTTCTTTCCCTACCTGCTGGTGAGTTGCTCCCTACCAGGAGTCCTGTCCCTCATCTCCACTATCCCAGGGCCTAGCACAGTGCCTGCTGCACTGTAGCCAATAAATATTTGCCACTAACAATTATTTTGCACTTAATGATGTGCCAAGCACCATGGTAATTGTCTTACAAACATTGTCTTTTCTTTTTTCCTTGTGGCAGGGTCTCACTCTATTGCTCAGGCCAGAGCTCACTGCAACTTCTTCCTCCCGGGTTCAAGCAACTCTCCTGCCTCAGCCTCGCAAGTGGCTGGGATTACAGGTGTGCACCACCATGCCCGGTTACTTTTTGTATTTTTGGTAGAGACTGAGTTTCACTGCGTTGGCTAAGCTGGTCTGAACCTCCCGACCTCAAGTGATCTGCCTGCCTTGGCCTTCCAAAATGCTGGGATTACAGGTGTGAACCATTGCAACCAGCCCATTTTACTCTTTTTTTTTTTTTCCCCCAGACGGAGTCTCGCTCTGTCGCCCAGGCTGGAGTGCAGCGGCGTGATCTCGGCTCACTGCAAGCTCCGCCTCCCGGGTTCACGCCATTCTCCTGCCTCAGCCTCCCGAGTAGCTGGGACTACAGGCACCCGCCACCACGCCTGGCTGATTTTTTATATTTTTAGTAGAGACGGGGGTTTCACCGTGTTAGCCAGGATGGTCTCGAACTCCTGACCTCGTGATCCGCCCGCCTCGGCCTCACAAAGTGCTGGGATTACAGGCGTGAACTCTCGCGCCCGGCCCATATATTATCTCATTTAACTCTTAAAATAACCCTGTGACATAGTTGTTGTTATGCCCATTTTACAAGTAAAGAAACTGAGATTAAATGAGCCAAGTAACCCAAGGACTCAGAGTGGTGGACCCAGCCTCAAACCCAGATCTTCCTGACTTTGAAGCCCTTGGAAAGGATGAGACATTTGCATGTATGGCCTTTTATTGAAATTATTGTTATCTGTTACTAGATTATGAGCCCTCAAAGGAAAGGGGGAAAGACCTCTCCACACGCACAGCAGAGAGCATATTGCTTTGCACACAGCAGGAACCCCTGAAGTATTTCTCAGCAATAAGAGTTCTTTTCTTTTGTTTTTGTTTTTTTTGTTTTTTCTTTTTTTCTTTTTTTTTTGTTGAGACGGAGTCTCTCTCTGTTGCCCAGGCTGGAGTGCAGTGATGCGATCGATCTTGGCTCACTGCAAGCTCCGCCTCCTGGGTTCACGCCATTCTCCTGCCTCAGCCTCCCAAGTAGCTGGGACTACAGGCGCCCACCACCACGCCCAGCTAATTTTGTGTGTGTGTGTGTGTGTGTGTGTGTGTGTGTGTGTATTTTTAGTAGAGACGAGGTTTCACCGTGTTAGCCAGGATGGTCTCAATCTCCTGACCTCGTGATCTGCCCTCCTCAGCCTCCCAAAGTGCTGGGATTACAGGTGTGAGCCACTGTGCCCGGAAGAGTTCTTTTCTTTTTTGATGAAGTCTTGCTCTTACTGCCTAGGTTAGAGTGTAGTGGTGCGATTTTGGCTCACTGCAACGTCCATCTCCTGGGTTCAGGAGATTCTCCTGCCTCAGCCTCCCAAGTAGCTGGGACTACAGGCGCCTGCCACCACACCTGGCTAATTTTTTTTGTGTGTGTGTATTTTTAGTAGAGATGGGGTTTCACCATGTTGGCCAGGCTGGTCTCAAACTCCTGACCTCAGGTGATCCACCCGCCTTGGCCTCCCAAAATGCTGGAATGACAGGCATGAGCCACTGCGCCCGGTCAAGAGTTCTTTTTTTTTTTTTTGAGACGGAGTCTCGCTCTGTCACCCAGGCTGGAGTGCAGTGGCCAGATCTCAGCTCACTGCAAGCTCCGCCTCCCGGGTTTACGCCATTCTCCTGCCTCAGTCTCCCAGGTAGCTGGGACTACAGGCACCCGCCACCATGCCCGGTTAGGTTTTGTATTTTTTTTTTAGTAGAGACAGGGTTTCACCGTGTTAGCCAGGATGGTCTCGATCTCCTGACCTCGTGATCCGCCCGTCTCGGCCTCCCAAAGTGCTGGGATTACAGGCGTGAGCCACCGCGCCCGGCCCCAAGAGTTCTTAACAAAGACATTCTACCGCTGGCTTGCAGTGCAGTGAGACCCAAACTTACAAGGCCCTCACCACCACCCAGCTGGCTTAATCACACTGTGGTATTCACAGGCCTTAGAACTTACAGCCGAAAAGGACCTTAGAACTCAGAGACTCCAACCCTCACGTTTCACAGCCCGAGGAACAGTTGCGGAGAGATCAAATGGCTCAGCTAAGGTCATACGGCTCATTAGCAACAGCAAGGGCAGGGACACATCTGACTCCCACTACCCGGAATTGCTTTCCAATTTGATGAAAAAATTTACCTGGATTCAGCAAACAAGGTGACAAAAGGCCAGAGTGGGGAAGCCCACCAAGGCAGCACCCTCGGGGGAGTCACTAGTGGGCAGTGGCCTCGCTCTCCAGCCAGCCTGCTCTACTGCGGGTGCTTCTCCCTCGCCCCTCCCCCAGCCACCGTATTTCTTCCCGTAGCCACTCATCACCTCCTGTGTGACCAGGTCTTCCTTCTCAGGCATCTCTTGTTTGTAAGAAACGTATTGGTGAGTATCAGTTCTCCAACCTTCAATGACTCCCTGCTGTGGACACAGCCTTGGCTCAGACTCCTAAAGGAGGTGGGGCTCCTAGCTCTATAGTGGGAGCTCACAGGGTGATTCTGCACCCCTCCATCGGGACATTCTGATTGTCGTAACTGGGGGAGGCAGACAACTTGCTACTCCATCTGGAGAGTAGGGACTGGGAATTCTGCTAAACATCCTACAGTGCACAGGATAGCCTCCAAAGCAAAGAAATATCTGGCGCAAATGTCAGCGGTGCCGAGGATGAGAAACCCTGCTAGACAAGTGGGAAGAAGAGCTCTGCCCACCGTTTCCTCCTGGCAGAAAAGTTCCCACTGGGCTCCTCTCTACCCTGCCCAGTGGGTCTGCAGGTACCTCTTCAGAGCCATTGGGTTTTTGGTCTTGTTTTCTCCTGTCACTTCCACCAGCCATTTGGTGTTTCCATTTCGTCTCCAACAAAATACCAAAACAAGGGCAATGATTTTATGGAGCACCAAATGGGTTCCCGGCAGAATGCTCAGCGTTTTCGGTGTTTTATGTATCTTACATTAGCTTTGCCTTGTCACTTAATTTCACCTGAAAAACAAAGGAGTAGTTTGTTAACATTGTTAACATTTTGCCAGTGAGAAGACCGGTCCCGGGAGGTCAAGTAACTTGTTCAAGGTCACTCAGCCATTAACTGTTTCAAACCCAGCTGTGAGCTATCCAGGCCAGTGTTCCTGCTACTTTCCACACAAAACAGCGGCGGGCTGTGCAGACAGGTATGAGACAGTCAGCAAATTAAAGGTGTATTTGTCTTTCTCAAACACCAAATCCATCCCCTGCCTTGTCCACAAGCAGGAAAGATAGAGTTCTGGGGAAATGTGGTCTGGGCGTCGTGGCTCACAACTGTAATCTCAGCATTTTGGGAGGCCAAGGCAGGAGGATCGCTTGAGGCCAGGAGTTTGAGACCAGCTTGGGCAACATAGGGTGACCCCCGTCTCTACAAAACACTTAAAAATTAGCTGGGTGTGGTGGTGTGCACCTATAGACTCAGGAGGCTGAAGCGGGAGGATTCCTTGAGCCCAGGAGTTCAAGGCTGCAGTGAGGCAAGGTCACACAACTGCACTCCAGCCTGGGAGACAGAGCGAGACTGTTTCTTTTTCTTTCTTTCTTTCTTCTTTTTCTTTTTTTGTTTTTGTGTTTGAAATGGAGTCCCACTCTGTCTGTCGCCCAGGCTGGAGTGCAGTGGTGTGATCTTGGCTCACTGCAGCCTCCACCTCCTGGGTTCAAGTGATCCTCCTGCTCTGCCTCCCAAAGTGCTGGGATTACAAGTATGAGTCATCGTGCTCGGCCAAGACTCTGTTTCGTTTTTTATTTTATTTTTATTTTTATTTTATTTTTAAGATGGAGTCTCGCTCTGTCACCAGGCTGGAGTGCAGTGGCATGATCTTGGCTCACTGCAACCTCCACCTCCTAGGTTCAAGTGATTCCCCTGCCTTAGCCTCCCAAGTAGCTGGGACTACAGGTGCACACCACCATGCCTGGCTAATTTTTTGTATTTTAGTAGAGACAGGGTTTCACTATGTTGGCCAGGCTGGTCTTGAACTCCTGACCTCATGATCCACCCACCGCGGCCTCCCAGAGTACTGGGATTATAGGTGTGAGCCACTGTGCCTGGCCGACTCTGTTTCAGAAAAGGAAAGGAAAGGGAAAGGGAAGGGAAAGGAAAGGAAAGGGCCAGGCATGCGCGGTGGCTCATGCCTGTAATCCCAGCACTTTGGGAGGCTGAGGCAGGCGGATCACTTGAGGTCAGGAGTTCAAGATCAGACTGGCCAACATGGTGAAACCCCGTCTCTACTAAAAATACAAAAATTAGCTGTGCGTGGTGGTGGGCACCTGTAATCCCAGCTACTTGGGAAGCTGAGGCAGGAGAATCACTTGAACTGGGAGGTGGAGGCTGCAGTGAGCTGAGATCGTAACACTGCACTCCAGCCTGGGTGACAGAGCTAGACTCCATCTCAAAAAAAAAAAAAAAAAAAAGTAAGAAAGACATACGGATGCTTGGGGGTGAAGACAAGCTGGTCTCCTGCCCCATCCCCTTCCTAACTGCAGTGTCTTTACTTACATGCCTCAGAACTAAGGTGAGCCCTACTAACCCAGAGCTAAACTCTAAACTGCCAAGAAAACCTCTGGGGGGGAGCTCCACCACCCAGCTCCTGGCACACACACCCCTCCCTGGGAGGAGGCACTCTGCGGTTCCCCTGCCCAACAGTTTGGGCCTCCATAGTGCCTACCATGTGACACTCGGCCTCCCAAAGGGACTTATTACAGGCTTGAGCCACCGCGCCCGGCTCACTGGGGACTTATTAAACAGCGCTGATGCAGGGCTTCTGACACCAAACCCAGAGTCTGTTGTGGCAACCTTAGCGTTGTTTTTTTTTTTTTTTTTTTGAGAGAGTCTCACGCTGTTGTGTGCAGTGGCGTGAACCTTAGCGTTGTTAATAAGAGGATACCATGTGCATGGTAACGTGTGTGTACGAGTGTGTATCTGTGTGTGATACCATGTGCATGGTAACGTGTGTGTACGAGTGTGTATCTGTGTGTGCACGCACACGTGTGCATGCTACTGAAAAGGTGGCCTTCATTCAGGGTTTAAACTGGGCCTTGGCCTCCTGGCCTCTCTGAGCTGCTTCCTGCTGACCTCCATCCCGGGGATGACCGTCCCCTGCAGTCGGGAATGGAGCTGGGCCCCCCCTGGCCTCCTCTGCTCAGATTAACCCCTTCCTCCCCGTTTGCCTGTGCCTGGCAGTGGGGCTCTGGGCCAAGGGGCCAGACACTCACTGGCTCCAGGGCTGGCGGATGCCATAAACCCGTTTTCCTTGGGGACTCCAGAGCTCCACATCTTACTTTCAGAAAGCACAAGTGTTTTGTTGGCAATGGCCTCAGGAGGAGGGAGAGCCCAGGGCTCTGTACACATGTTCCTCATTTGCCATTGGTGGGGCAGGGGCTGCTGCAGGGGACTGTGCTGGGCTGTGCTGGGAGGCAGGCCCGGGAGGGGGAGAGCAGCTGCAGCTGCTGCCGGAAGTTTCGCTTCAGGGAGGAATGGAGGGAGAGAGTGCAAGAAGAAGGGGTGGGACTTGGGGACAGGGGCGGTGTCACGGGGGAGGAGGGAGCAGGTGGTGACTTGTTTATCTGCTCAGCTGTTTTGTTTCCAGGAGCCTGAGAGAGAGACAGAAGCAGCTGGGAGGAGAAAAAGCAACGCGGCCAGGGGCCCTCCTGGTCCTTCTGCCTTAGCCACAGGTTCTGAAACCAAAGCAAAACCACCAGAGAGTGATTCATGTGGGTATGGCCCTCCCTCCCCCACCCAGAAAGGTTTCTCTTGAGCCCATATGCTAGTTTCTGTCATGCAAACACCCTGGCAATGCCCTCCTTGCCTTGGCGCAGTGGCTCTGATTGGGTAGGCATCTCCCGGGGTTAATACTGGCACAAACTCATGTAAATCTTCCTGGGCCTAAGTCTGGTGTACTCTCATATGTGAACTGGCATGGTCCTGGAGGGCCAGTCAGCTAGCTCCTAGCCTTGAGATCAGCCTGGACCAAACCAAAAAAAAAAATCGTCTCTGGTGAAATAGGATAGCAACCCCACCCCCTGCTCTGCGTTCCCCAGTGCCTCGCTTCGTGGTGGCCAGTTTGGATTCTTCTCTCCAAACGCCCAAGACTTGTGCAGGTTACTTATTGGTCCCCTTCATGCCCCAGATGCAAATTTAGCATGTCTCATTTGCATGCTAAATTGTTTGGAGGCAAGGCTGGGATGTAGCTTAATTTGCCCTGATGTCTTTTGACCAGGTTAATAAACCCATCTCCCCCCCAGCCCATCCCAGCACTTTATTTAATTACAGTGCCATTTCAGGAGTTTGCTTGCTGTTCCCCCTTGGCTCTTTGTCTAGCTTATTATTTTCATCTTGTTGTTTGTTTGTTTAAATGAGAACTTTCACAGACAATTCCCTCTCCCGCCTGCCCCAGAGGCCAGTCTGTGTTGCTAGAGGACTTTTTCTGCCTCCCTCTTGGTTTACAAAGCCAGGGCATCTCTGTTGACAAAGGGTCTGCGATCTGGCACTGGGCCTGGCGGTTAGGGACTGTGTAAGAAATGCAGATGCCTTTTGCAGATGCCTGCCCTGCTCCTCCTCTAAGCAGCCAAAAAATCCTGCACCACCTCAGGAAGACCCCACATCCCAGCTTGCTGGTCTCTGAGCACTCTGCCCTGCCAACGCTATAGCGCTAGGGAGGCAGGAAAGATGGAAAAGGCTGTAGGGGATTGAGTAAGAGATTCAGGGAATGAGGGACAGTGACACTGTCTGTAGGTGGGTCGGCTTAGCAGAGGGATTGGGAGCGGCTGACTGGAGTGGTGGAAAGAACTGGGGACAGGGAGTCAGGAAGCTGAGCTTTTATTCATCCCAGCTTTGCCACTGACAAGTTAGGTGGTCTTGGGCCAGACTGGACCAAGTCTGGGCCTTCCCGTGTAAACCGCAGGCTCCCATCTCAAGGTCCTTTTCTACTTTACAGATTCTCTTGCTTTTAGAATGCTAATTTCATTGACTATAGCCCATTTCCTTCTCCAGGGACTAGGTAACCCAATAAAATCTCCCCTAGGTGGGATGTGTTGGCTCACGCTGTAGCCTGTAATCCCAGCATTTTGGGAGGCTGAGGCGGGTGGATTATCTGCGGTCAGGAGTTTGAGACCAACCTGACCAACAAGGTGAAGCCCTGTGTCTACTAAAAATAGAAAAATTAGCCAGGCGTGGTGGCAGGTGCCTGTAGTCCCAGCTGCTCGGGAGGCTGAGACAGGAGAATTGCTTGAACCTGGGAGGCAGAGGTTGCAATGAGCTGAGATCGTGCCACCACACTCCAGCCTGGGCAACAGAGCGAGACTCTGTATGAAAAAAAAAAAAAACTACCCCTTAACGGTGGTTGGTCAGACAGCCAACTTGCTGTCTTTTTCCCAAACCCAGATGCCCGGGCTGAGACACCCGTTAAAACTTATCTTAGGGAAGCTCTGGGAGTTGCCTCTTGCAGGTCAGGGGTTGCAAAGGGCAGAGGCTCCAGCATACCATCTTCTTGAGCATTTCCTGTTCAGATTTCTGTGGGATTAATGGTTCCTCCACCTTGTACCTCCCAGGGAGGCTCCCTGAGCTCTGCTTTATATAAGGTAAGTGCTCTTGGGCTTCAGGTGGATTCCATTTAAACGTTTCTTTGAGCACTTACTCTGTGACTGACATTGCTGGACCCAAAGGAATACAGAGATAATGGATGACTTAGTCCTTATCCGAATAGAGCCACCTATTGGTGAGGCCAAACTTAATAGAACTCTCCGACAACAATTCTGTCAAGGCTGGCGCGGTGGCTCACACCTATAATCCCAGCACTTTGGGAGGTCGAGGCGGGTGGATCATGGGGTCAAGAGATCGAGACCATCCTCGCCAACATGGTGAAACCCCATCTCTACTAAAAATACAAAAATTATTAGTGCACACCGGTCGTGAGGGTAGTGAACCCGGGAGGCAGAGGTTGCACCAGTAGTGCAAGACTCCATAAAAAACAAAATTCCCAGCTACTTGGGAGGCCGAGATTGAGGCAGGGTCGAGAATCCTGGCGCTTGAACCCGAGGTGGCGGGGGAGGCAGAGGTTGCAGTGGACTGAGATGGTGCCACTGCACTCCAACCTGGCTACAGTGCGAGACTCCATAAAAAACAAAATTCTGTAAAACATCTCCCATTTTTCCCTTCAACCTAAAGAACATGGGAAAATGAACCAAGTGGACTGATAAATGGATTTCAAAGGTGATAGTGGAATTTATTTGTTATATTTGAGAAAGTTAGCCTTAAGAAATTTATTCTGGTAGATTGTACTTACAAAGGCTTTGTCAACTATAGTTGCAATAATAACAAGAATAATACCAGCTATTCTTTCTTGAGTGCCTGCTATATATGTATCATGCATTTTGGCAGATGTTTTACATGCTTTATCCTATGGGATTATTTAATGAGGGAGGCGCTATTAAAATCTCCATTTTTATTATTGTTTTAAACTTTTCTTTTTCTTTTTCTTTTCTTTTTTTCAGATGGAGTCTCACTCTGTCACCCAGGCTGGAGTGCAGTGGCATGATCTCGGCTCACTGCAAGCTCCGCCTCTTGGGTTCAAGCGATTCTCCTGCCTCAGCCTCCCAAGTAGCTGGGACCACAGGCGCCCGCCACCATGCTCAGCTAATTTTTTTTTTTGTATTTTTAGTAGAGACGGAGTTTAACTGTGTTAGCGAGGATGGTCTCGATCTCCTGACCTCGTGATCCGCCTACCTTGGCCTCCCACCAAGTGCTCAGATTACAGGCGTGAGCCACCGCGCCCGGCCCTTTTTTTTTTTTTTTTTTTGAGACAAAGTCTTACTCTGTCGCCCAGGCTGGAGTATAGTGGCGTGATCTCGGCTCACTGCAATCTCCGCCTCCTGAGTTCAAGCGATTCTCCTGCCTCAGCCTCCCGAGTAGCTGGGACTACAGGCAAGGGCCACCACGCCTGGCTAATTTTTGTATTTTTGGTAGAGATGGGGGTCTCACCATGTTGGCCAGGCTGGTCTTGAACTCCTGACCTCAGGTCATCCACCTGCCTTAGCCTCCCAAAGTGCTGGGATTACAGGCGTGAGCCACCCGACTTGGCTTTAACCTTTTTTTTTTTTTTTTTTTTTTTTTTTTTAAGACAGGATCTGGCTCTTTTTCCCAGGCTGGAGTGTAATAGCACAATCATAGCTCATTGCAGTCTTAAACTCCTGGGCTTAGGCAAGCCTCCTGACTGCCTGGGACTACAGATGTGCACCACCACACCTGATTAATTTTTTATTTTTATTTTTTCTAGAGAAGGGGTCTCCCTATGTTGCCCAGGCGAGGCTTGAACTCGTAGCCTCAAGCCATACTCCAAGGCTAGGGCTGGCGTTCTAGTGAAAATTCAAGCAGTCTCCTGGTGGGTGGGTTTTGTCTCAGCATCTGTGATGCAGTCAAATGTCCAAAGGCCTAGATCTCACCCGTCTCTCCTTCAGCCATTTGCACCAGCTTAGATGAAGGAATCAAGAACTGACGAATTTTTAAAGTTTTCTTTTTTTGAGTACCTGTTTTGTGTAAGACCCTGTGATAGAGGTGGGGGTTCTGGTGGGGAAATAGCAAACCAGGCGTGGCTCTCCTCCTAAAGGAGCTTACAATCCTCAAAAAATGTTCTTGGCTGGGCACAGTGGCTCACGCCTGTAATTCCAGCACTTTGGGAGGCTGAGGTGGGTGGATCACAAGGTCAGGAGTTCGAAACCAGCCTGGCCAATATGGTGAAACCCTGTCTCTACTAAAAAATACAAATATTAGCCGGGTGTGGTGACGGGCACCTATAATCCCAGCTACTTGGGAGAATGAGGCAGGAGAACGGTTTGAACCCAGGAGGCGGAGGTTACAGTGAGCCTGGATTGCGCCACTGCACTCCAGCCTGGGCAACAGAGAGAGACTCTGTCTAAAAAAAAAAAAAAAAAAAAAAAAAAAACTCTTTAAGTCTATTTTTGTCATTTTTTTTTTGGACAGGGTCTCACTGCGTTACCCATGCTGGAGTGCAATGGCATAATCATAGCTCACAGCAGGCTTGACATCCTGGCCTCAAGGGATTCCCCTTGACTTCAGCCTCCCAAGTAACTGAGACAACAGGTGTGTGTCACCAAACCCAGCTAATTTTTTATTTTTTGTAGAGATGGGGTCTCACTATGTTGCCCAGCCTCTACTTCCTTTTCCATATGAGTTACACAATAATATTGTCAAGTTCTATAAAACTGTTCATTGATGTTTTATGGAAATTGTGCTACGTCTATTAATTGACTTGGAGAACATTGGCCTCATTTTTAACCTTTTTATCTTCTGATTTTTTTTTTCTTGAGATGGAGTTTTGCTCTTGTCACCCAGACTGGAGTGCAATGTCACGATCTTGGCTTACTGCAACCTCCGACTCCCGGGTTCAAGTGGTGCTCCTGCCTCAGCCTCCTGAGTAATTGGGATCACAGGCGCCCACCACTATGCCTGGCTAATTTTTGTATTTTTAGTAGAGACGGGGTTTTGCCATGTTGGTCAGGGTGGTCTGGAACTCTGGACCTCAGGTGATCAGCCCGCATCGGCCTCCCAAAGTGCTGGGATTACAGACGTGAGCCACCACTCCCGGCTAACCTTTTATTCTTTTATCTCTCTCTCTCTTTCTTTCTTTTTTTTTTTTTTTTTTTTTGAGATGGAGTCTCACTGTGTCCCCAGGCTGGAGTGCAGTGGTACAATCTCGGCTCACTGCAACCTCTGCCTCCTTTGTTCAAGCGATTCTCCTGCTTCAGCCTCCCTAGTAGCTGGGATTATAGGCGTGCGCCACCACACCCAGCTAAATTTTGTATTTTTAGTAGAGACGGGGTTTCACTATGTTGGCCAGGCTGGTCTTGAACTCCTGGCCTCAAGTGATCCACCAACCTTGGCCTCCCAAAGTGCTGGGATCACAGGTGTGAGCCACCACGCTATTTTCTCATTTTACCCTTTTTTCTCATTTTTACCCTTTGTAGCCAGGAATGATTTTGTACCCTTGTAAATGGCTCTAAATTCTGGGTCCATGCTTGCTGTTAATCCTTTTACTGTGTTCCTCTTCACACTGGGAGAAATGCCGAGGAGGGACTCTTGCTTTTCTTTGTAGGGGCTGTGTCTCCCAAAGGCTGCCCTTATGGGAGAGATGTTTGTCTTCATCTCTAATATACCAATTAAGAATCCTGCCTTAGTTGTCCAGCCCCAGATCCAGTGTTTCCTGGTGCGATTCTAGGTGCCAAGCCAGTCCCTAAGCTCATTCAAGCCTCAGGGGATCCAGGCTGGAATAGCAGCGGGGCCAATATCTGGGCAGAAGACCAAGAGAGGGAACCAAGTGGGCAAACACCATCAGCTGAGAGGCCCTGTCTTTACATCTCCATCTAGTTTTCAAACTTATTATGGAAAATTTCAAACATAGAGAAAGTTAGAAAGAATATGCACATCATTGACCACCTAGATTCAACAAAGATAAACTTTTTAGCGTATTTTCCTATTTGGCTTCTGTCTTTCTCTCTGTTATTTTATTTTACTTTTTGACACAGAGTCTCACTCTGGCACCCAGGCTGGAGTGCAGTAGCAGGAACTTGGCTCACTGCAACCTCCACCTCCCAGGTTCAAGCAATTCTCCTGCCTCAGCCTCCTGAGTAGCTGGGACTATAGAGGCGTTGCCACCATGTCTGGCTAATTTTTGTATTGTTAATAGAGACTGGGCTTCACCATGTTGGCCAGGGTGGTCTTGAACTCCTGACCTCATGTGATTTGCCTGCCTTGGCTTCCCAAAGTGCTAGGATTATAGGCGTGAGCCACCGCGCCTGGCCAAAATATTTATTTTTGTAAAAAAATTGACCATATTACTCATTTTATTTTATTTTATTTTAAATTTTATTTATTTATTTATTTTGAGACGGAGTGTCACTCTTTTTTTTTTTTTTTTTTTTTGAGACGGAGTCTCGCTCTGTCGCCCAAACTGGAGTGCAGTCGCCGGATCTCAGCTCACTGCAAGCTCTGCCTTTTGGGTTCACGCCATTCTCCTGCCTCAGCCTCCCGAGTAGCTGGGACTACAGGCGCCTGCCACCTCGCCCGGCTAGTTTTTTGTATTTTTTAGTAGAGACGGGGTTTCACCGGGTTAGCCAGGATGGTCTTGATCTCCTGACCTTGTGATCTGCCTGTCTCGGCCTCCCAAAGTGCTGGGATTACAGGCTTGAGCCACCGCACCCGACCACGGAGTTTCACTCTTGTTGTCCAGGCTCACTGCAATCTCTGCCTCTGCCTCCCAGGTTCAAGCGATTCTCTTGCCTCAGCCTCCCAAGTAGCTGGGATTACAGGCACACACCACCATGCCTGGCTAATTTTGTATTTTTAGTAGAGATGGGGTTTCTCCATGTTGGTCAGGCTGGTCTCAAACTCCCAACCTCAGGTGATCCACCCGCCTTGGCCTCCCAAAGTGCTGGGATTACAGGTGTGAGCCACCGTGCCCGGCCTATTTTTACATTTTTTTAGAGATAGGGTCTTGTTCTGTTGCCCAGGATGGAGTGCAGTGGTGTGATCATAGCTCACTGCAGCTCTGAACCCCTAGGTTAAAGAGATCCTTCCGCCTCAGCCTCCCAAATACCTAGGACTATGGGTATGTGCCACCACATCTGGTTGATTTTTTTATTTTTATATTTTAATTTTTTTAATTTTTTCTTTCTTTCTTTCTTTTTTTTTTTTTTTTTTTTTTTTTTTTGAGACAGAGTCTTGCTCTGTCACCGAGGATGGAGTGCAGTGGCCGGATCTCAGCTCACTGCAACCTCCACCTCCTGGGTTCAAGCGATTCGTCTGCCCCAGCCTCCCGAGTAGCTGGGATTACAGGCACGTGCCACCATGCCTGGCTAATTTTTGTATTTTTAGCAGAGACAGGGTTTCACTATGTTGGTCAGGCTGGTCTCAAACTCCTGACCTTGTGATCCACCTGCCTTGGCCTCCCAAAGTGCTGGGATTACAGGCGCGAGCCACTGTGCCTGGCCTATATTTTAATGTTTATATGTTTAGAAATAGGGTCTTGCTATGTTGCTCAGGCCGGTGCATGTGCCACCACAGCCCACTAATTTTTGATTTTTTTTTTCGTAGAGATGGGGTTTTGCCGTGTTGCCCAGGCTCTTCTCAAACTCTTGGGCTCAAGTGATCTGCCTGCCTCAGCCTCCCAAAGTGTTGGGATTACAGGCATGGCCGGGCCCGAAATAATTATTTAATTCAATCGAATAACATGGCCATATTCAAGTTTCCCCATTTACCCCCAAATATCTCTTGTAGCTGGTTTACTTAAGCCAGGACCTAGTCAAGGATCACACGTTGCATTTTATTGTTATTTTTCTTAAATCTATTTTAATCTAGAACAATCCCTTCACCTATAGACTTTTGAAGAAAGAGATGTTTTAATGATCCATATTGTGAATATGTCTAATTATTTCCCTGTCATGTTATTTAACTTGTTTCTTTATCAGCATATTTCCTACAAACTGAAATGTAGATCTAAGGTGCTTGATGGGATGCTGATTAAGCATTTTTGGCAAGAACACATCCTGGATGTTGCCTGCGGTTCTGCCATGCTACTGGAGGCCGTCACTGGCAGGCCATTTCCAGGGTGGAGGCTTGGGTCAGGCTTCAGCTCCCAGGTGGAGAACAGGCAAGAGAGAGACAGAAGTGGGGGTAGGTGGAGCCTGGAGACTTCCCTCCACAAGCTCCTATCGCTAATCTCTGGATGTGCACCAAAGCAGGGAGTCCCACTTCACCACCAGGCTCAGGAGACCAGCTCAGGCTCAGATTCTGGGACAAGAACCCACAGCCAGAATGCAGTCACCCAGAGAGCATGGGCTGCAACTTGACAACAGCTCTGGTCTCCTTGTCCTGGAACTAAGTGGCAGTGATGTGGCATCACATAAGGAAACAGTAGACTTTGGAGACAGACTAAGCCCTGCAGTTTTTCAGCTATTTCATTTCATTTCATTTCATTTCATTTCAGAAAGAGTCTCACTCTGTCAGCCAGGCTGGAGTGCAATGGTGCAGTCTCAGCTCACTGCAACCTCCATCTCCCGGGTTCAATCAATTCTCCTGCCTCAGCCTCCTGAGTAGCTGGGATTACAGGCTTCTGCCACCATGCCCAGCTAATTTTTTGTATTTTTAGTAGAGACGGTGTTTCGCTATGTTGGCCAAGCTGGTCTCCTACTCCTGACCTCAGGTAATCACCCTCCTTGACCTCCCAAAGTGTTGGGATTACAGGCGTGAGCCACTGCGTTCGGCCTCAGCTTTATTTTATTTTATTTTATTTTTTGAGATGGAGTCTCGCATTGTCGCCCAGGCTGGAGTGCAGTGGTGCCATCTCGGCTCGCTGCAACCTCTGCCTCCTGGGTTCAAGCTATTCTCCTGCCTCAGCCTCCCAAGTAGCTGGGATTACATGCACCCACCACCATGCCCAGCTAATTTTTGTATTTTCAGTAGAGATGGGATTTTACCATGTTGGCCAGGCTGGTCTTGAACTCCTTACCTCAAGAGATCCACTTGCCTTGGTCTCCCAAAGTGCTGGGATTACAGGCGTGAGCCACTGTGCCCAGCCTAATTTTTCAGCTTTTAAAACATTTCATTTTATTTATTTTATTTTATTTTATTTTTTTTGAGACGGAGTCTCACTCTGTCGCCCAGGCTGGAGTGCAGTGGCCGGATCTCAGCTCACTGCAAGCTCTGCCTCCCCGGTTTAGCCATTCTCCTGCCTCAGCCTCCTGAGTAGCTGGGACTACAGGCGCCTGCCACCTTGCCCGGCTAGTTTTTTGTATTTTTTAGTAGAGATGGGATTTCACCGTGTTAGCCAGGATGGTCTCGATCTCCTGACCTCGTGATCCGCCCGTCTCGGCCTCCTAAAGTGCTGGGATTACAGGCTTGAGCCACTGCGCCCGGCCATTTTATTTATTAAGTATTTATCTATTTAGAAACAGGGTCTTGCTCTATCACCCAGGTTGGAGTGCAGTCATGCAATCACGGCTCACTGCAGCCTCAAACTGCTGGGCTCAAGCCATCCTCCTGCCTCAGCCTCCTTAGTAGCTGGGACTACAGGGATTTGCCGTCATGCTCAGCTTTTTAAAAAAAAAAATTTGTGGAGATGGGGTCTCCTTATGTTGTTCAGGCTTGTCTGGAACTCCTGGTCTCAAGTGATCCTCCCACCTCAGCATCCCAAAGTACTGGATTATAGGGTGAGCTACCACATCCAGAGAATTTTTCAGCTTTTTGATCTTGGACAAGTCACTTAAGACCCTGAACCTTGGTTTCCCTACCTTTAAAATGGCACAGGCTTGGCTGGGTGCCATGGTTCACACTTGGAATCTCAGTCCTTTGGGAGGCCAAGGCAGGTGGATCACTTGAGGTCAGGAGTTCAAGACCAGCCTGGGCAACATGGTGAAACCCTGTCTCTGCTAAAAATACAAAAATTAGCCAGACGTGGTGGCGCACGACTGTAGTCCCAGCTACTCAGGAGGCTGAGGCACGAGAATTACTTGAACTCGGGAGGCGGAAGTTGTGGTGAGCTGAGATTGTGCCACTGCACTCCAGCCTGGGTGACAGAGGGAGACTCTGTCTCAAAAGGAAAAAAAAGGCACGGGGTTGTATCAGTGATGAGCAATGTGTTTGTACTGCTATAGTGGAATACCCAGGTAATTTATAAAGAAAAGAGGTTCTGGCCGGGTGCAGTGGCTCACGCCTGTAATCCCAGCACTTTGGGAGGCCGAGGTGGGTGGATCACGAGGTCAGGAGATCGAGACCATCCTGGCTAACACAGTGTAACCTTGTCTCTACTAAAAATACAAAAATTAGCCAGGCGTGGTGGCAGGTGCCTGTGGTCCCAGCTACTTGGGAGGCTGAGGCAGGGGAATGGTGTGAACCCAGGAGGCAGAGCTTGCAGTAAGCCAAGATCGCGCCACTGCACTCCAGCCTGGGTGACAGAGTGAGACTCCATGTCAAAAAAAAAAAAAAAAAAAAAAAAAAGAAAAGAGGTTTTATTCGGCTCATGGTTTGAGACTCTGTCTCAAAACAAAACAAAACAAAACAGGGGAAAGCTGTGTTTTAGCCTCTGCCATTCTCTTGGCTCCCCACTCATGGTCGCACGGTGGCTGCTGCAGCGCCAATGGTTACATCCTATTGTGGCAAGAAACAAAGATGGCAAAAAGGGAGGAGAATCTTTTCCAAGCTCCTCATCCCCTGCCAGCGAATGTTAGTGTCTGCTTATGCTTCTTTGAGTAGAATGGGCCATATGCCTACTCCTAAGCCAGTTACTGTCAAGGAAGCCTGGGATTCGCGGAGTGAGCTATCCAATCATAGTTCACTCCTGAGGGCTGAGTTCACCTTCCCTGAAAATATTGCCACCGTGAACAAAATAATAAGGAACAAAAGAGGAACTGGGTAGACAACCAGCAGTGTCTCCCATAGTAACCAAAGACAGTCATTCTCTGATCAGCCCTGTCAACCGCTCCCCAAAGAGCAGTGTGTCTGCATGGAGCCCAGCAAAGGAAAGCCAAAAAGCCAGGCTCGAGAAATGCCCTCTTTATGTGCAGGGAGAGGTTGATGCCAAAGAGGCAGCAAACTGTGAGTGTTCCTTTGCCACATCGTGTGTAAACCCTAATTGCAAAGCTTCATTACAAGACATGTGACTTTGCTTTCAGAGAAGGTTGCCCAAGCAAAAAGAATACCTCCAGGCCGGGCGCAGTGGCTCAAGCCTGTAATCCCAGCACTTTGGGAGGCCGAGACGGGCGGATCACAAGGTCAGGAGATCGAGACCATCCTGGCTAACACTGTGAAACTCCGTCTCTACTAAAAAAAATATACAAAAAACTAGCTGGGCGAGGTGGCAGGTGCCTGTAGTCCCAGCTACTCGGGAGGCTGAGGCAGGAGAATGGCGTAAACTGGGGAGGCGGAGCTTGCAGTGAGCTGAGATCCGGCCACTGCACTCCAGCCTGGGCGACAGAGCGAGACTCCGTCTCAAAAAAAAAAAAAAAAAAAAAAGAATAGCTCCTGCCGGGCGCCGTGGCTCACGCCTGTAATCCCAGCACTTTGGGAGGCCGAGGCGGGCAGATCACGAGGTCGGGAGATCGAGACCATCCTGGCTAACGCAGTGAAACTCCATCTCTACTAAAAATACAAAAAATTAGCCGGGCATGGTGGTGCGTGCCTGTAGTCCCAGCTACTCGGAGGCTGAGGCAGGAGAATGGCGTGAACCCAGGAGGTGGAGCTTGCAGTGAGCCGAGATGGTGCCACTGCACTCCAGCCTGGGCGACAAAGCGAGACTCCATCTCAAAAAAAAAAGAAAAAAGAATTTTGGTGAGGATGAAGGATGAAGCACTTGCTTTTTTTTTTTTTTTGAGACAGTCTTACTCTGTCTTTCAGGCTGGAGTGCAATGGTGCGATCTCAGCTCACTGCAACCTCCACCACCTGAGTTCAAGCAATTCCGTCTCAGCTTCCTGAGTAGCTGGGACTACAGGTGCACGCCACCATGCCTGGCTAATTTTTGTGTTTTTAGTAGAGACAGGGTTTCACCATATTGGTCAGGCTGGTCTCGAACTCCTGACCTCAGGTGATCCATGTGCCTCAGCCTCCCAAAGTGCTGGGATTACAGGCATGAGCCACCACACCTGGCCTATCACTTGCTTTTCCTTTTCTTTTTTTTTTTTTTTTTTTTTTTTGAAACAGAGTCTAGCTCTGTCACTCAGGCTGGAGTACAGTGGCGCTATCTCAGCTCACTGCAAGCTCCAACTCCAGGGTTCACGCCATTCTCCTGCCTCAGCCTCCCAAGTAGCTGGGACTACAGGAGCCCGCCACCTCACCCAGATAATTTTTTTGTATTTTTAGTAGAGACGGGGTTTCACCATGTTAGCCAAGATGGTCTCGATCTCCTGACCTCGTGATCTGCCCGCCTCAGCCTCCCAAAGTGCTGGGATTTCAGGCGTGAGCCACCACGCCCGGCAGCACTTGCTTTTTCTAATAACAAAGCGCCATGACTGCTCTGCCGTCTGCCAAGAGCCATGGAACCAGGAGTCTGGGCTGGAGAGTGGAAGGCCATGGTTCTGGGGACCCCACTTGCACCCTCTTACTGATTTTATGGAGTGGACATGAGAGCACCAGCTCTGTCTAAATGGGGCAGCTACTGGTTTTGTCTTGTATGAAGAAGAGTCCCCTTTTGCCCAATATTCTGATTTGTTTTTCTAGAAGTTAAAAATTTGAATACTGTGTGACACTGTCTCCTTTTTTAAAAGCTAGCAAAAAATTCAAAATGATATTTTATTTTATTTTGAGATGGAGTCTTGCTCCGTCACCCAGGCTGGAGTGCAGTGGCATGATCTCGGCTCACTGCAACCTCAGCCTCCCGGGTTCAAGTGATTCTCCTGCCTCAGCCTCAAGAGTAGCTGGGATTGCAGGCATGAGCCACCACGCCTGGCTAATTTTTGTATTTTTAGTAGAGACGGGGTTTCACCATGTTGGTCAGGCTGGTCTCGAACTTCCAACCTCATGTGATCCACCCGCTTCGGCCTCCCAAAGTGCTGGGATTACAAATTTGAGCCACTCCTCCCAGCTGTCAAAAGAATATTCTAAATGTGGTGAACCAAACACAACATCTGTAGGTTCTATTTTGACCTCCAGGTAAGTGTGCATGAGGGATCCTTTTGGGATACTGACGGTGTTGTATAATAAACTCTAGAAGTGATATCCCTGAAAGTATGGTCTTAATGGTAATGTTCTAAAATGTATTAAGGTAATGACTGTGCAGTTTGGTAAATTGACTAAAATTATTGAATTGTACACTTGAAAGGGATGAATTATATATGTAAAATATGCCTCGGCTGGGCGCGGTGGCTCACGCCTGTAATCCCAGCACTTTGGGAGGCTGAGGCAGGTGGATCACGAGGTCAGGAGTTGGAGACCAGCCTGACCAACATAGTGAAACCCCGTCTCTACCAAAAATACAAAAATTAGTCGGGCCTGGTGGTGGGCGCATGTAGTCCCAGCTACTCGGGAGTCTGAGACAGGAGAATCGCTTGAACCTGGGAGGCGGAGCTTGCAGTGAGCCGAGATCGTGCCACTGCACTCTAGCCAGAGTGAGACTCTGTCTCAAAAAAAAAAAAGCCTCAATAATGTTGAAAAAAAATTGTCCTGCAGGCTGTAGTTTGTGGTCTAAGGCCTAGAATATTATTCCTAAGGCCTTTCTCCCTTCCTGATTGTGGTTTTGTTGAGGCACCAACCCTGCTGGTAGTGAGAATTGACATCAGCGTCTAAGTGAGGGAGTGTGGCCGAGTGGTTAATATATGGGCCATGGAGTCACCGGCGTTCAATTCTGCTTTCCCCAGTGACTAACTGTGTGACCTTGAACAAGCGATGCCCCAGACTAGTCAGCTTTTCAGGACTCAATTTTCTCATCTCTACAACGACAATGGTTATAATATCCAGAAGATTAAATGATACCACGCATGTAAAGCATCTGGCACAACGTAAGTCCTCAAGTAATATTTCTTATTAGGAACTCTTGCCATGAAGCCCAGTGACCCATTTCGTACCCATTTTGAACCAAATGAGGCGGAGCTTGCAATGAGCTGAGATGGTGCCACTGCACGCCAGCCTGGGCAACAGAGCTAGACTCCTTTTCAAAAAAACAAATCAAAAAAAGGATAAAGATTAAAAAAAAAAAGATGGTGAATTCAAGTCGTGTCTTCGGAAGTTCAGATTTGGGCTTATTTTTCTTGGGTAATCTAGGAGGGTCGATTTTGTACTACCGATCTCCACTCCACCCCAACAAATGTTGCTCCTAAAATGGCCGTGGGACCTTCATTACTTTCTCAGCAAAAGTGAATTCTCGGCCGGGCGCGGTGGCTTATGCTTGTAATCCCAGCACTTCGGGAGGCCGAGGCGGGTGGATCATCTGAGGTCAGGAGTTCAAGGACAGCCTGACTAACAGGGAGAAATCCCATCTCTACTAAAAGTACAAAATTAGCCAGGCGTGGTGGCGGGCGCCTGTAATCCCAGCTAGTCGGGAGGCTGAGGCAGGAGAATCACTTGAACCTGGGTGGCTGAGGTTGTGGTGAGCCGAGATCGCGCCATTGCACTGCAGCCTGGGCGACAAGAGTGAAACTCCGTCTCAAAAAAAAAAAAAAAAAGAAGTGAACTCTCACGTACTTGTTTCAGATAGTTTTTTTTTTTTGAGACGGAGTCTTGCTTCGCCTCCCAGGTTCACACCATTCTCCTGCCTCAGCCTCCCGAGTAGCTGGGACTACAGGTGCCTGCTGCCACGCCCGGCTAATTTTTTTGTATTTTTAGTAGAGACAGGGTTTCACTGTGTTAACCAGGCTGGTCTCGATCTCCTGATCTTGTGATCCGCCTGCCTCAGCCTCCCAAAGTGCTGGAATTACAGCTGTGAGTCACCGCGCCTGGCTCAGATAGGTTTTTAAGATACTGCTAATAAAGCACTTGGAACGAAGGCACTCTGGCTGTCACTAGGGCGTGGTCACTGCCCAGGGACTCCCTCCCATAGAGGAATGAAGCCCCACCCAGAGGCTCCCTTTGCACACCTGTGAAACCCCAGCAGGAGCTGCCACATTCCACGGGTTATGGGTGCAGCAATGTGAACGGAGAATAAAACCTGGGGCCTTTCAGAGTGGCAGAGGAGGCTGAAGAGAGGTGGAGACAGCCCAGCTGCACTCACGGGCCAATGCAGACCCCTGGTCTAAATGGGATCCCCCAGAGTGGGTCAGGCCAGAAATCTGTTCTAGTCCTCAGTTCCCCATGTTCTCTGTCCTCTGTGTCTCTCGCCAATTCCACAGGCTCCTCTTGTCTTTCTTTCCTTCCCTCCTTGCCTGCATCTTCTCAACAGATGCCCTGTGCAGTCAACAAGTAGCCATGGGCCCCCCAAGCAAACAGGGGCATTCTGACCAGTATCTGAGCACCCCCAAAGGGGTGCGGGGTCCGATCAGGTGGGAATGGGGCACAGATGGGGCTCATTTGCCTGGCCCGTTGGTTGAACTTGCCCCCTGAGGTGTGACCATAGCGTTTTTCATGTACCCTGAGTAGGGGAAGCTGAATGGAGAAAGTGGGGGGTAGGACTCTGCTGAGCAGGGCAAGGCCCACGGTTGTCTCATGACATTAGAAACATGAAATGAAACTCGAGGTCTTGAGTCATCCCTGTGATTGAGGCTTTTGGACTGGCTTTTGTTTTTTTTTTGAGATGGAGTTTAGCTCTTGTTGCCCAGGCTGGAGTGCAATGGCGCGATCTCAGCTCATTGCAACCTCTGCCTCCTGTGTTCAAGCGATTCTCCTTCCTCAGCCTCCCGAGTAGCTGGGATTACAGGCGTGTGCCACCATGTCCAGCTAATTTTGTATTTTTAGTAGAGACAGGGTTTCTCCATGTTGGTCAGGCTGGTCTGGAACTCCTGACCTCATGTGATCTGCCCGCCTCAACCTCCCAAAGTACTGGGATTACAGGCGTGAGCCACCGCGCCTGGCCTCGGACTGGCTTCTACCATTTTGAACAGAAAGTTTGCAGCGTGAACAATGGCTCAGGCTCATGAATGCTTCAGTCGAAGTGATTGACCTGGTGCCGACCCGCTCCCTCATTGATCTTCCTCATTCCCAATTCCAGCAGCAATTGAAGTCTGCGCCACGCAATTTAGAACTCAGTTATGTATCACCTGCTGTTGTTCCTGTTGTTTCCTACGAGTTGGTCTTGCCTTTCCAGCAAGAATTACAAGCTCCTTCGGGACTGGGATCAAGTTTGTCTGATACTCCTTTAACCTCTCCAGCACCACTCAATACCTCTTGATTAGATCAGACAATATCTGCATTGTGGTGAGCCAGAGTTCTCAGCTTTTATAGCTTTACTTTCACAATGCTTGGCACAGAGAGGCACTCAATAAATGCTTGCATGAAGGAGTGATTTTTTTCTATTAACAAAGGACAAAACAGACCTTTCTGAAATTTTGCAAGCGGTACTTAAATCTAAACTTGGTCTGCTGATTGTGTCAAATCTCTGCCCTCTCTTCTGAAATCACTTCCTTCAACTAGTGAAATAGGTTGGTATTAGTATTCCTTACTTACAGGGTTGCTGGCTGAATGGTGTCTCCCCCAAAATTCATGGTTTTATTTATTTATTTATTTATTTATTTATTTATTTATTTTGAGACGGGGTCTTGCTCTGTTGCCCAGGTTGGAGTGCAGTGGCACGATCATAGCTCACTGAGCCTCGACCTCCTGGGCTCAAGGGATCCTCCCATCTCAGCCTCCCAGTGTGTTGGGGTTGTAGGTGTGAGCCACCACACCTGGCCCAAAACTCATGTGTTAAAGCCCTAATGCTCAGTGCCTCAAACGGTGACTGTACTTGGAGATAGGAGCTTTAAAGAGGTGACTGAATTAAAAGGAGGCCCTTAGGGTGGGCCTAATCTAATCTGACTGGCGTCTTTATGGGAACAGGACATTCGGAGTGGGAAGAGACAGCAAGGGTGCTTGCTGGCACACTGAGGAGAGGCCTCAGAAGAAACCAAGCTTGTCAGCACTTTGATGTTGGACTTCCAGCCTATGGAGCTGTGAGAAAATACGTTTCTGTTTTTTGAGTCACCAAGATTGTGATATTTGGTGATGGCAGCCCCAGCCACTAACACAGAGAGGTGAGGCCTCCAGAAGCGAAGTATCTTATTTCTAAGCTGTCCAGAGTTCCCCAAGGTCACGTGTCCCTATGTGCGGGCGCTCTCAAAGGGGTGCCACAGCTTAGCCGTGTCCTGGATTTACTCCTTCTTATGGCTCCCTGCATACCAAGCCAAGGGTCTCTGTCTCTGTGGGGGCATTCTCCCCTGGATCCTGGCCACTCCACACCCCTCCCCAGCCTCTCACACTCCCACCTCCACATCCCTGCAAGCACCATGTGAGACGTGCCCTGCCACCCTGCAAAGAAGTGCAAGGCTCACACGATGTTGTGTTGGGGTGACTCCAGAGAGCCTTCTTTCAGGGCTCCCTTCTCTTTGCATGGGTGGACGGCATCAGGCAGTTCCATCCACGGGCTGCCTAGTTTGAGCAGTTGCTAGCATCAGGGTAGGGTAGACCCCTGAAGCCAGGCCAGTGGACAGGCAGAAGCCACGCTCTCAGGCATCAGCCAGGAAGCTGGATCTAGGGGTGGGCACGTGGAGGTGGGAATTCCAACAATGTCTGGGAGAAAGACAGGCGAGACAAAACAGTCAGAGGACCAAACAGTCAGAGGACCAAAAGGAAAGTAATGAGTGGAGGCCTGGTCGGGCCATCTGGGCAATTGCCTGTTTGTTTAAGAGATCCAACTCTGAGTGTATGGAATTGAGAGAACAAATCACAATAAAGCAGGTGCAGCGGCTCATGCCTGTAATCCCAGCACTTTGAGAGGCCAAGGCAGGAGGATCGCGTGAACCCAGGAGTACAAGACCAGCCTAGGCAACATAGTGAGACCTCATTTCTACAAAAAAGATTTTCAAAAATTAGCCAGGCATGGTGGCATGTGCCTGTGGTCCCAGCTACTCAGGAGGGAGGCTGAGGTGGGAGGATCCCTTCAGCCTGAGAGGTCCAGGCTCCAGTGAGCTATGAATGTTTGCACCATTGCACTCCAGCCTAGCGGGGCAGAGCAAGGCCCTGTCTCTAAATTAAAAAATAAGAAGTCCAGGGAGGCTCAGTGGAGTTCTCTGTTTAAGATCTTGCAGGCTGAGATCAAGGTGCTGGCAGGGCTGCATTCCTGACTGGAGGCTCTGGAGGAGTCTTCTACACTCCTGCAGGTTGGGGGCTAGCGTCAGCTCCTGGAGGTTGTGGGACTGGGACCCCTCTTTCCTTGCTGGCTGTCAGCTGGGGAAAAGAATCTGCTCCTGGAGGGTGCCTGCTCTCCCTGTCCTGCTTTCTGTTGGCCTTGAGTCCCTCCCACCCTTCAAATCTCTGGTTTTTTATGTTGAATCTTTCTGGCTCCAGCCATAGACAGCTCTCTGCTTTTAAGGGATCATGGGATTAGATTGGGTCCACCTGGATAATTCCAGCTAATCTCCTCATTTAAAGGCCCATGACCTTAATTAGATCTACAACGTTCTCTGTGCTGTATATAATACAACATATTTTCAGGATTAGGGCACGGAGATCTTTAGGAAGAAGTTCTGCCTATCACAAATAGGTAACACGGTTGAAAAACAAATGAGAATAACATCTGACTGATGACAGTGAAGTCTTATTCCAACTCCCTGTCCTTTCTGCCTGATTCTTCACCCATCTGAACAACTTGCCACTTGTATCAGTCTCTTGTGTATCCTTCCAGAGTTTCTTCTTTGAAAACATAGCCATGAATAGCCTAGATGCGGTGGCTCATGCCTGTAATCCCAGCAGTTTGGGAGGTGGAGGCAGGTGGATTGCTTGAGCCCAGGAGTTCAAGACCAGCCAGGGCAATATGATGAAATCCCACTTCTACAAAAAACAACACATAAATGAATAAACAAAATTAAGGCCAGGCATGGTGGCTCACGCCTGTAATTCAGTACTTTGGGAAGCTGAGGCGAGTGGATCACCTGAAGTCAGGGGTTGGAGACCAGCCTGGCCAACGTGTTGAAACCCCGTCTCTACTATTCTTTTTTTTTTTTTTTTTTGAGATGGAGTCTCTCTCTGTCACCCAGGCTGGAGTGCAGTGGCCGGATCTCAGCTCACTGCAAGCTCCGCCTCCTGGGTTCACGCCATTCTCCTGCCTCAGCCTCCCGAGTAGCTGGGACTACAGGCACCCGCCACCTCGCCCGGCTAGTTTTTTTTTGTATTTTTCAGTAGACGGGGTTTCACCGTGTTAGCCAGGATGGTCTCGATCTCCTGACCTCGTGATCCGCCCATCTCGGCCTCCCAAAGTGCTGGGATACAGGCTTGAGCCACCACGCCCGGCCTCTTTTTTTTTTTTTTTTTTTTTTGAGAGGGAGTTTCACTCTTGTTGCCCAGGCTGGAGTGCAATGGCATGATCTCTGATCACTGCAACCTCCACCCCCTGCGTTCAAGTGATTCTCCTGCCTCAGCCTCCCAAGTAGCTGGGGTTACAGGTGTCTGCCACCATGCCTGGCTAATTTTTTGTGTTTTTGGTAGAGATGGGGTTTTACCATGTTGGTCAGGCTGGTCTCGAACTCCAGACCTCAGGTGATCCATCCGCCTCAGCCTCCCAAAGTGCTGAGATTACAGGTGCGACCCACGGCGCCTAGCCCCGTCCCTACTAAAAATACAAAAAACTAGCCGAGTGTGGTAGTGCACGCCTGTAGTCCCAGCTACTCTGGAGGGTGAGGCAGGAGAACTGCTTGAACCCGGGAGGCGGAGGTTGCGGTGAGCCGAGATCGTGCCATTGCACTCCAGCCTGGGTGACAAGAGTGAAACTCTGTCTCAAAAAGAAACCAAAAAAAAGTGAATATATATTATTCCTTCTTCCCTCTTTTTCATATTGAAGGTGGTATACTATATACACTTCTGCACTTCGCTTTTTTTTTTTTCTGAGACGGAGTCTCGCTCTGTCGCCCAGGCTGGAGTGCAGTGGCGTGATCTCGGCTCACTGCAAGCTCTGCCTCCCGAGTTCACGTCATTCTCCTGCCTCAGCCTCCCAAGTAGCTGGGACTACAGGCGCCCACTACCACACGCGGCTAATATATTTTTGTATTTTTAGTAGAGATGGGGTTTCACTGTGTTAGCCAGGATGGTCTTGATCTCCTGACCTCGTGATCTGCCCGTCTCGGCCCCCCAAAGTGCTGGGATTACAGGTGTGAGCCACCACGCACGGCTGCTTTTTTTTTTTTTTTTTTTTTTAACTTAAATGTAGTTTGAATATCTGTATCTATATCTAAATATAGATAGATAGATATATTTTTTTTTTCTTTTGAGATGGAGTCTCGCTCTGTGGCCTAGGCTGGAGTGCAGTGGTGCAATTTCAGCTCACTGCAATCTCCGCCTCCTGGGTTCAAGCAATTCTCTTGCCTCGGCCTCCCGAGTAGCTGGGACTACAGGCGCTCACCACCACGCCCGGCTAATTTTTATATTTTTAGTAGAGACGAGGTTTCACTGTTGGCCAGGCTGGTCTCGATCTCCTGACCTCGTGATCCGCCCGCCTTGGCCTCCCGAAGTGCTGGGATTACAGGCGTGAGCCACTGTGCCCAGCGAAGATTTTTTTATAGTGCATAGAAAAAGTTCTTAATCTATCTTTATAAAACATTATGAAACATTTATGGGTACCATAATTTACTTAACCGGCCTCTTATTCACAGACTGCTGGTCTATTCCCGATATTCTGCCATACACTCTGTAGCTGAATTCACACACACACATCATTCCTTACATGTGAGCCTGATTTTTGTTTTTTTTTTTTTTTTTTTTTTTTTTGAGACGGAGTCTCGCTCTATCGCCCAGGCTGGAGTGCAGTGGCCGGATCTCAGCTCACTGCAAACTCTGCCTCCCGGGTTCACGCCATTCTCCTGGCTCAATTTTTTGTATTTTTAGTAGAGACGGGTTTCACCATGTTAGCCAGGATGGTCTTGATCTCCTGACCTTGTGATCCGCCCGCCTCGGCCTTCCAAAGTGCTGGGATTACAGGCGTGAGCCACCGCGCCCGGCCTCTGATTTTTGTTTTCTACTCTAACGTCTCTAAGGCTAGAGGCAAGTTGGGGTGGTGACAGTCTTTTGTGGATACATGACTTGTCCGTGGGCAGTTTGATGGCCCAGAAAATGGAGGCTTGTGCTTAAATCTGGGAATCTGAGTCATTGCCGAACCTAAATGTTGTCTCAATGCTGCCAAAGCATTCTCAGCTTTTCTGTAGGACACTGGTCAGCCCCAGTGCACACCCCAGGGGTGCCACCAACCCAGTCCATGTGAATGGTGCCTCTCAGGTGCAGCCACCAGATGGGCAAGCTGCCGCTCGACCCCAAGCGCCTGCACCCACCCGCCTTGACACTCCGACCAGAGGACATTCCTCTTGCAGGGCCTGAACTGCTGTCCCCGCTCGTCTTCTGGGTGGTGGTTATGCTCTTGGTCACAAGGGCCCTTTCCTTTGGCCCTTTGGAGGCCTCCGGCTCTCTGGCCAGTCCCTCCTCCTCTCCTGTTTTCTGCGTTGTTGTCAGGTGTCTGAAGATTCATAAGCTGATTCTTAAGGCTAATCTCCTCACCTAAAATAGCAAGCTCAGCTGACTGCAGGGCTTGGCCTCTCAAGGCACGCACAATCAGGGTCTTGGCTGAAGCCAATTTCCTGCTCCCTCCCCCGCCACCCAACCTCAGCCCCAGGACCAGTTTTCTGTCCTTCCTACTTTATTCCATAGAGGTCTCAATTTTCAGTTTCATTATGAGACAGAAATGAGTGACGTCTCCTGAAGGGCTCTCTGATGACTGACTGGAGATAAGTACCCACCCCTGCAAGCCTTCTATCACTGCTGCAAAAAACTCACAGTGGGCAGTGTCTGCAAAAAACTCACGGTGAGAAGTGTCTGCAAAAAACTCGCAGTGGGCAGTGTCTGCACGTTCATCTTCACGCAGACATCCATCCAGAGAACCGGGGCTGTCCCCCAGGCTGGGTTCAGGGGCTGGGGAGAAGCAGACTGAGAAGCCAAGGCAGAGCCTAGAACCCTGAGATCAGGAAAGCACAAACCATGGCTTTAATAAACAATACAATGGATTTAAGAGCTATTTCGGGCCGGGCGTGGTGGCTCCCGCCTGAAATTCCAGCACTTTGGGAGGCCGAGTGGGGAGCGGATCGTCTGAGGTCGGGAGTTTGAGACCAGCCTGACCAACATGGAGAAACCCTGTCTCTACTAAAAACACAAAATTAGCCGGGTGTGGTGGAGCATCCTGTAATCCCTGCTACTCAAGAGGCTGAGGCAAGAGAATCGCTTGAACCTGGGAGGCGGAGGTTGTGGAGGTTGTGGTGAGTGGAGATCACGCCATTGCACTCCAGCCTGGGCAAAGAGTGAAACTCTGTCTCAAAAAAAAAAAAAAAAAAAAAAAAAAACTATTTCAACCCACTAGGATGGATTTCTTTCTGTTCTCTCTGCATCAGATGGAGCCTAGCTTCCAGATGGGGGTTAGTATGAGCTGTCACTTCTCACTTGGCATCGCATATTCTTTATTCACTTTCCTTATTTGTTTATTTTTTTTGAGATGGGGTCTCACTCAGTCACCCAGGTACTCCTATAGAGCAGTGTGCGATCATAGAGCTAGGCTTCCAGATGGGGGTTAGTATGAGCTGTCCACCTTCTCACTTGGCATGCATAATTCTTTATTGCACCTTTCCTTCATTTGTTTATGAGAAGGCCTCACTTCACCCAGGTACTCCTATAGGGCAGTGTGCGATCATGGCTCCCCACAGCCTTGAACTCCTGGGCTCAAGGGAACCTCCCATCTCAGCCTCCTGAGTAGCTGAGACTGCAGACACGTGCCACCACACCTGGCTAATTTTTTAATTTGTTTGTAGAGATGTGGTCTCCCTGTGGTGCCCAGGCTGGTCTTCAACTCCAGTCTTCATGTGATCCTCCTGCCTGGGCCTCCCAAGTGCTGGGATTATAGGTGTGGGCTACCATGCCCAACATACCACTTTTCTTTGCTACCCCCCATCCCTCTTTCAGTTCCTTACGCTTTTCACCTCAGGACCTTTGCACACACTTTCCCCTGGGCCTGAAAGGCTGCTTCTCCTGCTGACCAACTCCTATCCATCCTGCATCTCATTGAGCGTCATTTCCGGCGGGAAACAATCCTGCCCCCCGCCCCCGGCCCTGGGTGGGGTCTCCCTCCTGTGTTGTTCCTTTCCTTCCGTGTTCTAAATGTAACTATATCATGTAATTAATTAATCCATCACTTATGCATGTTCTGTTTGTAAATGTCCTGAGGACAGGGACCATACCCCCAGTACCTGACAGCAGGATATCAATACATGTTTGGTGAATAAGTGAGAAGCAAAGAATCAACCGTCCCTTCATCGGCAAGTCTTCCGTAAATGTCCGGCGTGGGGGAGGTCAGCACAGGTTCCGTGTAGTTCCTGCCGTCAGGGAATCTGCAGTGGAGCATGTTCCTGGAAATGAGAGTTAAAACACTGAGCGTGAGAAGTGCTGGGGACGCGGAAGCCTGGTGCTAAGGTGTTTTCCTTGAGCTCCTGCATCCAGTTTCTGAGATAGTGCGTGCCGGTCCTATTTTTGTCCCAGAGGGACCCTTGGGGTCCTCCATTGTCATCCTTAGTTAATGACCCCAGGAATCTGGTCCTCTTTCTGCACGCCGGCCTGCCCCTAGAACTTCTCAGTCTACTCTCTGGGTTCTTGCATCCCCTTTCGGTCTTTTTCATCTCTGCTCTGGTTGTCTTTCCTTTACTGCTGGAGCCCACCCAGGAGGCCTCCTTTCCTCCAGTCTTAGTCAGCTCATCATCCTGACAATAACTGCATTTAAAGATCCATTATTTTCATTTGCATGTAAAAGGTCATCCTTTTGGCCCGCGGACAATCTGTTGCTTGTGTTACAACTTTAAAAATATTTATGACTCCTAAATTTACATTTTAACACAGACCTCGCCAGGTTCCGCGTCTGGGGGATGGAGTCACCCCAAATCTCACCATTTGCGCTGGGGGTGAAGAGATGCTGCCTAGGAGGTTGCTCTGGCATACCTATAGAACAGTTTCAGATGCAAATTGATGTTCTTGGTTGAATGGGGGTGGCAAGGGCCATACCACAGAGACAGACCCTGACCTTGTCCCCTGCCTGGCCAAGAAGCTGGGGAAATATCAGGGGGTCTTTGGTCAATTTTTTTTTTTTTTTTAGGGAAGGGGTTTCACCATGTTGGCCAAGTTGGTCTTGAACTCCTGACCTTGTGGGAGACCCACGCCCTCTTTCCTCTCTCTCCTTGTGATGATGAAAGCATGCGTTCAGGCCAACGGTGGCTCAAGCCTGTAATCCCAGCACTTTGAGAGGTAGAGGCAAGAGGATCGTTTGTGCCCCAGAGTCCAAGACCAGCGGGGCCACCTGTGATCCACCTGCCTCGGCCTTCCAAAGTGCTAAGATTACAGGCGTGAGCCACCGCGCCTGGCCTATGGTCGATCTTATTCCAAGCCCTCTTTGGGGCTGTTTTGAAGGCAAAGATGGCCCTGTTCCCCATTTAGACCCACTTCCTCTATGGCAGCCATCACTTGAACTTTTGCAGATCTCTACCCTCAGCTTGGAACTTCCCGGTGTATCCCTGTCCACAGATTGTTTTTCCTTGTGAGCCTCAGTTTCTCTCTATAAAATGGGGCCATAAAGTCTACCTTTACCTGCTCTTCACATGGGAGGAGGTGAAGGCACACTTTTAATTTTTTTGTAGAGGTGGGGTCTCGCTATGTTGGCCACGCTGGTCTTGGACTCCGGGGCTCAAAGGATCTTCTTGCCTCTACCTCTCAAAGTGCTGGGATTACAGGCTTGAGCCACCGTTGTCCTGAAGGCACGCTTTCATCATCACAAGGAGAGGGGAGGAAAGAGGGTGTGGGTCTCCCAGGACAGAGGTTCACTGTGCATCAAGGCTGGCCCAGGGGCACAGGCACAATACCCATGCCAAGGGGAGCCAAGCACTGTCCTCCGCAGTGCGGTTCCCAGTTGGATGCGCTAGACGGAGGGAGGGATTTCTTGTGGTGGTGGTGGTGAAAGCAGGGGCTTCTTGGAGGTGGGCAGGGAACATGCTGTTTGAGGAGGAGGGGTGGAGCCACCGGGAAGAGGTGGGAGGGGCTGCTCTCCATCCTTCCCATCCTCTCCTCCTCCTGAGTCTCCTTCCTCTTTCTCCTCGACTCCCTTGGGGTGGCCTTCAGGAGGAAGTTGCCAGCGCCCATGTGTGACTCACAGGAATCTGAATCTTTTCTTTTTTTTTTTTTTTTTTTGAGACGCAGTCTCTCTCTGTCACCCAGGCTGGAGTGTGGTGGCGCGATCTCGGCTCACTGCAAGCTCCGCCTCCCAAGTTCACACCATTCTCCTGCCTCAGCCTCCCGAGTAGCTGGGACTACAGGTGCCCACCACCACGCCCAGTTAATTTTTTGCATTTTTAGTAGAGACCGGGTTTCACTGTGTTAGCCAGGGTGGTCTCGATCTCCCGACCTCGTGATCTGCCCGCCTCGGCCTCCCAAAGTGCTGGGATTACAGGCGTGAGCCACCGCGCCTGGCCGAAGAATCTGAATCTTAATGTGTGTAGATGATGCCGAATGTTGCTATTTAACTTTTTCATGTGAACCCGTCTCCGGAAATATGGTGGCTTTCAGTCCTCTGTGCAGAAGAATCACTAGGGAAGCTTTTAAAAAATACCAGACCACTCCCCTGCACCCCCAAATATACCAGAGCCCAAGTCCAAGAAATGTGACTTAAGGGGCCTGGGGCGGGGCCTAGACAGCTGTGGCTTGTAAAAGCTCCTCGGTGATTCTAAGGCACAGCCCAGGCTGCATCCAGCCTGCGTTCAGTTGAGCCTTCTGAAGTCTGTGTAGATGGAGGTGCTGCTCAAGTGATCCCTTGGAAAGTGAGCAGCTGAAACTGGCCCCTGGGCAGTAGTGGGAGAAGGGCAAATAGAAGTGTCCGGTAGGAAGGTGGCAGGTGAGGTGTGGTTGGAGTTCCAGCATATTCAGTGCAGGGAGCAGAGGCTGAGAAGGGTGTGTGATGCACCTGCAAGTACAGGCACCGGGGGCCAGGAAGCCGAGGTCGCCTTGTGGTCCTGCTCCAGAACCTTTGCCCTCTCAGTTGGCCTTTTTCCGCTTCTGTTTTCTCTCCCCTCCCCTAGGAGGCTGCAAGCGAAGGACAGGTTTAGTGTAGTGGGCCTGGCTCAGCCACTTGCTGGAACCTGGATCCTGGGTATTAGCTTCTCTGAAGTCAGGCTTTTCATCAGTCGAATGGGGGGAAAGTGCTTGCCCACCTCATAAGGCGACTGAGGCTTGCGCCAGGTCGTCTGTGGAGCTCAGCTGTGGCTGTTGTTTTTACCTGGTCTCCCTCTCGATGGCTGAGGAAATGAGTGTCTGTTGGCTGTTGAACCCGTGAGGCCCGCGTTTCCACATCTTCTACAATAGGGACAGTAACAGGTGGTGCACAGTGTGGGAGGGAGTTAGAAGGGAAAGGGCAGAGCCCCAAAGAGGCAGCTGAGAAGCTGGGTTCCTCTGCCCTTCCTCTATCTCAGCGCCATCCCCAACACCACTCTTTCCCCTCAACAGTGCTCCTCTCACGGCCCTGCTGAATAGTCATCCATTTGGAGGCTCTGGATGGAGCTTTTGGTTTAAAGAGGAGGCCAAGAGTTGTAGAACAGCGATAAGGAAATGCACTTTAGAGATAAAGGACCTGCTTAAATCAGTCACAAAGACCTGTCAAAGAACAGTTCCGAGTGCCTGTTCCTAACGCTCCTTCGCTCAGTGGCAGGACTGGAGCCCCAGGGAGAGAAGGGAACTAAGCAGCTTCTCCCATCCATTCATTCAACCACTGGGCAAACATTGACTGAGCAGTTATACAGAGAGTGGCACCCACAGCGTTTGGTGGCGAGACCGCCTCTGCCATTGGGAGGTGTATCCCAGTGATAGAGGCACTCGGGTTCTGGAGCATTTCAACACAGTGCGCCACGTGCTGAGACAGGGGCTCAGCCCAGGGAGGCCACGTGACCTTCGTGAAGCGGGAAGGGAAAGCACTTCCAGGCCCAGCAGGTGTGTGCGCCTGTGCAAAGGCCTGCGCAAAGCACCAGCCTGGCTGGTTTGGAGAACTGCAAAGAGGTCAGTACCAGGAGCTGGAGGCTGTGCAGGGGGCAATAAAGCGAGGCCAGTGCGGGGGGCATGTTTTGGTGTTTTCAGAAGGGAAGTGATACGATCTGATTTGCTTTCCTAAAGTCTCGTCCAGAGCGCAGAAAACACTGGCAGGGATTGTGGCTGGAGAAATGAAATGGAATCCTGGGTAATGCAGGTCCTCAGGCAGCAGGGCTTTTAAAAGATTCCGAGACAGCCAGCCCTCCGCTCCCTGCTGCTGGAGGAAGGCTCTTGAGAACAACACAGCAAGCATCAGACCAGGAAGGGCAGGCAGTCCTCCTGCTGTCCTGTCAACAGGTAGAAATAAAAGTCCTTCACCCCAACAAGGCCACGGACCCCATGTCGGACGTGTAGAAAAGGCTGGCCAAAACATGCACAATCACGTGAGAGGCATTTTTTTCCTACTTTTTTTTTTTTAAGTTTTTATTATTATTATTTTTTAGAGATATGGTCTTGCTCTGTTGCCTGGACTGGAGTGCAGTGATGTGATTATGGCTCACTGCAGCCTCAAACTTCTGGGCTCAAGCAGTTCTTCCACTTCAGCCTCCCAAAGTGCTAGGATTACAGGTATGAGCCACCAGGTCTGGCCCAGAGGGCCATCTTTTGTCTTTGGATTCAGAGCCCACCTTGAAGGTGGCAAGTCACAGATGTTTGCATAATTGATGATGATTCCTGGGGCAGCCTGAGGAAAGGACCAAAATACAGACAGTCTCACCAGGCATGACAGCAGTGATAAAGAAAAAGCCACTCCCTTTTCACCACAAAAAAGAAAATAAAAAATAGGAATGGAAGAAAGAAAATTACAGAGAGTTGTAAAGATAAATGTCAGTGCTTGCAAAGTATGGGAGTCTGGGTGTGGTGGCTCACGCCTGTAATCCCAGCACTTTTAGAGGCCGAGGTGGGCGGATCAGTTGAGATCAGAAGTTTGAGACCAGCCTGGCCAACATGGTGAAACCTTCTCTCTACTAAAAATACAAAAATTAGCCAACAGGCTAATTTTTATATTTAATTTTTAAATTAGTGGCAGGTGCCTGTAATCTCAGCTACTCAGGAGGCTGAGGCATGAGAATCACTTGAACCTGGGAGGTGCAGGCTGTGGTGAGTAGAGATGGCACCACTGCACTCCAGCCTGGGTGACAGAGTGAGACTCCTGTCTCAAAAAACCAAAAAAAGAGTGTGTGGGAGATGAGAAACAGAAAGATGGGAGGCAAGTGGCTCACGCTTGATCCCCAGGGATGTTTCAGTGTTGCACTGAAAATGAAGAGCTAGGCCGGGCGCGGTGGCTCAAGCCTGTAATCCCAGCACTTTGGGAGGCCGAGACGGGCGGATCACGAGGTCAGGAGATCGAGACCATCCTGGCTAACATGGTGAAACCCCGTCTCTACTAAAAAATACAAAAAACTAGCCGGGCGCAGTGGCGGGCGCCTGTAGTCCCAACTACTCGGGAGGCTGAGGCAGGAGAATGGCGTGAACCTGGGAGGCGGAGTTTGCAATGAGCTGAGATCCGGCCACTGCACTCCAGCCTGGGCGCAGAGCGAGACTCCGTCTCAAAAAAAAAAAAAAAAAAAAAAAAAAAAAAAAATGAAGAAAATGAAGAGCTAGGCCGGGCGCGGTGGCTCATGCCTGTAATCCCAGCACTTTGGGAGGTCAAGGTGGGTGGATCACAAGGTCAGGAGTTCAAGACCAGCCTGGCCAAGATGGTGAAACACCATCTCTACTAAAAATAGAAAAATTAGCCCGATGTGGTGGCAGGCACCTGTAATTCCAGCTACTTGGGAGGCTGAGTCAGAGAATTGCTTGAACCTGGAAGGCAGAGGTTGCAGTGAGCCGAGATTGTGCCATTGCACTCCAGCCTGAGCAACGGAGCAAGACTCCATCTAAAAAAAAAAAAAGGCCAAGCGCAGTGGCTCATGCCTGTCATCCCAGCACTTTGGGAGGCCAAGGCGGGCAGATCACCTGAGGTCAGGACTTCGAGACCAGCCTGACCAGCATGGAGAAACCTCATCTCTACTAAAAATACAAAATTAGCCGGGTGTGGTGGTGCATGCCTGTAATCCCAGCTACTTGGGAGGCTGAGGCAGGATAATTGCTTTGAACCTGGGAGGCGGAGGTTGCAGTGAGCTGAGATCGTGCCATTACACTCCAGCCTGGGCAACAAGAGCAAAACTTTGTCTCAAAAAAAAAAAAAAAAAAAAAAAAAGAAAAAAGGAAAAAAAAGAAAGTGAAGAGTTGAATGCAAACAAACAAGAAAACCTCGCCCAGGCTTATCCATGTGCTGTTGGCATTTATCATGCTCTCCAAGATTGTGGTGTGATTGCACAAGTGGAATGCTGCCCGATTCCAGGAGGCACCGTGTACACTGCTGGCATTGTAGGCTCATCTATTTATGACAAGTTTTGGCCAATGGCACACAAGAAGCCACACAGTGAATGGCTGGGCTGACTGGCCACTCCTTGCAAGGCACCGTGTATATTTGCCTCTTCTCTCTTATACCAGGTTGAAGAGACCTAAATGTCTAACAAACACCCACACACCCAAACACCCACTCTTTTCCTCCATACTTTCAATCATGCGTGCCTTCCCACAGCAGACATTTGGGTCCTTCCTCTGAACCTGGCACTATGAAGACCCTAAGGTAAACAACAGCTTTCCATCTGCTATGGGAATAGATATGAGACGAACAGTCATAGAAATCTATGAATACAAAATCACACACTGTGATACATGTGGTGGGAGAAGATAAAAGGGTATTGTGAAGAGTGGAACCGGGGCTAACTTCCTATAGGGGTGTTCCCTGAAGCCCTCCCCAGGAAGACACATGGTCAAGGAGGGGAAGGAGCTGCCCCGTAAAGGGGATTGCATGGCAATGCCTTGGAAGCGAAGGACCCCCTCACTTTTGAGGGCACAGGAAGGCCGGCCAGCGGGTCGGGAATCGGGGAGAGGGTGGAGACATGGTCCCCAGGCCAGATGAGGCTGGCCCAGCAGGCCAAGAAAAAGAACTTGCATTTTACTCACTGTGTAGTGGGTAGACTTTGAAAGGTTTTCAGCAGGAAGGAACATGAAGGGCATGCTGAAATTTGTGTTTTTAGATCTACAGAGTGGAAAATTAATGGAAAGGGGACAAAAGTAGAAGCTGCTGAAATGGGCAGCTGAGGGATGATGGGGCCTTGCATTGGTTTCAATTGTGGAGATGGAAGGAGTGGGCAGGTTGAAGGGTAAACATGGGGGACGACAGGCAGGGCCTGGTGGAGGTTTGGGGTGGGAGATGTGGAAGATATCAGCTAACTCCTCATTTTCTAGAGTGGAAATCAGGTTTCTGGCAGAAGCAACTAGGTGGATGGAGGTGCCACTCACTGGGAAGGGGAAAGTTGGAAGCAGAACAGCTTTTGTGGGGAGGGAAAGTGGAAAACTCAATATGGGCCAAGTTGAGTTTGAGATCTCAGTGTTGGCCTATTCACTGTCACCATATGAGGAGAGAGACATAAACTCACCAGCTCCTCTCTCACTGAGTATATGTTTGAGCATTTGCATCTAAATAAAAAGGACAATCAAAACAAATATTTATTGGGCAGTTTCTGGGAGTTCAGCAGGGAGAAGCAACAAGGAAGACAGTGGAACAGAGCCGTGGACAGCATGGCCCCAAGACTGCCTCCCCGCTTCCAATATTTTACTTAGTGGGTACTGGACTTCCGCATCTGTAAAATGGGCAGATCACCTCCCTCACAGAGTTGTCCTGAGGACCGCATGAGATGGTGTAGACCACGCACTTTAGTCCAGTGTCCAGCACGTGGTAAGTGCTCACTAACTGTGTGCAACTTTTGAGCAAATATTTAATGAGCGCTGCAATCTAATGGGAAGCCGGACAGGGAGCAAATAGCTTCAAGGGTTATGAGTTGCTGCAGGTCTCAGTCTTACTTTTCAGTTTGCCCCTTAGAGTCGTGAAGTCAGGAGTTCTCCCCTCCTGGGTTAGTGATGGTCTGTTGGACTCTGCTCCGGCGTAGCATCTGTGGTTTGTGTATGGCATCGTTCATTTCTCCATTCTGCTCCAACGTCACCTTAGCAGCAGCTCAACAGCCAAAACACAGGAGGAAGGCCCCTAACTGAGGCTGTGCCCTCACGTCCATGGTTTAAAGAGTGAGGTTCCCAAGGGTCGACCCCAACGCCAAACATTCTTAGCCTTTTAGAGGCAGTGATTTTCAAGTCTTTTTTTTTTTTTTTTTTTTTTTTTTTTTTTTTTTTTGAGACGGAGTCTCGCTCCATCCCCCAGGCTGGAGTGCAGTGGCGCGATCTCAGCTCACTACAAGCTCTGCCTCCCAAGTTCACGCCATTCTCCTGCCTCAGCCTCCCGAGTAGCTGGGACTACAGGCACCCGCCACAGCGCCTGGCTAATTTTTTTTTTTTTTTTTTGAGACGGAGTCTCACGCTGTTGCCCAGGCTGGAGTGCAGTGGCGCGATCTCGGCTCACTGCAAGCTCCGCCTCCCGGGTTCCCGCCATTCTCCTGCCTCAGCCTCCTGAGTAACTGGGACTACAGGCGCCCGCCACCGCGCCCGGCTAATTTTTTGTATTTTTAGTAGAGACGGGGTTTCACTGTGGTCTCAATCTCCTGACCTTGTGATCCACCCGCCTCGGCCTCCCAAAGTGCTGGGATTACAGGCTTGAGCCACCGCGCCCGGCCTGATTTTCAAGTCTTTAAGTGAACCTTTCAATATCTCCCTCCATATCATCAGCAACTGTTTCTATTGCTATTCTTGATGGTTTTTCCATTTTAGGCATTATCTGCTGGCTTCCGACTGTAGAAATGAAGATCCTCTTCCTACCCCGACCAGCACAAACACATTTTCTGACTCTCTATCATCCCAATCTATTTGTCATAATTTTTTTTTTTTTTTTTTTTTTTTTTTTTTTTTTTGAGACGGAGTCTCGCTCTGTCACCCAGGCTGGAGTGCAGTGGCCGGATCTCAGCTCACTGCAAGCTCCGCCTCCCGGGTTCACGCCATTCTCCAGCCTCAGCCTCCCGAGTAGCTGGGACTACAGGCGCCCGCCGCCTCGCCCGGCTAGTTTTTTGTATTTCTTAATAGAGACGGGGTTTCACCGTGTTAGCCAGGATGGTCTCGATCTCCTGACCTCGTGATCCGCCCGTCTCGGCCTCCCAAAGTGCTGGGATTACAGGCTTGAGCCACCGCGCCCGGCTATTTGTCATAATTTTGTGAGCTCTATATTCATTGGTTATCTTCATGTGCCTGTGTAGGCACCACTGAGTTGGACAGTTTAGGATAACTTCTGCTTTCCTGCACCATTCTCTGTATTTCGTAGAATTAACAGTTGTCATATTTTTTCTTTCATTTTGTTTTCTATGTCTTCTTCATTTATTCCAACTCTCCCTTGGTTATGTGAAACTCTTATGAATAACGAATACAATCAGACACCTCAGGTATTATGCCAATTTCATCTTGAAGAGCTTCTCTTCCTGAGGGTTTTTACCATCTCCAGCTGATCAAGGACCAATTGTTTTTAGGTCTGGTGGACAGCTCTGGACTTCAGGTCTTCCTTTATCACCAGTCTGGGAATTTCCTCTACCTTTTCTTTTGATTTATATTTACTTCTTTAATTTTTTTTTTTTTTTTTTTTTTTTTTGAGACAGAGTCTCACTGTTGCCCAGGCTGGAGTGCAATGGCATGATCTTGGCTTACTGCAACCTCCGCCTCCCGGGTTCAAGCAATTCTCATGCCTCAGCCTCCTGAGTAGCTGGGACTACAGGAGACCACTACCACATCCGACTAATTTTTGTATTTTTAGTAGAGACAGGATATCACCATATTGGCCAAGCTGGTCTCGAGCTCCTGACCTTGTGATCTGCCCACCTTGGCCTCCCAAAGTGTTGCTATTACAGGCGTGAGCCACTGCGTCCAGCCCTTTTTTTTTTTTTTTTTTTTTTTTGAGATGGAGTCTCTCTCTGTTGCCCAGGCTGGAGTGCAGTGGCATAATCTTGGCTTACTGCAACCTCCTGCCTCCCAAATTCCAACAATTCTCTTTGTCAGCCTGCCGAGTAGCTGGGAGTACAGGCGTGGGCCACCACGCCTGGCTAATTTTTGTATTTTTAGTAGAGACAGGGTTTCACCATGTTGGCCAGGCTGGTCTCGAACTCGTGACCTCAGGTGGTCCACCCGCCTTGGCCTCCCAAAGTGCTGGGATTACAGGCGTGAGCCACCACACTCACCAGAGTTTTCGTATATTGGATTTCTTGAACTGCTCATCCTTTTAAAAAATATTTCCCCTTCATTTTATTTTCTTTGTTCTTTTTTTTTTTTTTTTTTTTTTTTGAGACGGAGTCTCGCTCTGTCGCCCAGGCTGGAGTGCAGTGGCCGGATCTCAGCTCACTGCAAGCTCCGCCTCCCGGGTTTACGCCATTCTCCTGCCTCAGTCTCCCAAGTAGCTGGGACTACAGGCGCCCGCCACCTCGCCCGGCTAGTTTTTTTGTATTTTTAGTAGAGACGGGGTTTCACCATGTTAGCCAGGATGGTCTCGATCTCCTGACCTTGTGATCCGCCCGTCTCGGCCTCCCAAAGTGCTGGGATTACAGGCTTGAGCCACCGCGCCCGGCCTTCTTTGTTCTTTCACTCTACTTTCTGGGAGATATCCTTACCTGTGTCATTTAACTTTTTTTTTTTTTTTTTTTTTTTTTTTTTTTTTTTTTTTGAGACGGAGTCTCGCTCTGTCGCCCAGGCTGGAGTGCAGTGGCGCGATCTCGGCTCACTGCAAGCTCCGCCTCCCGGGTTCACGCCATTCTCCTGCCTCAGCCTCCTGAGTAGCTGGGACTACAGGCGCCCACAACCGCGCCCGGCTAATTTTTTGTATTTTTAGTAGAGACGGGGTTTCACCGTGGTCTCGATCTCCTGACCTTGTGATCCGCCCGCCTCGGCCTCCCAAAGCGCTGGGATTACAGGCGTGAGCCACCGCGCCCGGCAACTCTTTTTTTATTTTGAGACGGATTCGCGCTCTGTCACCCAGGCTGGAGTGCAGTGGCACCATCTTGGTTCTCTGCAACCTCCACCTCCTGGGTTCAAGCGATTCTTCTGCCTCAGCCTCCCAAGTAGCTGGGACTACAGGCATAAGCCATCATGCCCAGCTAATTTTTGTAGTTTTGATAGAGACGGGGTGTCACCATATTGGCCAGGTTGGTCCCAAACTCCTGACCTTGTGATCCACCCACCTCAGTCTCCAAAGTGTTGGGATTATGGACGTGAGGCACTGCGCCTGGCTACTTTTTTTTTTTTTTTGTCAGATGGAGTTTCGCTCTTGTTGCCCAGGCTGAAGTGTAATGGCCTGATCTAGGCTCACCGCAACCTCCGCCTCCTGGGTTCAAGCGATTCTCCTGCCTCAGCCTCCCAAGTAGCTGGGATTACAGGCATGCACCACCACGCCTGGCTAATTTTTGTATTTTTAGTAGAGACAGGGTTTCTCCATGTTAGTCAGGCTGGCCTCGAACTCCCGACCTCAGTCGATTAGCCCTCCTCGGCCTCCCAAAGTGCTGGGATTACAGGCGCGAGCCACTGTGCCCGGCCACCATTCAATTCTTTTGTTGTTTTTCATTTTTATTGTCTTATCGTTGTTTCCAGAATGCCTTTTTCATTCTTTTTTTTTTTTTTTTTTTTTTTTTTTTTTTGAGACGGAATCTCGCTCTGTCGCCCAGGCTGGAGTGCAGTGGCGCGATCTCGGCTCACTGCAAGCTCCGCCTCCCGGGTTCACGCCATTCTCCTGCCTCAGCCTCCCGAGTAGCTGGGACTACAGGCACCCGCCACCTCGCCCGGCTAGGTTTTTGTATTTTTAGTAGAGACGGGGTTTCATCCGGTTAGCCAGGATGGTCTCGATCTCCTGACCTCGTGATCCGCCCACCTCGGCCTCCCAAAGTGCTGGGATTACAGGCTTGAGCCACAGCGCCAGGCCATTCTTTTTTTTCTTTTCTTTTCTTTTTCTTTTTCTTTTCTTTTTTTTTTTTTTTGAGATGGAGTCTTGCTCTGTCGCCCAGGCTGGAGTGCAGTGGCAAGATCTCGGCTCACTGCAAGCTCCGCCTCCCAGGTTCACGCCATTCTCCTGCCTCAGCCTCCCAGTAATTGGGACTACAGGCGCCTGCCACCTCGCCTGGCTAATTTTTTTGCATTTTTAGTAGAGACGGGGTTTCACCATGTTAGCCAGGATGGTCTCGATCTCCTGACCTCGTGATCCGCCTGCCTCGGCCTCCCAAAGTGCTGGGATTACAGGCGTGAGCCACCTTGCCCGGCCCCAGAACATGTTTTTCATTCTTTGCCTATTCTTTTTCTATAGCATCCTGTTGTTGTTTTGTGGGTATAATATCTTCTCTTGTATTTCTAAGGCTAATAATCTTAGATAAAGTTTTCTGCTCCCTCTTACTGTTTTTCTTCTAAGATGCTCTTTCTCTGTCATAAAATAGTATTTCTCAAATGTAGTAACTCTTGGCTCTGCTTATATTTAAGAGTAGGGGGCCGGGTGCGGTGGCTCAAGCCTGTAATCCCAGCACTTTGGGAGGCCGAGACGGGCGGATCACGAGGTCAGGAGATCGAGACCATCCTGGCTAACCCAGTGAAACCCCGTCTCTACTGAAAAAAAAAAAAAAAAAAAAAAAAAACTAGCCGGGCGAGGTGGTGGGCGCCTGTAGTCCCAGCTACTCGGGAGGCTGAGGCAGGAGAATGGCGTAAACCCGGGAGGCGGAGCTTGCAGTGAGCTGAGATCTGGCCACTGCACTCCAGCCTGGGCGACCGAGTGAAACACCGTCTCAAAAAAAAAAAAAAAAAAAAAAAGAGGCCGGGCGCGGTGGCTCAAGCCTGTAATCCCAGCACTTTGGGAGGCCGAGACGGGCGGATCACGAGGTCAGGAGATCGAGACCATCCTGGCTAACACAATGAAACCCCGTCTCCACTAAAAATACAAAAAAATTAGCCGGGCGTGGTGGCGGCGCCTGTAGTCCCAGCTACTCGGGAGGCTGAGGCAGGAGAATGGCGTGAACCCGGGAGGCGGAGCTTGCAGTGAGCCGAGATCCGGCCACTGCACTCCAGCCTGGGCGACAGAGCGAGACTCCGTCTCAAAAAAAAAAAAAAAAAAAAAAAAGAGTAGGGTACTAAAGGATGTTGTAAACTCTTGGTATGTGGGTAGAGCAGGGAGGGAGGAAGCTATGTTGCCATGAGTTTTACTAGATGGTGAACTGGTACTGGTACATCCCTCTAAATATCATTAGGTCTTTCCAGTGGGTCTGGATAAAGCCCTAGAGAAGGCTTGTCCCTCTTCTGAACTGTGGATTTAGGTAGCTGATGTTTGGGAGACTAATAGGGGAGAAAGGTTTGGAAGACTCAGCGTTCAATATGCAAAATTTTTAAAAAGTCTTCATTTTTAATATGATTCCCCCATCCTTAACTAGGCCAGAAACTCTGTTTTACCTTTCCCTGAAAGCAAATCTTCACTGCTCTGCCAAAGAGGGAGTGGGAGGAATGTCTGTGGCTCTAGGTTTTTGTTAAAAAGGCTGGATTTCCAACCATTCCTCCATTTCTCCTGCTTTGGACTTACCTTCAGCTTCACTTTCACAGGCATCCAAGGTTTCTTTCCTCATTGCTGGTTTTAGATTCGTGATTTTGTTTGTTTGTTTGTTTTTTCTTTTTTTTTGTCTTCTAAATTATTAGCACTTGTTTATGTATCTTCCATCTTCCAATTTTTTTTTTTTTTTTTTTTTTTGCTATTTTCTCCTTTCTTGTTTTCTTCAACCTTGTGAATATATGCTTAATTTTTTTTTCCCATTGTCATTTTAGTGCAGGTTTTGGAGAGGAACTAAGGTTAATTCATGTGTTCAGTCTGCAATCTCTAACTGAAAATCCATCCATGCACTTGTGAATATGCCCTGACTCATAGAGCAATTAAGGGGCTCTCACTGGTACTGTTTGAATATCTTGTTCCTCAGTCCCTAGACCACAAGAAGTAACGCATTAGAGGAAGAGGATTGCTGGAATTTAGACCTACCTAGAATGGCAAGTGAACTGCATAGGAAGGGACAGAAAACTTACATAAAAAATACATACAAGCAGAGCAGTCTAAAGCCATTTAGGACATGGGCAAACAAAGCTCCACACCTCACTGGCATTGTAAATAGAGTGATAATGCAATTGCATTAGAAACTATTATAATAAATGCTCATAATAATGATCCCAAGTCCTCAAAAAAGATCAAATTATGTTTACCGCACCCTAAGAAGCCAGAAAAAATACTAGAAAGATTTATGCAAGGAAAATTACTTATGCTGGGCTGGCTACGGTGGCTTATGCCTGTAATCCCAGCACGTTGGGAGGCTGAGGCGGGCAGATCACCTGAGGTCAGGAGTTCGAGACCAGCCTGACCAATATGGAGAAACCCCATCTCTACTAAAAAAAAAAAAAAAAAAAAAAAAAAATTAGCTAGGTGTGGTGGCGCATGCCTGTAATCCCAGCTACTCAGGAGGCTGAGGCAGGAAATCCCTTGAACCCAGGAGGTGGAGGTTGTGGTGAGCCGAGATCATGCCACTGCGCTCCAGCCTGGGCAATAAGAGTGAAACTCCTTCTCAGAAAAAAAAAAAAAAAAAAAAAGAATGAAAGAAAAAAGAAAATTATTTATGCTGTGTGATTGTACGGTTTCTTTATAGTTTTAAAAATATTTTCAGCCATGCACAGTGGCTCACACCTGTAATCCCAGCACTTGGAAGCCTGAGGCAGGTGGATCATGAGGTCAGGAGTTCAAGACCAGCCTGGCCAAGATGGTGAAACCCCGTCTCTACTAAAAATACAAAAAAATTAGCCAGGCGTGGTGGCAGGTGCCTGTAATCCCAGATACTAGGGAGGCTGAGGCAGAGAATTGCTTGAACCTGGGAGGCAGAGGCTGCAGTGAGCCAAGACTGGACCACTGCACGCCAGCCTGGGCAACAGAGTGAGACTCTGTCTCAAAAAAATTTTTCACATATATTATTTCATACATGCACACACAAAAAAACTTAACTTGGAAAAGAAACTTAGTAGGAGACACATGGCATTTCTTCCTTCTTGCAGATTAAAGCTTTGAGTTTCATGGATATTAAGACATTTTCTTCAAAACCACATAGCAGTTCAATGAAAGAGCTAACTTTTCTGCTTCCTAAAAATACTTTGGTGATTCAAAACACAAGCTCCCAGCGTCTGGAAAAATCACTTATGCCTGGTAACGTCTATTCCTGGGCTCCACCTTTGCTAATTGTGCCTTCCTCCAGGGATCTGCTTCCTTGTGCCCGGTGGCTCCCCTACTACTTCAAAAACCTTCCGTTTCCTTGCTGCCAGGGAAAGCAGTGTGGTGGAACCCACCTGGGCCTGCAAGGCCATGCTATGCTTGTTACTAGCTGTGTGACCTTGGGCAAGTTACCTAACTGCCAGGTGCTTCAGGGTACTCCTCTCTCAAGGGGGGACTGCAATAGTCCCTACCTGATAAGATTGCTGTAAGGATTAAATGCATATATATATATATATATATATGCACACACACCCATATATATATATACACACACTCATTTATAGGTATGTATTGCTGTAAGGATTAAATGTTTGTGTGTGTGCATATATATATAGACACACATACATATATAATTATTTATTTATTTATTTATTTTGAGACAGAGTTTCGCTCTGTTGCCCACGCTGGAGTGCAATGGCACGATCTCGGCTCACCACAACCTCCGCCTCCCGGGTTGAAGCGGTTCTCCTGCCTCAGCCTCCCAAGTAGCTGGGATTACAGGCATGCACCCCCATGCCTGGCTTATTTTGTATTTTTAGTAGGGACGGGGTTTCTCCATGTGGGTCAGGCTGGTCGCAAACTCCTGACCTCAGGTGATCCACCTGCCTCGGCCTCCCAAAGTGCTGGGATTACAGGAGTGAGCCACCACGCCCGGCCACATATATAATTCTTAATATGCCTTAGCAATTATTATTTCCATTTTCTTAACTCTGGGGGTCAAAGAATCTTATTTACCTTATATAACAATCATATATGCAGCACTTTAAACCATTGGCAACTCTGCTATACTCTGTTATAGGTTGTGCATAGCATATAATTCGTGATATTGGTGGGAAGAAAGGGATGTTTAAATGAAAATACCTCTCAAATGTTTGTGTAGCCGTAGATGATCTTTAATTCTGAAAACGTCTCCTATCTCCAATTCTGAGGTCATAATCCACCTGTCTCTTCAGGCATCTTTCTGTTGAGGTTTAGTTTTGTAGTCCCTAAAAGATGCCTTTGTCCTCTTTTTCCGCCCTGCAGATTTTCAGGTTCTGAACACAAGCCCAGTTTCTGCTTCTGATGATCATTTTCTTTTTTTCTTTTTTGAGACGGAGTCCTGCTCTGTTGCCCAGGCTGGAGTGCAGTGGCCGGATCTCAGCTCACTGCAAGCTCCGTCTCCCGGATTTACGCCATTCTCCTGCCTCAGCCTCCCGAGTAGCTGGGACTACAGGCGCCTGCCACCGCGCCTGGCTAGTTGTTTTTTTTTTTGGTATTTTTTAGTAGAGACGGGGTTTCACCGTGTTAGCCAGGATGGTCTCGATCTCCTGACCTCGTGATCAGCCCGTCTCGGCCTCCCAAAGTGCTGGGATTACAGGCTTGAGCCACCACGCCCGGCCCTGATGATCATTTTCAATACAGCGTAAAAAACAGAGCCCTGTTCCACATTTTTACGGCCTCTGCACTTGGCAAAATATTCTTCCCGAATGGCCTCACGTGTGCTCCCTGTCGTCACACCTTTTCAGCTAGGCAACGCTCAGAGTCACACCTGAGTGGAGGCCAAAGCCCCTTTGGAGGCAACTCCAGCTACAAAAAGTCCTGTTTGGAGCTGGTTTTAGTCACAGAGGGCCAAGAAATGAGTTCTGAATGAGGTGCCCTTGCACCTCTGCAGAGCCTGCTGCCGGCCTCCGGGATCTAACTGGGCTCTGATTCACCGTTCCCAACCCCACATCCAGGTAAGTGTGCCCAGCTCGTGTCTGTGCTTCCACCTCAAGATCTGAGTCTCCACTCCCCAGAACCCAGCAGGTTCCACCTGACAAGGACCTGCAGTCCTCAGCCAGCTGCCACACCCTTGCCAAGGCGTGACTTGGAGTCCTTCAGCCACCTTCGCAGATGTGAAAATTAGCTCCTACTTTTAGCCAAAGCGTTTTGAAAGAAAAGCTTGATCTTTAGCTTTGACCTGGTATTTAAAAAAACCGTTCAAGAGGAACATCACACACTGGGGCCTGTTGGGGGCTGGGGGGTTGGGGGAGGGTAAGCATTAGGAGAAATACCTAATGTAAATGATGAGTTCATGGGTGCAGCAAACCAACATGGCACATGTATACCTAGGTATCAAACCTGCATGTTGTGCACAGGTACCCTAGAACTTAAAGTATTAAAAAAAAAACCAAAAAAACCCTTCACGTGATTTGCTTTCAGAATTGGTGGTTTGCCCTTTGTGCAGCACTGAAATCAATCTTGTTTCTCCTTATTACTTGTGGTACATTCTACTTCCTCTGACTTTCAAAAAATTAGTGTTAAACTTTTTTTGAGACAAAGTCTCACTCTGTCATCCAGGCTGGAGTGCAGTGGTGCAATCTCAGCTCACTGCAACCTCCGCCTCCCGGGTTCAAGCAATTCTCCTGCCTCGGCCTCCTGAGTAGCTGGGATTACAGGTGCACGCCACCACACCTAATTTTTGTATTTTAGTAGAGGCTGGTCTCGAACTCCTTATGTTGTGATCCACCCGCCTCAGCCTCCCAAAGTGCTGGGATTACAGGCATGCACCACTGAGCCCGGCCTAGTCTTGAACTCTTGATGAGGGAATCCTTGACCCCTCTGTGTTTTTACTTTCGGATTTCTTCCTGTTTATTAGATGAATGACCCTGGTACTTTTTGGAGAAAATGACAAAAAGGAGCACCAAGGCTCCAGATGTATGGGAGCTGCAGAACTGAAAGTGCTGTGGGCTTTGGAGGGTATATTTGGGGTCTGGGGGTAGATCTGAGTGGGACTGGGGAGGAGTAGGGTGCAATCGAGTCTTTAGACCATGCGTGTATCACGGAAGTCCCTGGTGTAGCCTCCCATGTCTGCATTTCTAATTGGCCTGGATGACGTATCCCAATAGTTACTTCTAAGAATAGTCACGGCTAATATTTATCAAGAGCTTACTATGTGGCAGGTACTTTGCATGTGTTCTTCCTTTAATTCTCACAATGGACCCTCTGACAATATTATCCACATTTTCAAATGAGGAAACTGAAGTATAGAGAGTTGAAACAACTTGGTCAAGGCCCCACTGCTAGAGTGCTAAGGCTAGGTACAAAGCAAGGTCTGATTCTGACCATCCTGGGCACAGGAGCCTTGTCTGCTCCACTTGTCCCTCGGAGCGTTGCTCTTGCTGGTCCTTTTCACGACCCAGCTCTTGTCTCCCACGTACTACCCCCTCTACTGTCCTGTCACATCCCTGATTCCCCCACTAAAACATGTATTTTATGATAGCTACTTTTTATCCTCTGTCTAGTGGGTTGCCCGACAGTCCACAATCACATTTTGAAGAAGGAGAACTTCCCAGAGTTCAGGAACAGATTTTGGAGTGCCTCTTGCAGTGCTTGTTTCTAAAACTAATATGTTGTGGACCTTTCAAAGACACAGCACACACAAACACACACACACACCCTCCTTCTAACACAAACCCACATGGCACTGGGCATGGTGGCTCACGCCTGTAATCCCAGCACTTTGGGAGGCCGAGGTGGGCGGATCACCTGAGGTCAGCCTGGCCAACATGGTGAAACCCTATTTCTATTAAAAATACAAAAAAATCAGTGGGGCATGGTGGCACACACCTGCAATCCCAGCTACTCAGGACGCTGAGGCAGGAGAATTGCTTGAATCCGGGAGGCGGAGGTTGCAGTAAACTGAGATTGCGCCATTGCACTCCAGCTTGGGCAACAAGAGTGAAACTCTGTCTACAAAAAAAAAAAAAAAAACCACATGCACCTAAACTGAAACACACACGAACACACAAACACCCGCATGAGCATGCACACAAGTCCCCCACATCAAACTCAAATGCACACAGCAAGCATGCATGTAAACCACACACTTGCCACTCCGGCTGCCTCAGCGCTGCAGAGCCCCTCTCCCCTGCCTGTCCTCGGATCCCGGGTGCACACTGGAGGGAAGTAAAACCTATCCAGACAGGAAGTGAAGCAGTTGGTGAGCTTTTCTGGTGCTCTGCACAGATGCTGGGGCACTAAGCAAACAGCCGTCAGTTTCTGGAGCTGTTCTGAGGTAACTGGGGTCCTTTGGGAGCTCTGGGCTGATGAGGTTCAGGAGGTAGCTGGGAAGTCTGGGATTTGGGCTTGGTTCACCTGCGCCTTTCCCTGTCCCCATCTGAGATGGGTCTGAGACTCTCAGTGGAGGAGTAACAGGCTTTCTCCCCAGCAGGCTTTTGAAAATGGGCCCAAGGGCGTTTTCTCAGGACCACAGATGCATGTGGCCTCCACTCTGTCACCCAGGCTAGAGTGCAGGGACACGGTCTCGGTTCACTGCAACTTCTGCCTCTTGAGTTCAAGCGATCCTTGTGTCTCAGCCTCCCTAATAGCTGTGATTATAGGCGTGTGCCACCACGCCCGGCTAATTCTTCTATTTTTAGTAGAGACGGGGTTTCACCATGTTGGCCAGGCTGGTCTTGAACTACTGACCTCAGGTGATCCGCCCACCTCAGCCTCCCAAAGTGTTGGGATTATAGGCATAAGCCACCACGCCCAGCCTCCCTTCTTCTTAGTCTGGAAGCAAACTACTTTGTGAAGTTTTCATGCCTCCTCTTTTAAAAGTAAAAGAAAGGCTGGCCAGCATGGTGAAACCCCGTCTCTACCAAAAATACAAAAATTAGCCAGGTGTGGTGGCGGGCGCCTGTAATCCTAGCTACTCAGGAGGCTGAAGCAGGAGAATCGTTTGAACCCACAAGGCAGAGGTTGCAGTGAGCTGAGATCCTGCCATTGCACTCCAGCCTGGGCAACAGAGCAAGACTCCATCTCCCAAAAAAAAAAAAAAAAAAAGAAAGAAAAAGGAGAAATTTGTGGAGGAGAGAAGATAGATGAAGTAGATATAGCAATAAATTGTGAACAGGGATTGTTTTTTCTAGTATTCAACCAGGTGGGTCTTGACCAGCATTAGATAAATTTCTGTCAGGCAACCTGGAAAAGTTCACAGTTGCTGGGACACAAATGCTTTTGGGGTCCTTCTTGGAGAGGATGGAGTTGAAGATTTGGGAGCTTGATGGCCTTTGTTATGTGTCACCAGGGAGACAGGGACAAGGGGCAGGGCTGTCGATGGAGAATGCTGCATGGGGTAGGTTGGATGGTGACGTAGAAGTCACCATGCTCCTGCCCTAGAGATTTCAGTAGCAGGCAAACGCTGTGGTCAAAAAAGAGAGTCAAGGACTTAATGAAGTTAAAGGTATTCTTCTGAAGTCCAGCACTCTGATTTTGGGGGTACAGCTTCTACCATAACTGCATATTGCTGATCCTAGTTCATTCTTAAAATTTTCTTTGCTATCTGATATACTATAGAATAACTGAGCTGGAGGCCGGGCGCGGTGGCTCAAGCCTGTAATCCCAGCACTTTGGGAGGCCGAGACGGGCGGATCATGAGGTCAGGAGATCGAGACCATCCTGGCTAACACGGCGAAACCCCGTCTCTACTGAAAACACAAAAAATTAGCCGGGCGTGGTGGCGGCGCCTGTAGTCCCAGCTACTCAGGAGGCTGAGGCAGGAGAATGGCGGGAACCTGGGAGGCAGAGCTTGCAGTGAGCTGAGATCCGGCCACTGCACTCCAGCCTGGGCGACAGAGCGAGACTCCGCCTCAAAAAAAAAAAAAAAAAAAAAAATTTCAACAAAAACAATAACAGTTATGATATCATGGGTTTCATGTGCTAATAAATGTTTTAAAATTGCATATCTGTCAAAATAACCCCTATCCATTTGTGAGCCACCTAAGATTGTATCTTGTGCCACTGATAATATGCACATTGCACTTTGAAAACTACTGATCTTGTCCAAGTTACCTTTTTTGTAGGCGAGGACACTGAGATCCGGAGACATTAGTGATTTGCCCAAGGTTGCACAGTTAGACTGACACTAATTTGAGGCTGTTCCTGAGGTCTCCTAATTTATAGTCTTGACATGTTCCAGTATGCTGTATCATACTTTCAAGTGTATAGAAACAATTCTTTTTTTTTTTTACGTTTATTTATTTATTTATTTTTTATTATTATTATACTTTAAGTTATAGGGCACATGTGCATAACGTGCAGGTTTCTTACATATGTATACTTGTGCCATGTTGGTGTGCTGCACCCATCAACTTGTAAGTACCCATCAACTCGTCATTTACATCAGTTATAACTCCCAATGCAATCCCTCCCCCAGCCCCCCTCCCCATGATAGGCTCCGGTGTGTGATGTTCCCCTTCCCGAGACCAAGTGATCTCATTGTTCAGCTCCCACCTATGAGTGAGAACATGCAGTGTTTGGTTTTCTGTTCTTGTGATAGTTTGCAAAGAATGATGGTTTCCGCCAGGCGCGGTGGCTCAAGCCTGTAATCCCAGCACTTTGGGAGGCCCAGACGGGCGGATCACGAGGTCAGGAGATCGAGACCATCCTGGCTAACAGGGTGAAACCCCGTCTCTACTAAAAAATACAAAAAACTAGCCGGGCAAGGTGGCGGGCGTCTGTAGTCCCAGCTACTCGGGAGGCTGAGGCAGGAGAATGGCGTAAACCCGGGAGGCGGAGCTTGCAGTGAGCTGAGATCCGGCCACTGCACTCCAGCCTGGGCGACAGAGCGAGACTCCGTCTCAAAAAAAAAAAAAAAAAAAAAAAAAAGAATGATGATTTCCAGCTGCATCCATGTCCCTACAAAGGACACAAACTCATCCTTTTTTATGGCTGCATAGTATTCCATGGTGTATATGTGCCACATTTTCTTAATCCAGTCTGTCACTGATGGACATTTGGGTTGATTCCAAGTCTTTGCTATTGTGAATAGTGCCGCAATAAACATACGTGTGCATGTGTCTTTATAGCAGCATGATTTATAATCCTTTGGGTATATACCCAGTAATGGGATGGCTGGGTCATATGGTACATCTAGTTCTAGATCCTTGAGGAATCGCCATACTGTTTTCCATAATGGTTGAACTAGTTTACAATCCCACCAACAGTGTAAAAGTGTTCCTATTTCTCCACATCCTCTCCAGCACCTGTTGTTTCCTGACTTTTTAATGATCGCCATTTTAACTGGTGTGAGATGGTATCTCATTGTGGTTTTGATTTGCATTTCTCTGATGGCCAGTGATGATGAGCATTTTTTCATGTGTCTGTTGGCTGTATGAATGTCTTCTTTTGAGAAATGTCTGTTCATATCCTTTGCCCACTTTTTGATGGGGTTGTTTGTTTTTTTTCTTGTAAATTTGTTTGAGTTCTTTGTAGGTTCTGGATATTAGCCCTTTGTCAGATGAGTAGATTGCAAAAATTTTCTCCCATTCTGTAGGTTGCCTGTTCACTCTGATGGTAGTTTCTTTTGCTGTGCAGAAGCTCTTTAGTTTAATTAGATCCCATTTGTCAATTTTGGCTTTTGCTGCCATTGCTTTTGGTGTTTTAGACATGAAGTCTTTGCCCATGCCTATGTCCTGAATGGTACTACCTAGGTTTTCTTCTAGGGTTTTTATGGTATTAGGTCTAACATTTAAGTCTCTAATCCATCTTGAATTAATTTTCGTATAAGGAGTAAGGAAAAAAAGAGCCCGTATCTCCAAGACAATCCTAAGTCAAAAGAACAAAGCTGGAGGCATCACGCTACCAGACTTCAAACTATACTACAAGGCTACAGTAACCAAAACAGCATGGTACTGGTACCAAAACAGAGATATAGACCAATGGAACAGAACAGAATCCTCAGAAATAATACCACACATCTACAGCCATCTGATCTTCGACAAACCTGAGAGAAACAAGAAATGGGGAAAGGATTCCCTATTTAATAAATGGTGCTGGGAAAATTGGCTAGCCATAAGTAGAAAGCCGAAACTGGATCCTTTCCTTACTCCTTATAGAAACAATTCTTTTATTTTCATTTAAAAAATTTTATTTAAGTATTTATTTTCGAGACAGAGTCTTGCTCTGTTGCCCAGGCTGGAGTGCAATGGTGCAGTCTAGGCTCACTGAAACCTCCACCTCCCAGGTTCAGGACCTTCTCATGCCTCAGCCTCATGAGTAGCTGGGACTACAGGTTCAATCTACCACGCCTAGCTGATTTTTGTATTTTGGTTTTGCTATGTTGCCCAGGCTGGTATCGAACTCCTGGGCACCAGTGATCTGCCCACTTCAGCCTCCCATAGTGCTGTGATTATAGGTGTAAGCCACTGCCCCTTCTTAAACGTAATTCAAATAGATAACCCAGGTAAAGGAGCAGCATAGAGCCTTTTGTAGGGAGACGCTGAATACATTTCCTTCCTTCAGTCCCTGCTCTTTGCCGCCCTGCACTGGCTGCTCTCTGGAAGTTTTGATAATCCTTTTTTTTTTTTTTTTTTTTTTTTTTTTTTGAGACGGGGTCTCGCTCTGTCGCCCAGGCTGGAGTGCAGTGGCCGGATCTCAGCTCACTGCAAGCTCCACCTCCTGGGTTTACGCCATTCTCCTGCCTCAGCCTCCCGAGTAGCTGGGACTACAGGCGCCCGCCACCTTGCCCGGCTAGTTTTTTGTATTTTTTAGTAGAGACAGGGTTTCACCCTGTTAGCCAGGATGGTCTTGATCTCCTGACCTCGTGATCCACCCGTCTCAGCCTCCCAAAGTGCTGGGATTACAGGCTTGAGCCACCACGCCCGGCCCTGATAATCCTTTCTAATGCTAATGCTCTGAAATACCAAGATGCTGTACCTTGGTGTGGCCACTGAATGACTGACTGTGCTGTGCAAGGTACTCAATAGAGACTGTCGGTTCTGGGGCAATTTCTTGTATTCTTTATTTGCTTATTTCCTTCACCTGTTATTATTATTATTTTTTTCCTTCTGAAATGTCTGTTATTTGGGTGTTGGATTTCCTCAACCAATAATCATCTCATTTTCTTTTCTCCTATTTTGCTTTATTTTTAAAAATATTTTCTTTAACTTCATTTTTAATGTTGCTAGTAAATTTTTAAACATTTGGCTTTCCTATTTTTAATTTCTGAAAGTTCTTTCTAATTCTCTATTTTTTTTTATCACCTCCTATTCCTGTTTTACACACACAATGTTTTATGTGTTTAAGGATGTTAATTACAGTTCTTTCAGATTTTTCTTTTAGTTCCCGTGTTGCTTTATTTCCTCTCGGTTCCTTATCTCTGTGCATTTTCTTTTGGTTTCTTTCTCAGGTTGAAGCCTTTCTTCAAATGTCTTATGCTCTTGTGCTCTCTGGTTATATTTGTTATTTATTTATTTATTTATTTTAACTTTAATCAATTTTATATGAGTCTCTCTGTCTCTCTCTATATATATTTTGTTTGTTTGTTTGTTTTGTTTTGTTTTGTTTTGAGATGGAGTCTCACTCTGTTGCCAGGCTGGAGCACAGTGGCGCAATCCTGGCTCACTGCAACCTCTGCCTCCTGGGTTCAAGCAAGTCTCCTGCCTCAGCCTCCCGAGTAGCTGGGATTACAGGCACACGCCACTATGCCTGGCTAGTTTTTGTGTTTTTAGTAGAGACAGGGTTTCTCCATGTTGGCCAGGCTGGTCTTGAACTCCTGACCTCGTGATCCACCTGCCTCGGCCTCCCAAAGTGCTGGGATTGCAGGCATGAGCCACCATGCCCGGTCTTAGTTACTTTGAAATATACATAATATTGTCACTAAGTATAGTCACCCTAGTCTACTACAAAACATTCGAAGTCATTTCTTCTATCTAACTGTAGGTTTTTGTTTTTTTTTTTCCTGGGAGTGGGGCAGATAGGTCTCACTCTGTCACCCAGGCAGGAGTGCAATAGCACCACCACCGCTTACTGCAGCCTTGACCTCCCAGACTCAAGCGATCCTCCCACCTCAGCCTGCTGAGTAGCTGGGAGTACAGGTGTGCACCACCACACATGGATAATTTTTATTATTATTATTTTATTTATTTATTTATTTATTTTGAGATGAAGTCTCGCCTTTTCACCCAGGTTGGAGTACAGTGGTGTGATCTCAGCTCACTGCAACCTCTGCCTCCCGAGTTCAAGCGATTCTCCTGCCTCAGCCTCCTGAGTTGCTGGGATTACAGGTTCACGCCACTATGCCTGGCTAATTTTTGTATTTTTAGTAGAGACGGGGTTTCATCATGTTGGTCAGGCTGGTCTTAAACTCCTGACCTCGTGATCTGCCTGCCTTGGCCTCCCAAAGTGCTGGGATTACAGGTGTGAGCCACTGCGCCCGGCCGATAATTTTTAAAGTTTTTGTAGAGATGGGGTCTTGCTTCATTGCCCAGGCCAGTCTTCAACTTCTAGGCTCAAGTGATCCTCCTGCCTCGGCCTCTTGAAGTTCCTGTCTATTTGTACCCATAACCAACTTCTCTTCATCCCCTGCATCTACCTCAACCCTTCATAGTCTCCGGTGTCTATCTTTCGATTCTCTATGTCTATGGGATCAACTTTCTTAGCTCTCACATATGAGTGGGAACATACGGTGTTTGTCCTTCTGTGTCTGGCTTATTTCATTTAACATTATGTCTTCTAGTTCCATGCATGTTGGTGGAAATGACGTGATTTCATTTTTAACGGCTGAGTAGTATTCCATTGTGTATATATGCCACATTTTCTTTCTTTTTTTAAAAAACTGGCTTTTGCTTTATTGTGTAATTTACAGGGGAGAATCCCAAATTCCACACTTGGTTTTTCTCTTCTGCCTTCGTTATTCTTTCAATATGTATGTCAACAGAGATCGTTTCTCCCAATAGCATATGCAGTTTGATCCTCAACCAGGACACACAGGCCCTACAAAATTCCAACCCTCCAAGACGGATGCCTGGGCCCTCCCATTTGACCGCACCCATGTCTGTTTGTACGGGGGCTCTGCCCTGGTCCTGTCACCCCTGAGGCGTCCTTAGGGTACGAATGCCAAACAGGCTCCGTGTGATGTGTCAGCTCTGAATAAATACAAGAGGCCGCTAGGAGCCCCCAGCTGAGGATTGAGAGACAGGCTGTATCTGGGCTCCATTTCAAAGAATGCTGTGATCCATTAGCAATGTCTGCCATGGGAATACCCATTAGAAGTACCTGGAAGGAGGGTTTTGAGGAATGGGCTCAGAAAGGAACAAGGTGTGTCCGTTCCATTCTTGCCTTAGGTGGCTGTTCTGCCACCCAGGCTGTGCTGTCTCAGTGGCCAGGTGGCTGAGGAGGAAGTCTGAAGGCCACAGAGTTGCAAGTGGCTTCCCTGGGGCCTGCAGGAACAGCATAGGCCCCAAGCTAGAGGAAGCTTGGAGGGGCACCCACAATGGGTCCTGTGGGGCTCTGCATACTGCAGGCCACCCTGGCATTAGCTCCTTATCCTCTGGAGTCCATCTCATGCAGGAGAAGACAGCTGGCTGGCCTCAGAGCGTTAGAGGCAACTCAGGGAGAAAAACATTTTTACATGGTACGGACACAGAAATGGGCTTTACCTCCAGATAAACTTAGAAACTTTCCATCCGAACTAAAAGGGTGTATCTTCTATATGTTGCCAAGAAACCTAAACTGAGTACAAGGACAATTTTACTTTAATCAAGTTCCAGAATGAGGGTACTCAGCTTCGAAAAGTAGTTTGTAGCAGAAGATGCGAGGGTGTGTGTGAAGCCATGTTTCTAGAATATACCAAAGGAAAACACACACAACCCCTGCGTGGCCTTTTGCCAGCCCTCGATGCTGCTCTCTACTGGGGGCAGGCGGCTACTTCGTCCAGCTGACTCAGGAATGTAATGCTCCGTGAGTGTGTCCAGGTGTCTGTTGGCGTTTTGGATTCTTTCTCTTTTCTTTTCTCTTTCTTTCTTTTCTTTTTTTTTTTTCTTTCTTTCTTTCTTTCTTTCTTTCTTTCTTTCTTTCTTTCTTTCTTTCTTTCTTTCTTTCTTTCTTTTTTTTTCTTTCTTTTCTTTCTTTCTTTTCTTTCTCCCTCTCTTTCTCTCTTTCTCTCTTCCTTCCTTCCTTCCTTCCTTCCTTCCTTCCTTCCTTCCTTCCTTCCTTCCTTCTTTCTTTTTTTGAGACGGAGTTTCGCTCTTGTTGCTCAGGCTGGAGTGCAATGGAACAATCTTGGCTCACTGCAATCTCTGCCTCCTGGATTCAAGTGATTCTCCTGCCTCAGCCTCCTGAGTAGCTGGAATTACAGGCACACGCCACCACGCCCAGCTAAATTTTTGCATTTTTAGTAGAGACGGGGTTTCACCATGTTGGCCAGACTGGTCTTGAACTCCTGACCCCAGGTGATCTGCCTGCCTTGGCCTCCTGAAGTGCTGGGATTACAGATGTGAGCAACCGCGCTTGGCCTGGATGCTTTCTTGAGGATCCTTTCTGTTGCCGCTTCTCCTGCATTTTCTCAAAGGCCACCCGGGCCAGGGTCCGCTTGTCCAGGCCGTGCCGCTTCTCCTCCTCGTTCTTTGTGCTCATTCCCATTGCTTCCAGGAGTTTTGCTTTGTCTTTGTCCTGCTTTTTCTTCTTCCGCTTGGTCACTCTGAGCTCTGCAACGCCTTTTGGCTTTAGGAGTCCTTTTTGGACCAGCTCGTAGGCCTCCATGACACTCCCCGGTGCTTTGGCAGATGGACTTGCCACGTTTTCTTTATCCATTGTCTGTTGGTGGACACTTGAGTTATTTCCATATCTTTGCTATTGTGAATAGTGCTGCAATAAACCTCCGAGTACAGGTATCCCTTTGACATACTGATTTCCTTTCCTTTGGATAGATACCCAGTAATGGGATTGCTGGATGTTATGGTAGTTCTTTTTTTTTTTTTTTTTTTTTTGAGACAGAGTCTTGCTCTGTCCAGCCCAGGCTAAAGTACAGTGGCGTGATTTCAGCTTACTGCAACCTCTGCCTCCCAGGTTCAAGCAATTCTCCTGCCTCAGCCTCCCAAGTAGCTGGGACTACAGGTGCCGGCCACCATGCATGGCTAATTTTTTTGTATTTTTAGTAGAGACGGGGTTTCACCTTGTTGGTCAGGCTGGTCTCGAACTCCCGACCTTGGGTGATCCACCCACCTCAGCCTTCCAAAGTGCTGGGATTACAGGTGTGAGCCACCATGCCCGGCTGATCGTGTGGTAGTTCTATTTTTAGTTTTTCGAGAAATATCCATACTGTCTTCCATAGTGGCTGTACTAGTTTACGCTCCCACCAGTGGTGTATAGGACCTCCTTTTCTCTACATCCTCACCAGCATCTGTTATTTTTTGTCTTTTAAGTAATAGTCATTTTTCGAGATGGGTTGAGATGATCTCATTGTAGTTTTGATTTGCATTTCCCCAATGATTAGAAAAATGTTGGCTGGGCCTGGTGGCTCAGACCTGTAATCCCTTAATGTCAGGAGGTGGAGGCAGGAGGATCGCTTGAACCCAGGAGTTTGAGACCAGCTCCAGCAGCATAGTGAGAGCCTGTCTCTACAGAAAAGAAAAAAAAATTAGCTGGGTGTAGCGGTACCACACTTAGGAGGCCAGGGTAGGAGGATTCCTTGAAACCGGGGGGTCGTGGCTGCTGTGAGCTGTGAACGCCAACCAGGTGGACTCACGCTACTGCACTCCAGCCTGGGCAACAGAGTAAGAACCTGTCTCCAGGAAAAAAAAAAAAAAGAAAGCAAAGCAGAGAAAAAAGTGGGGGCATTTATGCATAGACCTATTGGCCATTTTGTATGTCTTTGGCCATTTTTTTTTTTTTTTTTTTTTTTTTTTTTGAGACGGAGTCTCGCTCTGTCGCCCAGCCCAGGCTGGAGTGCAGTGGCGCGATCTCGGCTCACTGCCAGCTCCGCCTCCCGGGTTCACGCCATTCTCCTGCCTCAGCCTCCCGAGTAGCTGGGACCACAGGCGCCCACAACCGCGCCCGGCTAATTTTTTGTAATTTTTAGTAGAGACGGGGTTTCACCGTGGTCTCGATCTCCTGACCTTGTGATCCGCCCGCCTCGGCCTCCCAAAGTGCTGGGATTACAGGCGTGAGCCACCGCGCCCAGCCGTCTTTGGCCATTTTTTAAGTGAGATAATTTGTTCTTTTCTTGTTGAGTTGTTTGATTTCCTTGTATAGTCTGGATATTAGCTCCCCATCAGATAACTAATTTTTAAATATTTTCTCCTATTCAAGAGATTGGCTGGGCATGGTGGCTCACGCCTGTAATCCCAGCACTTTGGGAGGCCGAGGCAGGTGGATCACCTGAGGTCAGGAGTTCAAGACCAGCCTGCCCAACATGGCGAAACTCCGTCTCTACTAAAAATACAAAAAAATTAGCTGGGCCTGGTGGCACATGCCTGTAGTCCCAGCTACTTGGGAGGCTCAGGCAGAAGAATTGCTTGGACCCAGGAGACGGAGGTTGCAGTGAGCCAAGAAAAGGCTGGGCACGGTGGCTCACATCAGTAATGACAGTACTTTAGGAGTCTGAGGCTACTCAGGAGGCTGAGGCAGGAGAATCACTTGAACCTGGGAGGGGGAGGTTATGGTGAGCCGAGATCACACCACTGTACTCCAGCCTGGGTGACAAGTGTGAAACTCTGTCCCCCCACAAAAAAGGAAAAGAAAAGAAAAGAAAAGAAAAGAAAAAGATAGGTTGTCTCTTCATTCTGTTAATTGTTTCTTTGCTATTTAATTAATTAATTAATTAATTTTCCTTTTTTGAGACAGAGTCTCACTCTGTTGGCAGGCTGGAGTACAGTGGCGCGATCTCAGCTCACTGCAAGCTCTGCGACCCGGATTCAAGCACTTCTCCTGCCTCAGCCTCCCAAGTAGCTGGGACTACAGGCACCCGCCACCATGCCTGGCTAATTTTTGTATTTTCAGTAGAGACGGGGTTTCACCATGTTGGCCAGGATGGTCTCGATCTCTTGACCTCGTGATCCACTCGCCTTGGCCTCTCAAAGTGCTGGGATTACAGGAGTGAGCCACCGCGCCTGGCCAATTCATTTATTTATTGCAGAGGATATCACTACGTTACCCAGGTTGGATTGCAGTGGCGCAATCTTGGCTCATTGCATCCTCGATCTCCCAGGCTCAGGTGAACTTCCCACATCAGCCTCCCCAGTAGCTGGGACTACAGGTGCGCACCACCATGCCCAGCTAATTTTTGTATCTTTTGTAGAGATGGAGTTTCAACATGTTGCTGAGAATGGTCTTGAACCCCTGGGCTTAAGCAATCCACCTGCTGTGCCAGCACCTGGTCTTATTTTTAATTAATTAATTAATTTATTTTTTTGACATTGAGTCTTGTTCTGTCACCCAGGCTGGAGTGCAGTGGGGCGATCTCAGCTTACTCTAACCTCTGCCTCCCAAGCAATTCAAGCGATTCTCCTGCCTCAGCCTCCCAAGCAGCTGAGACTACAGGCACGCATCACCATGCCCAGCTAATTTTTGTATTTTTAGTAGAGACGGGTTTTCACCATATTGGCCAGGCTGGTCTCAAACTCCTGACCTTGTGATCCACCCGCCTCAGCCTCCCAAAGTGCTGGGATTACAGGCATAAGCCACCGCACCCAGCAGTATTTTTATTTTTTAATAAAAAAAATTTTTTTTTAAAGACAATGTCTTGATCTGTTGCCAAGGCTGGAGTGCAGTGGTGAGATCGAAGCTCGCTGCAGCCTCAAAGTACTGAGCTCAAGTGATGCTCCCGCTTCAGCCTCCTGAATAGCTAGGACCACAGGCATGCTGGTTATATTTAAAAGTGAAACACTGGCCGGGCACGGTGGCTCATGCCTGTAGTCCTAGCACTTTGGGAGGCTGAGATGAGCAGATCAGTTGAGGCTAGGAGTGCAAGACCAGCCTGGCCAATATAGGCTCTACTAAAAATACAAAAATTAGCTGGGCGTGGTGGCACATGCCTGTAGTCCCAGTCACTTGGGAGGCTGAGGTACGAGAATCGCTTAAACCCTGGAGGCGGAGGTTGCAGAAAGCCAAGATCACGTCACTGCAGTCCAGCCTGGGCAACAGAGCGAGACTCTGTTTTAAAAAAGAAAATTTTTTTTAAATAACTACAATAAAATGAAATAAAAGTGAACCACTAAAAATCAGATTGCGGTGTCTTTATGCATGAGCCAGGGCTTGTTTGACCTTAAAGCTCCAGTATCAGAAGGCCTCATGGTGACCTTTAATTTGGGAAAACTTGCCGGGCACGGTGGCTCATGCCTGTAATCCCAGCACTTTGGGAGACTGAGGCTGGCGGATCACCTGAGGTCAGGAGTTCGAGACCAGCCTGACCAACATGGAGAAACCCCATCCCTACTAAAAATACAAAATTAGCCAGGCATGGTGGTGCATGCCTGTAATCCCAGCTATTTGGGAGGCTGAGGCAGGAGAAGCACTTGAACCTGGGAGGCAGAGGTTGCAGTGAGCCAAGATCATGCCATTGCACTCCAGCCTGGGCAACAAGAGTGAAACTCCATCTCAAAGACCAAAAATGGCCAGGTGCAGTGGCTAATGCCTGTAATCCCAGCACTTTGGGAGGCCGAGGCAGGTGGATCACGAGGTCAGGAGATTGTGACCATCCTGGTGAATATGGTGAAACCCCATCTCTACTAAAAATGCAAAAAATTTGCCTGGCATGGTGGCGGGCGCCTATAGTCCTAGCTTCTCAGGAGGCTGAGGCAGGAGAATGGCGTGAACCCGGGAGGCGCAGCTTGCAGTGAGCCAAGATCACACCACCACACTCCAGCCTGGGCAGCAGAGTGAAACTCCATCTCAAAAAAAAAAAAAAAAAAAAAAAATTGAGAAACCCCTACCTGTCTCTACCAGTAGGTCTTTTCTCTGGGGTCTGGAAGAAGAATCCTTCAATATCCTGCCTTCTGGTAATCTGAGAGCTGGGCGAGAAAAGGAAGATCAGAGTTCAACCCTTAAATCTGTAGGTTTTCACTCCCCTCCCCTCCTTTGCAGTCCCGTGGAGTCTCCATTGGAGCCATTTTGTCGTCCAGGCATCCCGATGTTGGTGGATGGCCCATCTGAGTGGCCAGCCCTGCGCTTCTTGCTGTTGGCTGTGGCAATGTCTTTCTTCCGCTCAGCTCTATCCATAGATGAGGCGCATCTGTTGTTGAAAGAAAAAATGATGCGGCTCGGGGGGCCGCTGGTGCTGACCACCAAGGAGGAGCAGGCCAACGAGAGGCTCATGACGCTCAAAATCGCTGAGATGAAGGAGGCCATGAAGACCCTGATATTCCCACCCAGCATGCACTTTTTCCAGGCTAAGCATCTCATTGAGAGAAGTCAAGTGTTTAATATTCTAAGGATGATGCCAAAAGGTAAGGTTTGGAAAGGGGTGGCTTGGGGTGCTGGGAAGGTAGAGGGACTCATCTTGGGGCTACTACTGTGCTTGCGGCTGTTGCTATTCTAGGTGGAGCAGAGAAAGCCTCACTCGGCTGCTCTGCTCCTCTGTCCTTTTAGGTAGACTAGGAAAAGGGTGTTGGAAACCAGAACCCCTGCTTCCTGGGGGACTCGCAGACAGTCATGATTGGCCTGAATAGTCCTGGTCTTCCCTGGAAAAGTTGGAAAAGCATCCAACCCTGAGACTTTGCTATTCCCTTCATAGTTTTCCCAGGGGCTAAGCTACCGCATAGGATACAATACGATATAGCATCCTGGAGTAGTATAAACACACCTCCATGAAACATGAAATAATCAGCATCCTGCACATATAAATAGCCAGGAGCGGTGGTGCACCTGTAATCCAAGCTACTCTGGAGGCTGAGTGGAGAGTATCGCTTGAGCCCAGGTGGAGTTTGCAGGGACCTATGATGGCACCACTGCATTCCAGTCTGGATGACAGAGCAAGACCCTGTCCCCCAGAAAATGTTTTTTTTTTTTTTTTTAAATTAAAAAAAATTTTTTTTGAGACAGAGTCTCACTCTGTCGCCCAGGCTGGAGTGCACTGGTGCTATCTCGGCTCACTGCAACCTCTGCCTCTTGGGTTCAAGTGATTCTCCTGCCTCAGTCTCCTGAGTAGCTGGGATTACAGGCATGCACCATCACACCTAGGTGATTTTTGTACTTTTAGTAGAGATGGGGTTTCACCATGTTGGCCAGGCTGGTCTCAAACTCCTGAGCTGAGGCAATCCACCCGCCTCGGCCTCCCAAAGTGCTGGGATTACAGGTGTGAGCCACTGCGCCTGGCCAAAAATGTTAATTTAAAATATAAAAATAATAGCAACTTGCAGTTTACAAAGACTTTTCAACACCTGTTTTTTTTGTTTTTGTTTTTGTTTTTTTTTTGAGATGGAGTCTTGTTCTGTCGCCCAGGCTGGAGTGCAGTGGCGTGATCTCGGTTCACTGCAACATCCTCCTTCCAGATTCAAGCGATTCTCCCGCCTCAGCCTCCCGAGTAGCTGGGGTTACAGGCGCCTGCCACCACGCCCGGCTAATTTTTGTATTTTTAGTAGAGATGGGGTTTCACCATGTAAGCCAGGCTGGTCTCGAACTCCTGACCTCGTGATCTGCCTGCCTCGGCCTCCCAAAGTGCTGGGGTTACAGGAGCGAGCCACCATGCCTGGCTGTTTTCTTTCTTTTCATGTTATAAATAGAGATTAAAAAATAATAATAATCATGAGGTCAGTAAAGTAGCATCCCCAGTTGCTGGGAGGCATAAGAGGGTGACACACTGTAGCTCATGCAGCCGGGACAGCTGTCTAGGGGCTCGTGTCAGGGCCAGGGGCTGGATGGGCACAAGAAGGGCAGAGGGACAGCATGCACTGTGCCTGGGGGAGCAAGGGACACAGCTGGTGTCTGGTCGGGAGGACAAGCATGGGGACTCAACTGGCAAAGCCCGCAGGCCAGAAGCTGTACAGACACGGGCTCAGCCCAGGGGATGAAACACCAGTGGGAGAGGAGTTGAGGGGCAGGATGAGAGGATGGAGGACAAGTGTGTGAACAGGACTGCGGCCCTGGGGCTCATCCCAGTGTATCCCATCATGAAGTGTTGGGTGGCCTCATTGAAAGGCTTGGGCTCCCAATGGAGAACTAGAAGCCAGTGGAGCCCCGAGTTGAACCTCAGTTCTGTGGTTCCAAACCTGATGCCCTCTCACTCTCCTCTGCTGCCCCTCTTGGACAAGATCACCCCTGGCTCCTGATTAGTGAGACATGGAAGCCCCATCCTTAAACTAGAGCCTTAGACAAGTTCTGAGAAACATGTCTGGACAGAAATCCTTCTGCTCCCACGTCTTCTTGTGATCCACACTGTCCCCAAGCCCCAGAGTCCTGGGATGGGACTTCACCCCTTTGTCCCCAAGCCCCGGAGCCCTGACATGGGACTTCACGCCTTTGTCTCCACCATTCTTCTTCCCTCTCCAGGGGCTGCCTTGCATCTCCATGACACTGGCATCGTGACTATGGACTGGCTGGTGAGGAATGTCACCTACAGGCCTCACTGCCACATCTGTTTCACCTCGAAGGGGATCATGCAGTTTAGATTTGCTCACCCAACTCCCCGTACATCAGAAAAATGTTCCAAGTGGATCCTGCTGGAGGATTATCGGAAGCGGGTGCAGAACGTCACCGAGTTTGACGACAGGTTAGTATTAGTTCAGCAAGCACATGTCCCAGGTCTGTCATGGGGTGGCAGTGGGTAGGTGTCTCCCTTGGTACAAACCTATAGATAAAAATCTGGCTTTAAAAAAGCATGAGGCAAGGCTGAGCATGGTGGCTCACATCTGTAATCCCAGCACCTTGTGAGGCCAAGGCGAGTGGATCACTTGAGCCCAGGAGTTGCCAGTCTGGGCAACATGGTGAAACCCCATCTCTACCAAAAATACAAAAAATTAGCCGGGCGTGGTGCTATGCCTGTGGTCCTAGTTACTTGGGAGGCTGGGGCAGGAGGATCACTTGAACCCAGGAGGTTGAGGCCGCAGTGAACTGAGATGGAGCCACTGCACTCCAGCCTGAGTGACAAAATAAAACCCTATCTGAAAAAGAAAAAAAGAAAGAAAAAACCATGAGCACCTTTTTCTTTTAACCTTACCGGATACTCTGCCCCACAAAAGCATTCAACACCTTTTCTATCCATAGTAGTTTTCTGGTGCATTTAAAATCTACAAAAAGCATTATCAGCAACACTATTTTTGTTTGTTGTTATTATTATTATTGTTTGTTTGTTTGTTTTTTTGAGATGGTCTCGCTCTGTCACCCAGGCTGGAGTGCAGTGATGCGATCTCCACTCACTGCAAGCTCCGCCTCCCAGGTTCACGCCATTCTCCTGCCTCAGCCTCCCGAGTAGCTGGGACTACAGGTACCCACCACTGCGCCCGGCTAATTTTTGTATTTTTAGTAGAGACGGGGTTTCACCGTGTTAGCCAGGATGGTCTTGATCTCCTGACCTTGTGATCTGCCCATCTTGGCCTCCCAAAGTGCTGGGATTACAGGCGTGAGCCACCACGCCCAGCCATTATTATTATTATTATTTGAGACATGGTTTTGCTCTATCACCCAGGCTGGAGTGCAGTAGCACAATCTTGGCTCACGGCAGCCTCTGTCTGCTGGGTTCAAGCGATTTTCCTGCCTCAGCCTTCTGAGTAGCTGGGGTTACAGACATGTGCCACCACGCCTTTGTATTTTTAGTAGAAACAGGGTTTCACCATGTTGGCCAGGCTGGTCTTGAACTCCTGACCTCAGGTGATCTGTGCATCTCGGCCTCCGAAAGTGCTGGGATTACAGGCGTGAGTGACCGCGCCTCGCCAGCAACACTGTTGCTGTAGCAAATGAGATTTGTCTGATGCTCAATAAAACCAGAGAGAATAAAAGTTCCTAGCTCTGAAGTGATGACAATCTAGCTGGAAGATAAATCTTCTTGAAAACCTGTTGGAGCAACTTCCTAACAGACTTGTATAGTATTATTATTATTATTATTACTATTTAAGACAGGGTCTCATTCTACCATCTAGGCTGGAGTGCAGTGGCACAATCTCGGCTCACTGCAGACTCAACCTCCCAGGCTGAAGCAGTCCTCCTGTGTGTCAGCACGCTAGAGGTACGCACCATCACGCCCAGCTAATTTTTGTATTTTTTGTAGAGATAGGGTGTTGCCATGTTGCCCAGGCTGGTCTTGAACTCTGGGGCTCAAGCCATCCTGTCGCCTTGGCCTCCCAAAGTGCTAGGACTACAGGCACGAGCCGTTGTGCCTGGCCTTGTATAGTAATATTATAAGTGACAATTAGTTTGGTCACACAGATGTCTAGAGAGTGCTCCCCTGAGGTTATTTCCCTTTATGAAATGAGAAACATGAAGCTCAGCAAGGTTAACTAGCTTATGCAAGGACACACAGCTGGTAAATGGCCAATCTGGGATACACACCTGGGTGCTGATTGGAGTTATTTCCATTCCACTCCCTTCATTAACCTGCTTGAGCTGCCATAACAGAACACCCCAGGCTGGGGGGCTTAAACAACAGAAATTGATTGTCTCAAGCTGGGCACACTGGGTCATGCCTGTAATCCTAGCACTTCGGGAGGCTGAGGTGGGAGGATCACTTGTACCCAGGGGTTCAAGACCAGCCTGGTGGCCAGGTGCGATGGCTCACGCTTGTAATCCTAACACTTTGGGAGACCGAGGTGGGTGGTTCAGGAGTTCAAAACCAGCCTGGCCAACATGGTGAAACCCTGTCTCTACTAAAAATACAAAAAAAAAATTAGCCATGGGTGCCGGCAGGCACCTGTAATCCCAGCTACTTGGGAGGCCGAGGCAGGAGGATCACTTGAACCTGGGAGGTGGAGGTTGCAGCGAGCCAAGATTGTGCCACTGCACTCCAGCCTGGGTGACAGAGCAAGACAAGAAAGGAAGGAAGGAAGGAAAGAAGGAAGGAAGGAAGGAAGGAAGACAGACAGACCAGTCTGGGCAACACAGTGAGACCCTCATCTCAACAAAAAATAAAAAATCCACCAGATGTGGTGGTGCACACCTATAGTCTCAGCTACCCCATAAGGCTGACATAAGAGGATTGCTTGAGCCTGGGAGATTGAGGCTGCTTGAGCCTGGGAGATTGAGGCTGCAGTGAGCTGTGATTGTGACACTGCACTCCAGCCTGCACTCCAGCCTGAGACCCTGTTTCCAAAAAAAAAAAAAAAAAAAAAAAAAGGAATTGATTTTCTCATGGTTCTGGAGGCTGGAAGTCCAACATCAAGGTGCCAGGGCAGGGTGGGTTCCTCCTGAGACCTCTCTCCTTGGCGTGCAGAAGGCTGCCTCTGGCTGTGTCCTCACATGGCCTTTCCTCTGTGTGTGCACTCCTGCTGTCTCTTCTTCTTCTTTTTTACCTTGAGATGAGTCTCACTGTGTCGTCCAGGCTGGAGTGCAGTGGTGCGATCTCAGCTCACTGCAACCTCCATTTCCAGGGTTCAAGCGATTCTCTTGCCTCCCTAGTAACTGGGATTACAGGCACGAACCACCACGCCTGGCTAATTTTTGTATTTTAGTAGAGACGGGTTTTCACTATGTTGGCCAGGCTGATCTCGAACTCCTGACCTGAAATGATCCACCCATCTCGGCCTCCCAAAGTGCTGGGATTACAGGCATGAGCCACCGCGCCTGGCCTCCTCTTCTTACAAGGACACCCGTCCTATTAGAGTTGAAGCCCCATCCTTACAACCTCATTTAATCTTTTTTTTTTTTTTTTTTTTTTTTTTTTTTTGAGACAGAGTCTCACTCTGTTGCCCAGGCACCATCTCGGCTCACTGTAAGCTCTGCCTCCCGGGTTCTGGTCATTCTCCTGCCTCAGCCTCCTGAGTAGCTGGGACTACAGGCGCATGCCACCACGCCCAGCTAATTTTTTGTGTTTTCAGTAGAGACAGGGTTTCACCGTGTTAGCCAGGATGGTCTCGATCTCCTGACCTCGTGATCCGCCCGTCTCGGCCTCCCAAAGTGCTGGGATTACAGGCATGAGCCACTGTGCCCCGCCCACGCCTGGCTAATTTTTTGTATTTTTAGTAGAGACGGAGTTTCACCATGTTCGCCAGGCTAGTCTTGAACTCTTAACCTCAAATGACCCATCCGCCTCAGCCTCCCAAAGTGCTGGGATTACAGGCGAGAGCCACCAAGCCCGGACATAACCTCATTTAATCTTAATCATCTCTTTAAAATTCCCTTCTCCAAATGAGGGCTAGGGCTTCAACATTTTAATTTGGGGACTTGGGGATACAATTTAGTCCATAACATCCCCCAAAAAGAGTTTGGTCTATTTTCCTGTCAGTGGGTATAGGAAAAAAAAAAAGAGAGAATGAGCTTTTTGGTCTAGAAAGTACAGTGGGATCAGATTGGCCAAGCATACAGAGGGAGGACAGGAGCCAGGAGAGCCTAGCTGGAGAGCTCTCCTCTCGAGCAGTCTCCTGGGGCTGGGGTTAGGGTTTAAGCAGGCAGTGGGCTGCCTGGCCACAGGACCCACGCTTATATGGGAGAGCCTGGGAATACTCCCCTTTGCCCCTTCTTTTTTTTTTTTTTTTTTTTTTTGAGACGGAGTCTTGCTCTGTAGCCCAGGCTGGAGTGCAGTGGCCGGATCTCAGCTCACTGCAAGCTCCGCCTCCCGGGTTTACGCCATTCTCCTGCCTCAGCCTCCCGAGTAGCTGGGACTACAGGCGCCCACCACCGCGCCCGGCTATTTTTTTGTATTTTTTAGTAGAGACGGGGTTTCACCGTGTTAGCCAGGATGGTCTCGATCTCCTGACCTCGTGATCCGCCCATCTCGGCCTCCCAAAGTGCTGGGATTACAGGCTTGAGCCACCGCGCCCGGCCTGCCCCTTCCTTATCTCCACTCTAGGGTGCATCCTGGTGTGCTGCTAGCTGGCATATGCAAGGTGGGTAGCAGTCCTATGGGTGCCTGGGGGCAGTGCCCTGGATCATGCCTCCACCACTCCCCACTTTGTGTCTTGGACAGCTTGCTGAGGAATTTCACTCTGGTGACCCAGCACCCGGAGGTGATTTACACAAACCAAAATGTTGTCTGGTCGAAATTTCAAACCATCTTCTTCACCATCTCTGGTCTCATCCGTTATGCACCAGTGTTCAGAGACTATGTCTTCCGGAGCATGCAGGAGTTCTACGAGGACAACGTGCTCTACATGGAGATCAGAGCCAGGCTGCTGCCGGTGAGCCCAGCTCTCCTCTCCGCTCCTCCCACCTCCTTTGCTCTGGCCTGACTCAGATCTTAGCTGGTAGAAGACTGAATGCTCATGAATTGACCACCCAGGTCTCTGGTGCAAGGGGTCATGTGCCTTTCCAGGGGCCACCATGAGCAAGGAGACCTGAAATGGACTGGGCAGCCTCCAGTAACACCGGGAACACATCCCGCGTTGCCCTTTGCCCCCTGTTTCTCATGGTTCCCCATTCTCCCCTCTGCCGTGATACCCAGGGCCTTGTGACACGAGCTGAGAAGGAGGAGAACTGGGATAGAGCCATCTTAGGGGCCAAAAGAAGGGGTTTCAAAAATAAAGGGAGCCACATGGCAGGGTGAGGGCAAGAAACATGCAGATGGATAATCACCCATGAGATTTGAAAATTACAAGGTCACCTTTGAGCAGTCTCAGTAATATGCTGAGAAGAGAAACCCCATTTCTGGGAGTAGAAAAATGAAATACATGGCTGGGCGTGGTGGCTCACACCTGTAATCTAGCACTTTGGGAGGCCGAGGTGGGCAGATCACAAGGTTAGGAGTTTGAGACCAGCCTGGCCAACATGGTGAAACCCCATCTCTACTAAAAATACAAAAAATTAGCTGGGTGTGGTAGCAGGAACCTGTAGTCCCAGGTACTCAGGAGGCTGAGGCAGGAGAATCGCTTGAACCTGGGAAGCAGAGGTTGCAGTGAGCCAAAATCGCGCCACTGCACTCCAGCCTGGGTAACAGAGTGAGACTCTGTCTCAAAAAAAAAAAAAAAAAAAAGAAAAGAAAAAAAAAATGAAATACAGGTGATGAATTGGAGCCAGGTTTGGCTGATTAAAGGCTCTGACAGTGATTTGAGAGAAAGAACATTGAGATAACTGGAAGGAACCACAGGGGCCACAGGTTTCTTTTTAGGATGGAGAGACTTGTTTTGCACACAGAAGGAAGTGTGGAGAGGTTAAAAAGAGAGGGGAGGCCAGGCGCACTGGCTCACGCCTGTAATCCCAGCACTTTGGGAGGCTAAGGCTGGTGGATCACTTGAGGCCAGGAGTTTGAAACCAGCCTGGCCGATATGGTGAAATTCCATCTCTACTAAAAATACAAAAATTAACTGGTGGCTGGGCAAGGTGGCTCACACCTGTAATCTCAGCACTTTGGGAGGCTGAGGCAGGTGGATCACGAGGTCAAGAGATCGAGACCATCCTGGCCAACATGGTGAAACCTTGTCTCTACTAAAAATACAAAAATTAGCTGGGCGTGGTGGCGTGTGCCTGTAGTTCTAGCTACTTGGGAGGCTGAGGCAGAAGAATCACTTGAACCTGGGAGGTGGAGGTTGCAGTGAGCAGAGATCACGCCATTGCACTCCAGCCTGGTCGACAGATTGAGACTCTGCCTCAAAAAAAAAAAAAAAAAAAAAAAAAAAAAAAATTAGCTGGCATGGTGGTGTGCGCCTGTAATACCAGCTACTCGGGAGACTGAGGCGGGAGAATCACCTGAACGGGGGAGGAGCTTGCAGTGAGCAGAGATCCTGCCATTGCTCTTCAGCCTGGATGACAGAGCGAGACACCGTCTCAAAAAAAAAAAAAGAGAAAAGAAATGGAAAAATATTTTTATTTTAAGGAAGGAAGTTCGGAGAGAGTGAAATGGAAAGGAGTAGAAAGAGTCCAAAAGAAAGGAGCATCATCAAAAAATATCTGATTTTTGGGTCTTGCATTTTGGCCAGAAGCAAACGATAACTGAGGTTAGGTACTCTGAGATGGACTGACCCCAGGTTCCATGTTGGTGGGGAGGGATGTTTCGAGGACAGCAGTCCTAGGTGCTCAAATACTGCTAGAGATTTCTTTCAGTGAGTTTACTGGAGAGAACTTTCCTGAGGATGTTTTTGCTGGGCTGAGGGAGATGGGGTTTTGTGGGAGTGGGCAGGATCCCTGGGTGTTCTATGTGGTGAGCTTATAAGGGTTTGAACTGGTTAAAGGTTTTCGGTGGCTTGGAGAAAGTGACCTTTGGTGGAGTCTTCTCCACATTGTATCCAAGATAGTCTGCTCGTTCGTTTACATATTGATCGGGTACATGAATGCCTTTGGGACTGGCTGTTAAGCTTGTGGAAAGATCCACTCAGTGGCAGTATTTTAGTTTTGTTAGCATATTCTGTAGTCATTTATAGGCTCCAAAGTTTATCGTTTGTAGACCCAGACGTGATAGGGCACCGCAGGATCAACACACACTGAACAAATTCATAAGGGATAGATGTGTAAACAAGAAAGTCAGAATGCTGTTATCATTCGGACCAGACACTTATGCTTCATCAGGAAATTCTCCTCTTTTCTTTTCTTTCTTCCTCTATTTTTTTGACAGAGTTTCTCTCTGTTGCCCAGACTGGAGTGCAGTGGCATGATCTTGGCTCACTGCAACCTCCACTTCCCAGGTTCAAGCGATTCTCATGCCTCAGCCTCCCGTGTAGCTGGGACTACAGGTGTGCACCACCATGCCTGGATAATTTTTTTTTTTTTTTGAGACAGAGTCTCGCTCTGTTGCCCAGGCTGGAGTGCAGTGGTGTGGTCTCAGCTCACTGCAAGCTCCTCCTCCCAGGTTCACCCCATTCACCTGCCTCAGCCTCCTGTGTAGCTGGGACTACAGGCGCCCGCTACCACGCCTGGCTAATTTTTTTTGTATTTTTAGTAGAGACGGGGTTTTACTGTGTTAGTCAGGATGGTATCGATCTCCTGACCTTGTGATCCGCCCGCCTCGGCCTCCCAAAGTGCTGGGATTACAGGCGTGAGCCACTGTGCCCAGCCTTTATGCCTGGCTAATTGTTTGTATTTTTAATAGACGGGGTTTCACCATGTTGGCCAGGTTGGTCTTGAGCTCCTGACCTCAGCTGATCCACTTGTTATTCCAGTTATTCCAGTTTGTGTGTCTCAACTCTCCCTTTGCTTGGCATCCTGGACTGACCCACCTTTTTCCTTAGATTTTTTTTTTTTTTTTTGAGGTAGAGTTTTGCTCTTGTTGCCCAGGCTGGAGTGCAATGGCACCATCTTGGCTCACTGCAACTTCTGGCTCCTGGGTTCAAGGGATTCTCCTGCCTCAGCCTCTGGAGTAGCTGGGATTACAGGCATGCGCCACCATGCGCAGCTAATTTTTGTATTGTTAGTAGAGATGGGGTTTTACCATGTTGGCCAGGCTGGTCCTGCACACCTGACCTCAGGCGATCCACCCACCTCGGCCTCCCAAAAATGACAGGCGTGAGCCACCATTCCTGGCCTTTTCCTTAGGTATGTTAATACCCTTGGTGAGTTTAGCGGCAGGGCTCGATCCTGGAGAGAGTCTGATCTCTTGTGTGGTCTGCATGTCTCCACTAGGATCTGTTGCCTGTTTTCTATTTTAACTGAGTGCAGTTATATTTCCATTTCTGAGTTCTTTAGAAGTGGGAGGGGAACATTACCTTTCCCTCTCAGCGGAGCTTTCATCAGTTTTGTGGACAGAGCAGACAGATAAGACACAGTACACAAATCATCCTTTTAAAAGAAAAGAGAAGATCTCATCTTTTATTGAGAAAAGAACTTCTGAAAAGGGAGGCGCTGGCAAAAATTGATGACCTAACTTTGCTCCTGGCCTAGGTAGGCTGAAAGAAACTGCACTTCCCAGAGCAGGCGATTCTTGTGTTTGTTTGTTTGTTTGTTTTTGAGAGGGATTCTCTGTTGCCCAGGCTGGAGTGAAGTGGCGTGATCTTGGCTCACTGTAACCTCTGCCTCCCAGGTTCAAGTGATTCTCCTGCCTCAGCCTCCCGAGTAGCTGGGATTACAGGTGTACACCACCACACCCAGCTAATTTTTCTATTTTTAGTAGAGATGGGATTTCACCATGTTGGCCAGGCTGGTTTCAAACTCCCGACCTCAAGGGATCCACCCGCCTTGGCCTCCCAAAGTGCTGGGATTACAGGCGTGAGCCACTGCGCCTGGCTAATTTCTATTTGGAAGCCTCTCTCCAGGGCTGGACTCCAGTCCACCGAGGCTCACCCTTCTTTCCTGAGCAGTTTCAGCCCTGCCCAGTTGGCAGGTCAGCAGCCCCTTCCTTCGTGCTTTCTGGGACCATGGCTTTCCAGTTCCCTCCTTCCTTTGTTCCCTATAATGTTTCTTTTCGGTAGCCTGAATGCATTGCTTTGTGTTATTTATGCCATAATGTATAAGCCTTGATTTTCCAGCTAAATTGTGACTTCAGACCAACCCAGATCTTACATAGCCTGGTATCCCAGTAGGCCCCAGTAGTGGTCATCAGGCATGTGGATGGGGGTTCTCAAATATTGGGGTGCATATGAAGAATTTGGAGGTGCCGTTTAAAATCAGGTATTGGCCGCCGGGCGTGGTGGCTCATGCCTGTAATCCCAGCACTTTGGGAGGCCGAGGCGGGTGGATCACCTGAGGTCAGGAGTTCGAGACCAGCCTGACCAACATGGAGAAACCCTGTCTCTACTAAAAAAATACAAAATTAGCCGGGCATGGTGGTGCATGCCTGTAATCCCAGCTACTTGGGAGGCTGAGGCAGGAGAATCGCTTGAGCTGAGGAAGCGGAGGTTGCTGTGAGCTGAGATTGTGCCATTGCACTCCAGCCTGGGCAACAAGAGTGAAACTCCGTCTCAAAAAAATAAATAAATAAATAAAATCAGGTATTGGATGCTGACCTCCCAGGTTCGAATTCTGTGCTGTCTGGTAGGGTCAGAAAGCTGTAAAAATAACTAGCACCCCTCTCCCAGCCCCCTTCCTATGGATTCTAATGCAGTTGGCCTGACCCAGACCACACTTTGAGGATTCCTGCTTCACCTTGACTTTTTTTTTTTTTTTTTTTTGAGATGGAGTCTCACTTGGTCGCCCAGGCTAGAGTGCAGTGGCTCTATCTCAGCTCACTGCAAGCTCCGCCTCCCAGGTTCATGCCATTCTCCTGCCTCAGCCTCCAAGTAGCTGGGACTACAGGCGCCCACCACCACGCCAATACAAATAAAATTTTTTGTATTTTTAGTAGAGACGGGGTTTCACCATGTTAGCCAGGATGGTCTCGATCTCCTGACCTCGTGATCTGCCCGCCTTGGCTTCCCAAAGTGCTGGGATTACAGGCATGAGCCACCGCGCTCGGCGACATTTTTTTTTTTTTTTTTTGAGACAGAGTTTCACTCTTGTTGTCCAGGCTGGAGTGCAATGGCGTGATCTCGGCTCACTGCAACCTCTGCCTCCTGGGTTCAAACAATTCTCCTGCGTCAGCCTTCCGAGTAGCTGGGATTACAGGCATGCACCACCATGCCTGGCTAATCTTGTATTTTTAGTAGAGACAGGGTTTCTCCATGTTGGTCAGGCTAGTCTCGAACTCCCGACCTCAGATGATCTGCCTGCCTCAGCCTCCCAAAGTGCTGGGATTACAGGCGTGAGCCACCACGCCTGGAGAAATGGGGTTTTACCATATTGCCCAGGCTGGTCTGAACTCCTGAGCTCAGGAAATACACCCAGGTCGGCCTCCCAAAGTGCTCGGATTACAGATGTGAGCCATGCCCAGCTATTAATTCATCTTATTGATGTCGAAACTAAAGCTTGGAAAGGTCAAAGAGCTTGATGAAGGTCACACAAGTAGTAAGGGGTGACTGGACCCAGACCAGGGCTCCTAAATTCGTCGCTTTCCTCACCACGCTGGGCTCTCTGAGCGTCTTAATAGCCACCCCCGCCTCAAATGGAGATCCCAGAGGGCATCTGGCTTCAATTTTCCTTTTTGCGGAGGGGAGATGGATTCCCTGGAATGGAACTGGGCCCTGGTAGGGGAGAACTTCCTGTTGGGCAAATCCTGACAACTGTCTTGGTGTGGGAGTACATAGGGAACCCCGACCCTTGCAGAACCCTGGGATCTTCCGTGGGTGGAGGGGAAGAGGATAGAGGAGGGGAGGGAGGAGACGCTGAGCAGAGACTTTCATCTGGAGCCTGGTGGGGAGGCATGTGGGAGAAGTTGCTGAGCGGTTGGATCGGAGGGAGGAAGAGAAGGGCCAGAGCACTGGCTTCCTGTTCCATCTTCCCCCTTGTTCTGCAGGTGGCCATTTTCTCCTTCCAGAGCCCGAGGTGGAGAGACTTGGGGGCCTGTCCAGCTCCAGTCCTCTGTCCTCACTCTGCCCGCCTCTGTCCGTCCCCCAGCCAGCCTTTGGAGAAGGTGCAGGGCTGCTAGGATTTGGGATTCTGGTGGAGGGGGAGGGGGAGGGGGAGGGGATGTGACCATTTGTTCGGGTCTGGCCCTGGAACAAAGGCTTTTGCCACGGAGAGTCTAGGTCTTAATGCCCCCCATTAGTCAGAGTGGGGGCCCATCAACACATTAACAACTAAAAACAGTCTTCACTGGAATCCTTTTGCTGAGCCGCCTCGCCTCCGCCTGCCTGGTGGCAGGCTAATTCCGGCGGGGGCTGCTGTGGACGGACTATCCTGGCCGCTGAGCCTCCCATTGTGTTCCTAATACTCAGTAACAAAGGCTGCTCTCCGGTAGCAACAGTCGCTAGGCGGGTCTTATCTCCTGGGCTCTGGCCCCTTCCCCCACGGCAGAGTCTGAGGCCCAGACTAGGTCCCCTGAGTCTTTAGCATGGGGCTCTTCCAAGACCCCAGAGGGTTATCCGCAGGGGATGGCCCTGCTGGCGCTTGTGGAGGGGAGAGCTTATGGGAGACACGTCGGTGGCAGAGAACCTGTGACAGTCATTCCCAGACGTTTTCTAAGACGTTGTCATTCATATAATAAGCATTTCTAGTGCTCCCCGTACCCGTGCTCCCCAGCCCCCATGCGTTTGCCTGGATTCTTAGCAGACCCTTCATTCAAAATTCCATTTGGTTCCTTGCTGAATGAAGCGTCCCCTGTGTCATGTTGCTGGTGTCGCTTTACGAGAACACGCACCCTCTTAACTGCTCCCTTTTTGACAGGACTCGTCTGACTCTGCTGTCATTGTGCTATTTACTTGCCTGTCACATTGGAACAGTGGCAGATCTTCACCCCAGCCCTGCAACCACCTGGGAGGTTACAAACACCAAGCTTCTACCCCACAGATTCTGATTTGGTTGCTCTGGGGTGGGACACAGGCATTTTTCCTCTCCTTGAGTGATGCCAATGTGCAGCCGAGGCTGAGATGTCACTCTAGTGACTGTCACCTTTCTACAGGAGGGGGCAGGGGCCTCCTGATGACAGGAGACACCTCAGGGCAAGCAAAATTCTGAAATGTGGCCGGCCTCCAGCCCCACTAATTATGCAGGGGGGCTGAGTTTCTCAAAAAAAAATTTTTTTTTTTTGAGACGGAGTTTCGCTCTTGTTGCCTAGACTGGAGTGCAGTGGCACAATCTCGGCTCACCACAAGCCCCACCTCCCGGGTTCAAGCGATTCTCCTGCCTCTGTCTCCCAAGTAGCTGGGCATACAGGCATGTGCCACCACACCCAGCTAATTTTGTATTTTTAGTAGAGACGGGGCTTCTCCATGTTGGTCCGGCTGGTCTCGAACTCATGAGCTCAGGTGAACCGCCCACCTCAGCCTTCCAAAGTGCTGGGATTACAGGCATGAGCCACTGTGCTTAGCTTTATCAAACTTTTTTTTTTTTTTTTTTTTTTTTTTTTTTTTGAGACGGAGTCTGGCTCTGTCGCCCAGGCTGGAGTGCAGTGGCCGGATCTCAGCTCACTGCAAGCTCCGCCTCCCGGGTTCACGCCATTCTCCGGCCTCAGCCTCCCGAGTAGCTGGGACTACAGGCGCCCGCCACCTCGCCCGGCTAGTTTTTTGTATTTCTTAATAGAGACGGGGTTTCACCGTGTTAGCCAGGATGGTTTCGATCTCCTGACCTCGTGATCCGCCCGTCTCGGCCTCCCAAAGTGCTGGGATTACAGGCTTGAGCCACCGCGCCCGGCCGCTTTATCAAACTTTTAAAGCCTCAAAATCCTTATCTGTAAAATGAGACCTACCTCACAGTGTAGTTTTGAGGGTTAAATGAGATTATGGCATAAAGCCCCCTGCATATGCCTGGCATACAGTAGAAGCTCAACACTTCTTAAGTGAATGATAATCTGGTAGTGAAAGTTGAGTAAAACTGCTAGTACTGGCCAAGTGCAGTGGCTCATGCCTGTAGTCCCAGCACTTTGGGAGATGGTGGCAGGTGAATCCCTTGAGCTTAGGAGTTCAAGACCAGCCTAGGCAACATGGCAAAACCCTTGTCTCTACAAAACAAGACAAAACAAAGTAATTAGCCGGGTATGGTGGTATGCACCTGTGGTCCCAGCTACTCAGGAGGCTGAGGTGGGAGGATAACCTGAGACTGGGAGTTCAAGGCTGTTCAAGATCATGCCACTGCACTGCCGCTTGGGCGGCAGAGTGAGACCCTGTCCCCCCCCAAAAAAAAAAGAAAAAAAGAAATTCTGAGTCCTCCTTTATGTTCTGATAGAAACCAGTTGTATGAGGCTGGGTGCGGTGGCTCACACCTGTAATCCCAGCATTTTGGGAGGCTGAGGCGAGCGGATCATGAGGTCAAGAGATCAAGACCATCCTGGATAACACGGTGAAACCCTGTCTCTACTAAAAATACAAAAAATTAGCCAGGCGTGATATCAGGCACCTGTAGTCCCAGTTACTCAGGAGGTTGAGGCAGGAGAATGGCGTGAACCCGGGAGGCGGAGCTTGCAGTGAGCCGAGATGGTGCCACTGCACTCCAGCCTGGGTGACAGAGTGAGACTCCGTCTCAAAAAAAAAAAAAAAAAAAAAAAACAGAAAAAAACAACCAGTTGTATGACCTTTACAGCACTCTGCTCCCAAATTTCCCTATGGTTCCTCCCAGCTTCAAAATTTTACATGTCTATGATATCATAGACAGTAAAATTTTATATCGCTTTATGTAAATCACATGTATTTTAAATAACTTCCTTAAAAATGTATAGTTCTTTATTAAACTATAGTTAATAATTAAGATAATCTAAAGTGAGTTCAGTGTATAGCAACTTTTTATATCACTTAGTCTTAGATGAATGGCTAGCACCAAGTTACTTGTACTTACAAATTGTTAGATTCTTAGACATTAATTCAATGTTCCTGAGGCAACTGCAGGTTTTGAGTTGTTTTTCTAGATCTGGTGATAGATTTGTAATAATAACATTATTATTAGTGGTTATCATTTCTGAATTACAAATATTAATTCATTTGATCCTTGCAATAATCTTCTGAGGGATGACTGATTTGGGACAGACTGTGTCTCCACTGGGAGCCTGAATCTGGAAGGCTGACCAGAACCCCCAAGCCAGCTGAGCCCTCACTAGGGAGCTTGACTTCCTTAGGAGTGTCTGCCCACACTAGCTGTGAGGCCCTGAGGAGCTGCAGGTCTCCCTCACCCTGAGAGGGCCTCCCTCTCTTTGAATTGGAGTGCTGTTGATGATCAGATCCCATCCTGCACCCTTCCTTCATGGGCAGCCTCAGTGGTGGTTTACAGGGCACCAGGAGACTAGGAAGGTGCTCTGAATGGGCTTTGGTGTTGGCAGTCCTGGGAGCCAGATCCTGTTCTCCAGGTGTTCCATGCTATGACATCAGCAGTGTGGGTGCGACCTTGGAAGGCAAAGCTCCCGGCTTCTCCAGTGATAAGCACAGGACTCTGAGATTGAGGGTGTTGAACCACCGCCCTCTGCTCTGGTTGCATCACTTGTGTATCTCTGCATACTTGATTAATCTGCCAGAGATCTTCTCTTTTTTGTTTGTTTGGATTTTTTTGAGACAGAGTCTCACTCTGTTGTCCAGGCTGGAGTGCAGTGGTGCGATGTCAGCTCAATGCAACCTCTGCCTCCCGGGTTCAAGTGATTCTCCTGCCTCAGCCTCCTGAGTAGTAGGGATTACAGGTGCCCACCTCCACGCCCGGCTAATTTTTGTTTGTTTATTTATTTATTTATTTATTTTTGAGACAGAGTGTCGCTCTGTTGCACAGGCTGGAGTGCAGTGGTGTGATCTCGGCTCACTGCAAGCTCTGCCTCCTGGGTTCATGCCATTCTCCTGCCTCAACCTCCTGAGTAGCCGGGACTACAGGTGCCTGCCACCATGCCCCGCTAATTTTATTGTATTTTTATTAGAGACGGGGTTTCATCGTGTTAGCCAGGATGGTCTCCATCTCTTGACCTCGTGATCCACCTGCCTTGGCCTCCCAAAGTGCTGGGATTACAGGCGTGAGCCATCGCGCTCGGCCCAATTTTTGTATTTTTAGTAGAGACAGGATTTCGCCGTGTTGGCCAGGCTGGTCTTGAACTCCTGACCTCAGGTGATTCACGTGCCTCGGCCTGCTAAAGTGCTGAGATTACAGGCGTGAGCCACTGTGCCAGGCCTCAAAGATCCTCTTTTAAGCAGAGTTGTCATTTGTTAATTTTTTTTTTTTTTTTTTTTGAGACAGAGTCTTGCACTATTGCCCAGGCTGGAGTGCAGTGACACAATCTTGGCTCACTGCTCTCCGCCTCCTGGGTTCACACCATTCTCCTGCCTCAGCCTCCTGAGTAGCTGGGACTACAGGCGCCTGCCACCACACCTGGCTAATTTTTTGTATTTTTAGTAGAGATGGGGTTTCACCGTGTTATCCAGGATGGTCTCGATCTCCTGACCTCGTGATCCGCCCGCCTCGGCCTCCCAAAGTGCTGGGATGACAGGCGTGAGCCACCGCACCCGGCTCGTTAATATTTTTTAAAGTTGGCCGGGCACGGTGGATCAAGCCTGTAATCCCCACACTTTGGGAGGCCGAGACGGGTGGATCACGAGGTCAGGAAATGGAGACCATCCTGGCTAATATGGTGAAACCCCGTCTCTACTAAAAAATACAAAAAGCTAGCCGGGCGAGGTGGCGGGCACCTGTAGTCCCAGCTACTCGGGAGGCTGAGGCAGGAGAATGGCGTAAACCCGGGAGTCAGAGCTTGCAGTGAGCTGAGATCTGGCCACTGTACTCCAGCCTGGGCAACAGAGCGAGACTCTGTCTCAAAAAAAAAAAAAAAAAAAAAAAATTTTTTTTTAAAGTTTATTTCTTTTGTCTCCCTTCTATTCTGGTAGCATGGCTCCACCCACCACTCCTCCAACATCTATTTGCCCTTGCTGCCTGGTCCTTAGTACTTTTAAAACTCCTTGTGGACAGCACTCTCCTTGAATTCATATTTATTTGTGGAGCTCCTGCTCTGGTGCCGTAGGAGAGGAGGTGAGGAGAGTGGAACTGTAAGGATTCTACCCTGGAGGGGCCTCCAGTCTAGGTGGGGTGTGGGCAGGAGGCTCAGTAATGACAGGGTGGTCAAGGCCAGGACAGAACCCTGTTCTTCCCTGCTGTGAACCAGCCAGAGGAGTCCAAGACAACTGCAGGTAACAATGCTGGGTTGGGTTTATACAATGGTTCTCCAACTTTCTGGTCCCAGAACCTCTTTATATTTTAAAAAAGTTTTGATAATTTCGAGCACCTTTTATTTATGTGGATTATGTCTATTGATCTATCCTGTATTCGCTGTTAAAATTAAGAATTTTTTTTTTTTTTTTTTGAGATGGAGTTTTGCTTTTGTCGCCCAGGCTGGAGTACAATGGCACGAGATCTTGGCTCCCTGCAACCTCCACCTCCTGGGTTCAAGTGATTCTCCTGCATCAGCCTCCCAAGTAGCTGGGATTACAGCAAGTTTTTGTATTTTTAGTAGAGGGGGGTTTCACCGTGTTGGCCAGGCTGGTCTTGAATTCTTGACCTCAAGTGATCCACTTGCCTTGGCCCCCCAACATACTGGGATGACAGGTGTAAGCCACCGTGCCCGGCCAAAATTAAGAAATTTTCTAGCCGGGCGCAGTGGCTCACATCTGTCATCCCAGCACTTTGGGAGGCCAAGGCAAGCAGATCATGAGGTCAGGAGTTCAAGACCAGCCTGACCAACATGGTGAAACCCCGTCTCTATCAAAAATACCAAAAAATAGCCAAGTGTGGTGGCATGTGCCTGTAATCCCAGCTACTCAGGAGTCTGAGGCAGGAGACTTACTTGAATCCAGGAGGCGGAGGTCACAGTGAGCCAAGATCGCTCCACTGCACTCCAGCCTGGGCGACAGAGCAAGACTCTGTCTCAAAAAAAAAAAAAAAAAAAAAAAAAAAAATTCTAAATACAAGCACATAATCCATTATTGGCATTACCGGTCACAATGATATCACACATGATGCAACTTCAGGAAAATTCTACTGTATATCCATGACAGAATAAGAGTGAAACGGACAGTAAGCCAACATTGGTGCCACTGCACTCCAGCCTGGACAATACAGCAAGACGGTTGCAAAAAAAAAAGTTTAAAAAAATTTTTTTTTTTTTTGTATTTTTAATAGAGATGGGTTTCACCATGTTGGCCAGGATAGTCTCCAACTCCTGTCCTCAGGTGATTTGCCTGAGGTGATCCGCCTCTGCCTCCCAAAGTGCTGGGATTACAGGCGTGAGCCACTGCGTCCAGCCTAAAAATTTGCTATGTGCACAGATAGATGGAGGCCTTCCTTAAAAAGATGTGAAGCACCAAAGAAGGTAGACTGGGGGCTTATATTCCATTTTAACAACTGGTAGTAAATTGTGAAGAAGTGACAAGATGAAGGAAAAGGGGTTTGGGCTTCTAGGGACAGTACTTTGTGGGCAGGTAAACATATGGAGAAAACTAATGGAAGATAAGGTCAATTTTATAAGGCTGGTTTGTGCAGACCCATCTTGGTAGCAACTTTCTGTTTCCAGTGGTAAGGGTGATTGTTCTGGTACGGGAGAGGGGAGGGCGACACCTTCACAAAGGGAAATTTAGGCGGATGAGGTGGGCAAAGAGCTCTTTCTTCATTTACTGCTTCTATTTATTTATTTATTTATTTTTTGAGACAGAGTCTCGCTCTGTCGCCCAGGCTGGAGTGCAGTGGCCGGATCTCAGCTCACTGCAAGCTCCGCCTCCCGGGTTTACGCCATTCTCCTGCCTCAGCCTCCCAAGTAGCTGGGACTACAGGTGCCCGCCACCTCGCCCGGCTAGTTTTTTGTATTATTTAGTAGAGACGGGGTTTCACAGTGTTAGCCAGGATGGTCTCGATCTCCCGACCTCGTGATCCGCCCGCCTCGGCCTCCCAAAGTGCTGGGATTACAGGCTTGAGCCACTGCGCCCGACCCATTTACTGCTTCTTAATTGCCTTCAGCTAAAAATATTTCTTCTGCTAAAGTGGCCTATTTGGGGTGATGTATTCTGACCCCCTTCAGTAATAATAATAATAATAATAATAATAATAATAATAATAATAATAATGGACAATACCAGATCCTGAATGAACAGTACCTAAGGTTCTCCCCTCTGGCACGCTCTGGCAGCCTTAAAGTTCAGTAGCCCTGAACTTTAGTGTCTGTGCTGGGTCAGGCAGTCAGGGAAACTGCCTGAGCAGAATGTGTGGCCTGGCCAGGTGGAGGGTATGGGGGGCTGTGTGATGTGCTGCGCTTCATGGGGGCAGCAGAGGAAACAGAAGAGCAAAGACCAGCAGAGCGCCTTGCTGCCTGCTCTCCCACTGCCCCTGCCCAGGCAGCAGGGCGGCACCCTGGCGATCAGAGAGCAGTAGTGCTGCTCTGTGGGCCTGGGGGAAAGCGGGGATCTGAGGGACTGCCCAGAGGCAAAGGACACATAGTGGCCGCAGCCTGGAGGGGTGTGGGAGGCCCCTAGGCTGGGAGACAGGAGTGAAGCAAGGGGCTGGTGGGAATGAGCAGAGGAGGTGGACTCCCAAGGACCCAGTTCCTGAGATGCCACAGAGGCAGGAGCCGAGTCCCAGGAGGAGGAAGGGTGTTTATTCCTTAGTGAGGGGACAGCTCCTGGCTCCCACTGCAGGTCTCAACCTCGGCTCCTTGAACCCCCCACCCCCGAGGCAGCTCTTGGCTCTGTGTGGAGCCACCGTTCCCTTGGTCAGGACTAGCAACCTTCTCTGACCCATCCAGTCACAACAAACTTCTTCTTCTTCTGGGAGTCCATGTGCTTCTCTTTAGCACGTATTCTATTATTTTTTTCATTCCTTTTTACAGACAGGAACTCACTCATTACCCAGGCTGGTCTTGACCTCCTGGACTCAAGTGATCCTCCTGCCTCGGCCTCCCAAGTGCTGGGATTACAGGCGTGAGTTCTTTTCAGTGGGTCAAATCTATCTCTCTGACTATGTTGTCCCTGGTGAGGGCAGCTATCTTGTCTATTAGCACTTTTCATCCCTTCCAGTGCCTAGCCCTGTTCCTTTTACATCATAAGGGCTTCATTGATGGCCATGGAAGTAATCGACACCTCCATATTATTGCTCTCTATCTCCTTCACCCCACAGTCTCTGCAGAAATTTCCACATCTTTTTTTTCTTTTTTCTTTTTTTGAGGTGGAGTCTTGCTGTGTTGCCTAGGCTGGAATGCAATGGCGTGATCTCGACTCACTGCAACCTCTGCCTCCCGGGTTTATGCCATTCTCCTGCCTCAGCCTCCGAGTAGCTGGGACTACAGGCATGCACCATCACACCCGGCTAATTTTTGTATTTTTAGTAGAGACGGGGTTTCACCATATTGGCCAGGTTGGTCTCGAACTCCTGACCTCATGATCTACCTGCCTCAGCCTCCCAAAGTGCTGGGATTACAGGTGTGAGCCACCGTGCCCGGCCCCTTTTTTTTTTTCCCTTCAGTTTTTACAGTTTTATTTAAACACAAAACGTGCACATGAGCTGTCTACTCATTTTCTTTGCTGCGCAGCCTGGCGTTGGGGTTGGTGACTCTGATGGCCAGCTGGGTAGCTCTTCTCGTGATGGCTTTGCGGTTCTTGGAGGAAACGTGGGCAATGTCGGCACAGGGAGATTTGTTGCACATCAGCAGCACTTCCAGCTCCTTGATGTTGTGGACCAGCAACTTCTGGAAGCCACCAGGCAGCATGTGCTTTGTTTTTTTGTTGCTCCCATAACCAATGTTGGTTGTCAAGATGTGGCCCTTGAACCTTCTACGAACCCCGTTGTCAGTACCTGTGGGTTTCCGCCAGTTACGCTTAATTTTTGACGTATCAGTCAGACTGGTGCCAGATGAACTTTTTGGTTGTCTTTTTGACCATCAGGCTTCACAAGGGGTCTGGGGGCGGCCATGATGCTGAGGAGGAGATGGCTGCCACCTCTATAGGCAGCGCCAAGGAAGAGAGAGGGCCCTTTTTTTTTTTTTTTTTTTTTGAGACAGAGTCTTGCTTTGTCACCCAGGCTGGAGTATAGTGGCGTGATCTTGGCTCACTGCAACCTCTGCTTCCCGGGTTCAAGCGATTCTCCTGCCTCAGCCTCCCCAGTAGCTGGGATTAACAGGCACATGTCACCATGCCCAGCTAATCTTGTATTTTTAGTAGAGATGGGGGTTTCACCATGTTGGCCAGGCTGGTCTTGAACTCCTGACCTCAAGTGATCCGCCTGCCTCGGCCTCCCAAAGTGCTAGGATTACAGGTGTGAGCCACCACACCGGGCCTCGAGGGATATCGTTGATGTCCTTTCCCCATTACACACCTCCCTTCCCTTAGCTTCCTTGTCACCTGCCCACTCCCAGCTGTCCCCACTCTGCTCTCACTGTGTCCCCTTGCTGTCCCTGGTGGCACTGGCCGCCTTGCAGCTGCTGCACCTGGAGTTAGGGAAGCAGTGCGGAGGTGAGCAGGTAGTGGGGAATGACGTCATTCTCAGATCACTCTTTCTGGCTTTCATCCTGTCCCTCCGTGACCTGTTCTTCAACCATTATGCAAATGCTTAATGGCCACCTACCCTCGCAGGTGCTAGGCGCCGTTTCAAGTGCAGTGACCCAGCAATGAAGGAGACAGGCGGGCATCAGGGTTATCCCAGAGCCAGCTAGGAATTCCCCATGCAGCAGCAGAGATAATGTCCGAGGCCGTGGAGGACCTGAACAAGGGAAGCACAAGTCCAGCCTGGCTGGACTTTTGGGAACAAGGCCACTTGGTCTCATCCAAACACAAATAAAACTGTTTTGTGAGTCCCCTGACCCCATCTACTTTTCCCAGAGCTTGCTGACGGCTGGGAAGGAGTTGGTTGGGAAGGAGGTAGCTGACAGCGGGTGGTTAGGAAGGAGGTGGCTGGGCAGGGGTGGCTGGGAAGGGGGTGGCTGGGCAGGGGTGGCTGGGAAGGAGGTGGCTGGGAAGGGTGTCTCTCTCTGCTCACCTGACGGCTCCTGGTTGTGCTTTCTTCCCAGGTGTATGAGCTCAGTGGAGAGCACCACGACGAAGAGTGGTCAGTGAAGACTTACCAGGAAGTAGCTCAGAAGTTTGTGGAAACTCACCCTGAGTTTATTGGAATCAAAATCATTTATTCAGATGACAGGTAAGAGAGAATATTGCTGAAGAGCTCGGGTTGGGAGACTGGGATGCAGGCAGAGCTGCTGGACTGGGAGGGGAGGGGTGAGAAGCGGGGCTGGGAGGCCAGGAGAGGCCCAGCGCTGGTGCCAAGGAGCTGCGCTGTGCCTGTGTGTGTGAGCACAGTAGTAGGGAAGTGCGGTGACCCAGCAATGAATTGCTCCCTGAAGCCACTTCTAGTTCGGGTCTTCACCCCCAAACTGAAATGAAGAATGTGTGAATTTCCCAGATGATTCTCGGCTGTGACCCCACATTGGCCTGGTGACTCAGTTATGAGCATAATGGTTTCGCATGAATGTTTGGATAATCGGCCCATTTTTTGGTTTCAATTCGCCTCTGGGTTCTGTGTGTGGTTGCATGTGAATCCTTGATCGGGGAGATGCCCTGAGGGCACTGGCTCAGGTCTGCATGTGGGGACCTCCAGTAGTGCCGTGTGCGTGACCTGGCATGTGGGTGAAAGACCCACTCTTTTTCCCAGGGAAGCACAGAAAGCTTTGCAGCTTAATTGTCCTTCCGACTTTACCAGACAAGACCCCTCCCCTCAATTTCAAGAGCAGCCAGTCTAAGGCTGGGACCTGTCCATGGTCTCAGCCGCAAGGGCAGCAGCCAGTGGGATCACTCGGAGTCAGGCATGGGGTGGGCACCGGAGGGATCCGGCAGCGGCTCCATCTGCCTAGCCCACCACGAGCCTGGGCTCTGGAGGGCATTGACTCCCCAGGAGCCTCCTCCTGTGCCCAGTCTTCCTGAGTGCCCCCCCCTTCCATGGGGCCTGGGGCCTGGAGGAGCTGAGCTCTGGCTTTGCGCCGGTCCCCCTAGGAGGGATTGTGCCCGTCCCCCTAGGAGGGAGCTTGCAGGATGGGCCCACGTTCTGCTCAGAGGCTCCCTGGTGCCAGGTGTCCCTTCCCAGGGCCAGTGGCAGGAGGGTGTGAGGGCTGAGCTGAGTGTATCAATGTCCCCAGGTTCACCTAGACTCCGGGGAGAGGCCATGGAGGGGCGGGCCAGGAAGGCTTTGTCCCCACAGAGTGGAGGATTGGAGCGGGACAGCCAGCTAGTGGCAGGGCAAAGACCTTGAGCCCGTTGTGGGCTTGCGCCAGAGCCTGTGTTCTGGGGCTTTTGTTGTCATGCTGCCTGCCTTGCCCCTGTAGGGTTCTGCAGTGCCCAGAGTCTTGCTGACTTAATCAGCAAGAGGCCAGATGGTTACTGGGTCCAGCCGACCCATCAGGGACTTGGGTGACCTGTGGCCCTTTGCAGGCGTCCAGTGGACAGACAGCTGCCCCTGAACTGCATCCATGTCTGAGTCCCCGACAGAGATGCGGGGAGAGTCGGGAACGAGGCCACTTGGCCTCCTCTAAATGCAGACAAATGAAACTGTTCCTGTGGGTCCTCTGACCCCACCTATTTTTCAGAGACTACAGGTGCCCCCAGAGCCAGAAAGGATCTCTGAATAAGAATGGATTTGGGCTAAATATCTCTCAAGGGTCACAATGGCTTGGTCCGGGTGGGGTTAGGAGGGCAGGGGTGCCTCAGGTTTGGGAAACGGCTCCTGCACACTCGGGGCCGGCCCAGCCCTGCACGGAGGGAGTGCTCTGGGGTTTGTGCTCTGTTGGTTTTGGGCACTGTCTCCCGGCTTCTCTGTCTCTCACAGATCCAAAGACGTGACTGTCATCGCAGAATCCATCCGAACGGCCATGGGGCTCCGAACCAAGTTCCCCACGGTGGTGGCAGGGTTTGATCTGGTAACCCATGCTGTGAACAGAAGGGCTGCCTGTTAAGGGGGCACGCAAGGATACCTGTGTGGGCAGAGCAGCATTTCCCTGTGAAGGGAGCGCAGTGTGCCTGTGGTACCTGAAATCCCAGGGCCAGGCTCAGGCTGCTGACCCAGCAGGGCTGCTCAGCGCTGACCCTCTCAGAGGCCTGAAGGGGACGGTCATCACTGGAGAAGGGAGAGCAGACAGCCAGTTGGCTAACAAGGAAAGTTCCAGAATAAGGATGGCATTCAGGGCATTTGGACCACAGTTATGGGCTCATTCCCCATGGCCCTGCTTGTGCCCTTTTTTCTGTCCCACACTGCTCACCTAGATGTGGCTCTTAAAACCCTCACCAACCCCTGTAGCATGCGGGATGGGGGTTGGGGGGTAATGTCTGGAAAAAGAGTCCAGGACGGAGCCAGCCCTTTGCAAATCCTCAAGGTAGTGATATTTGTCCCTCCCTCTCCTCTATCCCATTTTCTTCCCCGCTTGTTTTTTTTTTTGAGACAGAGTCTCACTCTGTCACCCAGGCTGGAGTGCAGTGGTGCAATCTTGGCTCACTGCAACCTCCACCTCCTGGGTTCAAGCAATTCTCCTGCCTCAGCCTCCTGAGTAGCTGGGATTACAGGTGCCCACCACCACGCCCAGCTGATTTTTGTATTTTTAGTATAGATAGGGTTTCACCGTGTTGGTCAGGCTGGTCTCCAACTCCTGACCTCATGATCCACCCGCCTCAGCCTCCCAAAGTGCTGGGATTCCAGGCGTGAGCCATCATGCCTAGCCACACCGGTTTTTGAAGCTGCGCATTCATAGGTGTTGTCATTGTCCCACACCCCCCACCATATCAAAGCACAACCAGGACATTTCTTAGGTGACAGCTCAGCAATCTCATTAAGAATCTAGGCCAGGGGCCGTGGCTCATGCCTGTAATCCCAGCAGTTTGGGAGGGCGAGACAGGTGGATCACCAGAGGTTTGGAGTTCAAGACCAGCCTGGCCAACATGGAGAAACCCCACCTTTACTAAAACTACAAAAATTAGCCAGGCATGGTGGCCCGTACTTGTAATCCCAGCTACTTGGGAGGCTGAGACAGAATTGCTTGAACTCAGCAGACAGAGGCTGCAGTGAGCCAAGATTGCGCCACTGCACTCCAGCCTGGGTGACAGAGCAAGACTCCATCTAAAAAAAAAAAAAAAGAATCTAGATTAGGCCAGGGCAGTGGCTCAGGCCTGTAACCCTTGCACCTTGCGGGGCCAAGGTGGGAGGGTTGCCTGAGCCCAGGAGTTCTAGACCAGCCTGAGCAAATCAGTGAGACCCTGTCTCTACAAATATATATATATATATATATATATATATTTTTTTTTTTTTTTTTCTTGCTCTTGTTACCCAGGCTGTAGTGCATTGGTGTGATCTCAGCTCACTGCAACCTCCACCTCCCGGTTCAAGCGATTCTCCTGCCTAAGCCTCCCGAGTAGCTGGGACTACAGGCACCTGCCACCATGCCCGGCTAATTTTTTGTATTTTTAGTAGAGATAGCGTTTCACCATGCTGGCCCGGCTGGTCTTAAACTCCTGACCTCAGGTGATCCACTCACCTTGGCCTCCCAAAGTGCTGGGATTACAGATGTGAGCCACTGCGCCCGACCTCTACAAAATATTAAAAGGAAATAAGCCAAGCATGGTGGTACACCGGTAGTCCTTCTTCCCCGCCCACCTCAGGAGCTCAGGGCTGAAGCACCTGGACCTGGGAGGTGCTGTGAGGAGCCAGGGTGGAAGGGGCTTGGGGGATATAAGACACAGCCTCTGAAAATGAGGGGAACTATTTCAGGGAACAAATGAGCTCTCTTTTCTTTCTCAACTCTGCTCCTGGTCTTTTTTTTTTTTTTTTTTTTTTTTTTTCTGAGACGGAGTCTCGCTCTGTCGCCCAGGCTGGAGAGAAGTGGCTGGATCTGGGCTCACTGCAAACTCCGCCTCCCGGGTTCACGCCATTCTCCTGCCTCAGCCTCCCGAGTAACTGGGACTACAGGCGTCCGCCACCACGCCCGGCTAATTTTTTGTATTTTTAGTAGAGAAGGGGTTTCACCGTGTTAGCCAGGATGGTCTCGATCTCCTGACCTCGTGATCCGCCTGCCTCGGCTTCCGAAAGTGCTGGGATTACAGGCGTGAGTCACCGCGCCCAGCCTGCTCCTGGTCATACTTAAAAGGCCGCGAGACAAAGGTCTCGGCAGTGGCGGCAGGGTACAAGGAAGGGTGTGCACAGGCTGCAGGGCGCGCCATCAGCAAGTGAGGCACGCGCCCTGCAGACTCCTCCCTGTCCTTCTCTGTCCTGCAGGTGGGGCATGAGGACACTGGCCACTCCTTGCACTACTACAAGGAAGCTCTGATGATCCCCGCCAGGGATGGCGGTAAGCTGCCTTACTTCTTCCACGCCGGCGAGACAGGTGAGCCTGCGGGATGCGAGCGCAGGGGCAGTGGAGGTGGTCAGTGGGAGTGCCCCTGGGCAGGACTCCAGCCTGCTGCCAGGAGACAGGACAGCAGTGCCCATGCCTCAGGGTTAGAGCCTATAGGCGTTTCCAGAGCCCTTTTCTGTGCTCTATCTCATTTAATACTGACAACAGCCCCATGGAGAAGGAATAACAGGATAATAGAATCAGCCACTTTACATGTATCCTTCCTTCCTTCCTTCCTTCCTTCCTTCCTTCCTTCCTTCCTTCCTTCCTTCCTTCCTTCCCTTCCTTCCTGCCCCCTCCCTCCCTCCCTCCCTCCCTCCCTCCCCCTCCCTCCCTCCCTCCTTCCTTCCTTCCTTCCTTCCTTCCTTCCTTCCTTCCTTCCTTCCTTCCTTCCTTCCTTCCTACCTTCCTTTTTTTGATGGAGTCTCGCTCTGTCGTCCAGGCTGGAGTGCAGTGGCACCATCTCAGCTCACTGCAACCTCTGCCTCCCAGGTTCAAGGGATTCTCTGGCTGGGCGCGGTGGCTCACGCCTGTAATCCCAGCAGTTTGGGAGGCTGAGGCAGGCGGATCACGAGGTCAGGAGATCTAGACCATCCAGGCTAACATGGTGAAACCCCATCTCTACTAACAATACAAAAAAATTAGTCAGGCATGGTCCGGGCGCCTGTAGTCCCAGCTACTTGGGAGGCTGAGGCAGGAGAATGGCCTGAACCCGGGAGGCGGAGCTGGCAGTGAGCCGAGATGGTGCCACTGCACTCCAGCCTGGGCAACAGAGCAAGACTCCGTCTCAAATAAAAAATAAAAAATAAAAGATTCTCATGCCTCAGCCTCCGGAGTAGCTGGGACTACAGGCGCCCACCACCATGCCTGGCTAATTTTTTGTATTTTCAGTAGAGGTGGGGTTTCACCGTGTTAGCCAGGATGGCCTCGATCTCCTAACTTAGTGGTCTGCACGCCTCGGCCTCCCAAAGTGCTGGAGTTTACAAGTGTGAGCCACCACACCCGGCTTTTTCTAATTTATTTCTAATTGTTTCCCCAGTCCTGCTCATGTTTTAATCTCCATATGATAGATGAAGAGCACAAGGCTCCAAACACAGTGTTAGTGGTCCAGGGTTAAAGAGCTGGTATGCGGTGGAGTCTGAATTTGAATCCTTCTCTTTTTTTTTTTTTTTTTTTTTTTTTTTTAATTTTTCATGGTGCAGGCATAATCCTGCAAACTCACATCATCCTACTTTGGCTATAAAAATGTGTTTTAGGCACCACCATGCCTGGCTAACTTTTTTATTGTTAGTAGAGATGGGTAGAGATGGGGTTTCAACATGTTGGTCAGGCTGGTCTTGAACTCCTGACCTCAAGTGATCCACCCACCTCGGCCTCCCAAAGTGCTGGGATTACAGGCGTGAGCCATGGAAAAAAATTCTTTTGAGACTGAGTCTCGCTGTATCGCCCAGGCTGGAGTGCAGTGGTGCGATCTTGGCTTACTGCAACCTCTGGCTGCCGGGTTCGAGTGATTCTTGTGCCTCAGCCTCCGGAGTAGCTGGGAGTACAGGCACCTGCCACCACACCTGGCTAATTTTTGTATTTTTAGTAGAGATGGGGTTTCACCATGTTGACCAGGCTGGTCTTGAACTCCCGACCTCAAACAATCTGCCTGCCTCGGCCTCCCAAAGTGCTGGGATTACCCGGCCTCATGTGATATTTTGACGCATGTATATAATGTGTATGAATTGGAACCTTTTCTGACGCTCTCCATCCTCCAAGTGAATTGTGCTTGACAGAGGTTCACTGATCTGCCTAAAGCCACGCAGCCGGAAATTGGCGGAAGAGGGAGGAGAACCAGGTCTGCTCCCTGTCTTTAGGATGTTCTGTCCCTCATTATCGTAGGAGAGGAAACCCTGCCCTGCCGCATGCAGGCCCTGGCTGCTGTTCCTCCTGAAATGCCATTAGCCCAGCCACATCTTTCTTCCCCAGAACTCCATCCTTGGGCTCGCTCAGTCATCTCAGCCCCTCCCGTATTCCAGTCCTTAAAATGTGGAAACCCTAACTAAGCAAGATCATGGCTGCAATTTCAGATCCAAAGGAAGATTTGGGAGGAGGCTGTTCCCATGGAGGCCGGGACCAGGAGGGCGGCTCTCTGCAGCATCCCACCTGTCACCCTCAGAAGACCAAGGAGGGGTGGAGAGAGTGGTGGGCAGCTTTATTTCCCGCCCAGGCTTAAGCTCTGCTTTATCACACCATCTCTCGGAGGAAGGGACCTTGTGCATTAATCTCTTTTTCCTGACATTTCGAGTCAATTTAGATCCAATTTAGATCAAAGTCTGCTCTAGGAGAGCAGAAGAATTGTTTGAGGGGGAGGGGGTTGGGTGAGGGTGTTGTTAACCTTGAAGAGTGTGTGGTCTGGTTGGGGAAAATCGTACTTATGTGTGAAATAATTCTGGCAGTACAAAACATTGCAGCACAGGACCTAACAATTCCAAGATGTATGTTCCTTGGAGATGATTTTGCCAGGACTTGGGTATCTAATACTTAAAAGTAGTGTCCTTATGTTTAAAAAGAAGAAGAAATCTTTAAAAACCAGTGACAATCCACCAAAATACATGTGCTAGGTACGAATGAAAATTCTTGAGTTTTATTTCTATCAGAAAAGTGGAGTTTTCATATATATACATATTTTTGACACGGACTCTCACTCTGTCACCCAAGCTAGAGTGCAGTGGCATGATCACAGCTCACTACAGCCTCCACCTCCTGGGTTCAGGTTATCCTTCCACCTCAGCCTCCCAAGTAGCTGGGACTGCAGGTATATGCCACCATGCCTGGCTAATTTTTGTATTTTTTTGTAGAGACAGGGTGTCTCTATGTTGCCCAGGGCTGGCCTTAAACTCCTGGGCTCAAGCGATCCTCCTGCCTCAGCCTCCCAAAGTGCTGGGATTACAGGTGTGAGCTACCACACCCAGCCGGATGTTCATATTTTATATGTGGATCCATTAGAATGCTTATGGCTGCAAGAATAGAGTACATGCATCCCACAGATTTTACAATAAGGACATTTGTTATCTCATATGAGAAGCAATCTCTGCTATGCCCATTGTGTGGGTGACTCTGCCCCACTTGGCTGTCAGATGGTAAATCACTTTTGGGGTGACCACATCTAGTGAAGCAAAATAGGAGACAGCCTCCCAGTGGATCTCCTTTTATCAGGGAGGAATCCCCCACAGCTCCCCTCCCAGGCCAGCGTTAAGGCTATTTTAGCTGTAAGGGAGACTGAGAAAGGCACATCTGACCTTTCATCCTCTACCGAGGGCCCTAGCTGCAAGAAAGGTGTGATGGGGATGTCAGGGGAGAAGGGAGGCCACAAGAATGTTTGCAGTCACCTGGCAAGTGATAACATCTTGACAGTACTATTACATATATAAATTAAAGTGAGCACATACAGGTAGTTATACTGATGTTGTAAATAAGAGAACCTGTGACTCATTGTTGTAAAGATTATAAGCGTAAGAGTCCCAGAGCCGGGTGCGGTGGCTCACGCCTGTAATCACAGCACTTTGGGCGGCCCAGGCGGGTGGATTACCTGAGGTCAGGAGTTTGAGACCAGCCTGGCCAACATGGTGAAACCCTGTCTTTACTAAAAATACAAAAAATAGCCGGGTGTGGTGGCAGGCACCTGTAATCCCAGCTACTCAGGAGGCTGAGGCAGGAGAATCCGCTTGAATCCCAGAGGCGGAGGTTGCAGTGAGCCGAGATCACACCATTGCACTCTAGCCTGGGCAACAGAGCAAGACTCCATCTTGGGAAAAAAAAAAAAAAGTCCCACAAAAGAGGAAGAAGGAAAGCGGACTGTGGGATCAGAGAGACCGAGGTTTAAAACTCAGTTTTGTGATCGGGTGCGTTGGCTCATGCCTGTAATCCCAGCACTCTGGGAGGCCGAGGTGGGCGGATCATGAGGTCAGGAGATCAAGACCATCCTGGTTAACACGGTGAAACCCCATCTCTACTAAAAATACAAAAACTTAGCTGGGCATGGTGGCAGGTGCCCGTAGTCCCAGCTACTCGGGAGGCTGAGGCAGGAGAATGGCATGAACCCGGGAGGCAGAGCTTGCAGTGAGCCGAGATCGTGCCACTGCACTCCAGCCTGGGCGACAAAGTGAGACTCCGTCTCAAAAAAAAACCAAAAAAACCCCTCGGGTTTGCTATTTACTATGTGAACTTCTTTGGTCAATTTATAAAAGCTATTAAGTTTCAACTTTCTCATTAGAATGATAAATTAATAAATTAGATGATTAATTTAATAAAGCCATATCATACCTCTCTTTAGCATTGTTAAAAGGAAACGGTGTGTATATTTGTGTTAATGTTAATTTTTCTTCATTTTTGTGCATGGGGGGCTGTTTACTTGAGGACGGTCGGTGGGGGCGGGTGGGTCAGACCCATCCATCGCCCATGGAAGACCATTCACCTGTCTTCAGATTGGCAGGGCACTTCCATAGACAAGAACATTCTGGATGCTCTGATGCTGAACACTACCAGAATCGGCCATGGATTTGCTTTGAGTAAACACCCCGCAGCCAGGGCTTACTCCTGGGAAAAGGACATCCCCATAGAAGTCTGTCCCATCTCTAACCAGGTACGTGTGACCCATGCGGCTAATCCCATATGATCTCCCCTAACCACTACCTCTGCTGTCTCAAACTTTTCCCTGTATAACTTCTCTCTCCTTAAGTCCCTTGTTACCTACATCCCTCCACTCTCCCACCCCTGTTGGTAAAGTTATTGGGGCCTTTTGCCTAAGCCACCAATAAGAATGAGACAGCAGGGAGGGTTCCCAGTGGGGTGGGATTTTGGGCAAAACTGTAGACAAAGCAAAAGGACATGGGGGGAGGCCAGTGAAGTGGGATGGGCCACGGGATGCTGCTCCCCACGGTTTCTTGGGGTCCTCTGTGTCTGTGTTCAGTTGGCGCTTCTCTGAGCAGGACCAGAGGAGGAGCATGAGGACTGGCTGTGTTCCTTGTGTCTCCTTGTGACTCTGCCCAGAAGTCATCCCCATAATGGGGAGATAGTGATGGGAAGACAGAGGGAGCTGATGGGGCTCAAGGTCTCACCTCACTTGTGACTACTCCTTTCAGGGATCAGAGCTCATCTTTCTCCCTTGCCTTCTATTGGGCAGGTGCTAAAACTGGTGTCTGACTTGAGGAACCACCCTGTAGCCGCTCTGATGGCCATTGGGCACCCCATGGTAATCAGCTCTGATGATCCAGCCATGTTTGGTGCCAAAGGCTTGTCGTACGATTTCTATGAAGCCTTCATGGGCATTGGGGGGATGAAGGCTGACCTGAGGACCCTCAAACAGCTGGCCATGAACTCTATCAGGTGAGTGTCCCGTGTCCTCCCAGGCCCGCCTCCTTGTAGCCTGCGGCTTGTGTTTGCCTCTCTGGAGGCTTGAGACAGATGCCTTGATGGTTCCTGTGGGTTCCTTCTCATCATGGCTGTTTAGTCCTTGCTGCTGGCCTGGGGAGGGTGCTCTGCAAGGCTCTAATGTCCCCTCAGGCTCCCTGCCCGGGTCTCCAGCCCCTGCCCTGAGGCTGACCTGGGCCTCTCCTCTTCCTGCAGGTACAGCACCCTGTTGGAGACGGAGAAAAATACTTTCATGGAAATCTGGAAGAAGAGATGGGATAAGTTCATAGCGGATGTGGCTACAAAGTGAGGAGAAGCTAGCCAGCCCTCCACAAGCTGTCTTCTCACACCAGCTGTCACTGCCTCTCACTCGTTCTTGAATCAGCTCCATGTCCCCACCAAATCAACGGCCTCTGTGTGGAGCGACGCTGTCAGAAGCACTTGGCTGGCTGACCAAAGTCATCCTCTGGAAATATTCTCTCTCAATCACAGTGACATTGACCCTCTTGGTTTTCTCCTCTCTCTGGCCATTTCTTCCAGTTTCCCTATTTCAGAGTCTCCTCCTCTCTCTGATCTCTGTGCTGTTTCCTCAGGACTCAGTCCTGGGCTCTCTTCTATTCTGGTCTCTTTATTTTTTTATTTTTAAAATTTTTTTGAGATGGAGTTTTGCTCTTGTTGCCCAGGCTGGAGTGCAGTGGCACGATCTCGGCTCAGTGCAACCTCCGCCTCCCGGGTTCAGGCAATTCTTCTGCCTCAGCCTCCTGAGTAGCTGGGATTACAGGCATGTGCCACCACACCCAGCTGATTTTTGCATTTTTAGTAGAGACAGGTTTTCACCATGTTGGTCAGGATGATCTCGATCTCTTGAATTCGTGATCTGCCCACCTCTGCCTCCCAAAGTGCTGGAATTACAGGCTAAGCCACCATGCCTGGCCTCTTCTGGTCTCTTTAACTCTCTCCTCTTTATTTCTCTTCTCTCTCTGTACTCTTTTCCTGGGTGGTCTCATCCATTCCTTTGCTTTCTCATATCATTTATTTGTCAATGATTCCCACATTGATTTATGCACTTGGAGAGCTCACAGGAATCTCAGAAACTGACAAGGTACAATTCTGGACCCTCAGTCTCTTCCCTTTATTTTTTTTAATTTATTTTTTAATTTTTGAGACGGAGTCTCACTCTGTCGCCCAGGCTGGAGTGCAGTGGCCGGATCTCAACTCACTCCAAGCTCCACCTCCCGGGTTTACGCCATTCTCCTGCCTCAGCCTCCCGAGTAGCTGGGACTACAGGCGCCCGCCACCTCGCCCAGCTAGTTTTTTGTATTTTTTAGTAGAGACAGGGTTTCACCGTGTTAGCCAGGATGGTCTCGATCTCCTGACCTCGTGATCTGCCCGTCTCGGCCTCCCAAAGTGCTGGGATTACAGGCTTGAGCCACCGTGCCCGGCCAGGTCTCTTCCCTTTAAACCTTTCTTTTTCTCTATCTTAATTTTTCTAAAGAGTGTCTTGCTACGTTGCCCAGGCTGGTCTCCATCTCCTGGCCTCAAGCGATCCTCCTGCCGCAGTCTCCTGAAGTGCTGGATTACTGACATGAGCCACCACACTCAGCCCTTTAAACCTTTCCCTGGCCTTTCCCATAGCTGGTGAAGGACACCTCCATCTGTTCCACCCAGTTGCTCAAAGCAGAAATTTTCAGTGCAAGTCTTGATGCTGCGCTGTCCCCCACTCCCTACATTAGAACGCATCCCGCATCCGGACTCCAATAGTGGCACTCTACCTGCACGCTGCTGCCGAGTCCAAGCCACCATGCTCCTGCCCGAGCTATGACAACACCTCCTCACTGATCTCCCCTTTCTTCCCTTTGCCTCCTCCAGCTCATTTTTCACAGAGTAGAATGGCATTTTGTTTGTTTGTTTTGTTTTGTTTGAGACGGAGTCTCACTGTGTCGCCCAGGCTGGAGTGCAGCGGCACCATCTCAGCTCACTGCGAGCTCCGCCTCCCGGGCTCACGCCATTCTCCTGCCTCAGCCTCCCAAGTAGCTGGGATTACAGGCATGCGCCATCATGTCTGGCTAATTTTTGTATTTTTAGTGGAGATAGGGTTTCACCATGTTGGCCAAGCTGGTCTCGAACACCTGACCTCGTGATTCGCCTGCCTTGGCCTCGCAAAGTGCTGGGATTACAGGCGTGAGCCACCCGCCTGGCCTAGAATGACTTAAAATATCAAATTAAATCAGGTCACTCCTTTGCTTACAACGCAGTGCATTTAGAGGAACACCCCATGTCTCCACAGGGCATACAGCATCTGATTTAATCTGGATCCATTCCAGCGCCTTCCTCTCCCAGTCACCTTGAGGGCCCTGACCCCGGCGGCCCTTTCTTCCTCAAATGTCCTCGGCTCTATACTGTGCCTGGGTCTCTTCTCCTTCTCTCTGCCTGGAACATTCCTTCTTTCCCCTTTTGTCTTGCCCACTCCTCTTTACCCTTCAAGTTTCAGGTTCATGTCACTGTCTCAGAGAAGTTTTCCTATGCCCGTCCTGTTTCTCTCAGGGAGCCTTGCTCTTTTCTGTCATGCCTCGAATCACAATTTATAATCAGATATTTATTTCTGTGTCTACAGTCTCGCCCTGTGAGACTGTAAGCCCCATGTGGGCAGGCACTCATGATTGTTTCTGATTGTTTCACGCCTGCTGCTAACCCAGAGCCTGGGCCCAAAGCTAGTTAGGGCTCAATAAACAATGCATTGAATGAGTGGCTGTCACTGTGTCTGTTCAGCCAGCAGCTGAGGCAGTGGGGAGTAGAGCAGAGCCGCCCCAAATAAAAGACCTGGTGTGATCAGAGATCACAGTCCAGCTCCTCACCTGGCCTTGGAAGAAGGATGCAAGAAACCAGCCCTGTCCTCACCCAACTCAAGGATGGCAGGGAATCAAAGAATTCCTTAAAAGCCCCAGGCGGCAGCCGGGCACGGTGGCTCAAGACTGTCATCCCAGCACTTTGGGAGGCCGAGACGGGCAGATCACGAGGTCAGGAGATCGAGACCATCCTGGCTAACATGGTGAAACCCCCTCTCTACTAAAAAAATACAAAAAACTAGCCGGGCGAGGTGGCGGGCGCCTGTAGTCCCAGCTACTCGGGAGGCTGAGGCAGGAGAATGGCGTAAACCCGAGAGGCGGAGCTTGCAGTGAGCTGAGATCCGGCCACTGCACTCCAGCCTGGGCGACAGAGCCAGACTCCGTCTCAAAAAAAAAGAAAAAAAAAAAAAGCCCCAGGTGGATGCGAATGTCTTCTCAGCCATCTTCCATGACCTGTATGGAGCTCTCAGGCAGCGGCGAGCCCTCTCTCCATTCCTAGTTTATCACCATTTGGTTCCGGGAACTGGTAAAAGCCTTGCGACCAGGAGTCAGCAACCACAAGCTGTGCCTGGGTGGAAGAAGACAACCTCTAGAGTCCTGTCTAACTCTGCAGGTGATTCAGTGCCTTACCCAATCCCTGAAGATCTCTTTTAGGTCCCAACTCCACTAACTTACATTTAATAGTTAGTAAAGATGGACTTTAGCAGAATGGACTTCTGTAGCAAGTTGCCATGGCTGCAGGGGACCTCCAGCACAGGCAGACACAGACAGCCTCTGGCCTGGACTTGCTGATTTGGCAAATGATTTGGCAAAATGAACCAGCAATAGTCTTGCCTTTGTGTCCAGTTCTGCCTTCTGTTTTGTTTTTTTTTGAGACAGAGTCTCACTCTGTCACCTAGGCTGGAGTGCAGTGGCGCGACCTTGGCTCACTGCAACCTCTGCCTCCCGGGTTCAAGTGATTCTCCTGCCTCAGTCTCTCGAGTAGCTGGGTTTACAGGCGCATGCCATCACACCTGGCTAATTTTTGTATTTTTAGTAGAGACGGGGTTTCACCATGTTGGCCAGGCTGGTCTTGACCTCATGATCTGCCCACCTTGGCCTCCCAAAGTGCTGGGATTACAGGCGTGAGCCACCATCCCCGGCCCCAGTTCTTTCTTCTTGACTTTATTCCTCATTGCATAGGCCTAGTCCTATTGAACTAAATGTCCACGGAGCATTTATCTGATCATTTTGAAATAATTTCAAACAAGTTGCAAGAATAGTACAAAAAACTCTTACCAGGCCAAGCACAGGGGGTCACGTCTGTAATCCCAGCACTTTGGGAGGCCGAGGAGAGTGGATTGCTTGAGCCCAGGAGTTTGAGACCAGCTTGGGCAACATGGCCAGATTTCATCTCTACTAAAAATACAAAAATTAGCTGGGCATGGTGGGGTGTGCCTGTGGTCCTAGCTACTCAGAAGGCTGAGGTGGGAGGATCACTTGAGCGCAGGAAGCGGAGGTTGTAGTGAACTGAGATTGCACCACTCCACTCCAGTCTGGCCAATGAAGGGAGACCCTGTCTCAAAAAACAAACAAAAATAACAACAACAACACAAACCTCAAACATTCTCTTTGCCCAGGTCCCCCCAGTTATTAACAATTACAACATTTGATTCGATATATCATTCTTTCTCTGCCTCTATCTAATTGCTCTCTCTCTATATATCCTATTTTTTTCTAACTACTAAGTAGCAGGTATTATGCCTTTTATCCCTAGATTCTCCAGTGTGCCTTTCCTAAAGACAATGATATTCTCCTACGGAGCCACAGCACATCCATCCCAATCAGAAAATTATTAACATTGAAAAAATGCTAGTATCTGGCTCTGGCCCCGCTGAGCTTTGTTTTGTTCTGTTTTGGTTTTGGTCCAGAACCCAATCCAGGATCACAAGCTACATTTAGTTGTCAAATCTCTTGTCTCTTTCAGTCTGAAACAGTTTCTTAGTCTTCCTTTGTGTTTTGGAACCTCATTTTTGAAGAGTACAGGCCAGTTATTTCACAGACTATCCCTCATTTCAGGTTCCTCTAACGTTTCCCTGGGAAGAGGCTCAGGGGATACACTTTTGAGAGGAGCACCTTAGCAACAAGGTTTTGTCCTTCACAGTGTACACACCAGGGGCACATGAATGGGGCCAAGTGTTACACTTCCAGCTTGTTGTTAAACCTTTAGGAGTCTGAAATTGGTCTTGATGGGATATATATATATATATTTTTTGAGACAGGGGTCTCACTCCGTTGCCTAGGCTAGAGTGCAGTGGCAGGATCGCTGCTCACTGCAGCCACTACCTCCTGGGCTCAAGCAATCCTCCTGCCCAGCATCCAAAGTACTTGGGACTACAGGGGTGCACCGCCACCTCGGCTAAGTTTTCTTTATCTTTTTACTTTTTGTAGAGATGGGATCAGGCTATACTGTCTAGCCTGTCTCAAACTCCTGGCCTCAAGCCATCCTCCCGCCTTGGCTTCCCAAAGTGCTAGGATCACAGGCATGAGCCATGCCACCAGGCTTGTGGGAGGTTTTGTGCCACAAAAATCAGCAAATGTTACAAACCCATGTCCCCACCAGCCAGCTGTTACACATTTGCCAGCATACTGATGCGTACAATGTTAATTTGTTTCAATATGATGCCGACTTTGATCACTTAAATTGATTTCTGCCAGAATCTGCCACTGTGAAGTTACCATTTTTCCCTCAGTAATTAAATATTTGGAGAGAAGACACTTTATGTAAAAGTCTTCACTCCTCCTTAAAACTTTACCCATTACTGCTTGCATCCACTGAGGACTTTTGTCTAAATCTGCTATTACTATCATGGTTGCTGTTCCATTTATTGCTGTGCAGAAAATTATCCCAAAATACAGTGGCTTGAAACAAAAATAAAAATTTATGGGGCCAGGCATGGTGGTTCATGCTTGTAATCCCAGCACTTTGGGAGGCCAAGGCGGGTGGATCACCTGAGGTCAGAAGTTCAAGACCAGCCTGACCAAAATGGGGAAACCCCATCTCTACTAAAAACACAAAATTAGCCAGGCGTGGTGGCACATGCCTCTAATCCTAGCTACTTGGAAGGCTGAGGCAGGAGAATAGCTTGAACCCAGGAGGCAGAGGTTGCGGTGAGCCGACATGGCACCACTGCACTCCAGCCTGGGCAACAAGAGCGAAACTCCGTTTCAAAACCAAACCAAAAACAAACAAACAAACAAACAAAAATATTTATGAGCTCTCCCAGTGTCTGTGGGTCAGGGGTTTGGGCAGACCCCAGCTGGGAAGTTCTGCTCGGGGTCTCTCATGAGGTCCTTGTCACAGTGGAGGCAGAGCTGGAGCTGACGGGCCGCCGGAGTCACCTCTCTATACAGCCCCAGGGCTCAGCTGCTGCTTTCCTATGGCTAGCTTGGGCTTCTTCCCATTGGCCTCAACTTCTGGGGTAAGCATTCCAGGGAATAAATGGAAGATTCTGGAAGTCACATGGCATCATTTCCCAACAGTAACAAAAAACACCTCCTGGTTTTAAGAGGAGGAGACAGAGATCCCAACTTTTGATAGAAGAGTGTCAAAGTCACATTATAAAAAAGAATATATAGGATAACAGAAGTTGTTGGAAAATATTTCAGAAAATACAACCATCAAATGGTGATTTTTTTCCTTCCTTCCTTCCTTCCTTCCTTCTTTCCTTCCTTCCTTCCTTCCTTCCTTCCTTCCTTCCTTCCTTCCTTCCCTCCCTCCCTCCCTCCCTCCTTCCTTCCTTCCTTCCCTCCCTCCTTCCTTCCTTCCTTCCCTCCCTCCTTCCTTCGTTCCTTCTTTTCTTTTTTCTTTTTTCTTTTTCTGGGTCTCCCTCTGTCACCCAGGTTGGAGTGCAGTGGTATGAGCATGACTCACTGCATTTTGACTTTTTGGGTTCAGGTAACCCTCCAGCCTCAGCCTCTTAAGTAGCTGGGACTACAGGTGTGCATCACTGCAGCCAGCTAATTAAAACAACTTTTTGGTACAAACAAAGTCTCACTATGTTGCCCAATATGGCTCAAACTCCTGGGTTCAAGCAATCCTCTCACCAGCCTCCCAAGCACTGGGATTACAGGTGTAATCCACTGTGCCTGGCCAAAATGGTGATTTTCTAATTCTACCATTTCTTCCATATTTGTTAGTTGCCATTTTGCTGCAAGGAAGAACAATTCCTTCCCTCTCGCCTTCCTTTTTTTTTTTCCTTTTTTTTTTTTTTTTGTTTGAGACAGAGTTTCACTCTTGTTGCCCAAGCTGGAGTGCAATGGTGCAGTCTCGGCTCACTGCAACCTCCACCTCCTGGCTTCAAGCAATTCTCCTGCCTCAGCCTCCCAAGTAGCTGAGACTTCAGGCGCCTGCCACCACGCCTGGCTAATTTTTGTATTTTTAGTAGAGACAGGGTTTCACCATGTTGGCCAGGCTGGTCTCGAACTGCTGACCTCAGGCAATCCGCACGCCTGGGCCTCCCAAAGTGCTGGGATTACAGGCATGAACCACTATGCCCGGCCCCTTTTTTCCTTCTATCAGTACGACTCAGGGATTCAGGTTGTGTTCAATGGGCTATAATCCATTACTAGCATTATTTATTGTGATGCCTATACTATTCCACATCTGGCCATGGGAGTCCTGTTAAGTTGGCTGATGATAAAGTTCTATAATTTTTTGAGAACTTTCTTACTTTTTCTTCTCTTTTTTTTTTTTTTTTTTTTTTTTTTTTTTGTGACAGGGTCTTGCTCCATCCCCCAGGCTGGAGTACGGTGGTGCCATTACAGCTTATTGCAGCCTTGACCCCATAGGCTCAAGCGATCCTCCTACCTCACCCTCCCTAGAAGTTGGGACGACAAGCACATACCATCACGTCTGGCTAATTTTTGTATTTTTTGTAGAGACAGGGTCTTGCCATATTGTCCAGTCTGGTCTGAAACTCCTGGGCTCAAGCAATTTGCCCACCTCAGCCTCCCAAAGTGCTGCGATTATGGGTGTGGACCACTGTGTCTGGCCAGACTTCCTTATTTTCTTACGCAATAAAATGTTGTAGGTTCATTTTGTACTTTCCCTGTGTCATGCCTGAGCTCAGCCATTTCTCAGGGAGCTCTGTTCCTTTCAGTAGAGAAAAATATTTAGCAGCCCTGATCTAGGCACCAGATGTGCTCATTGGTACTGGAGTATGTTTGTGTGTGTGTATAGACACATAAATACAAGTTATGCATATTAAAATGGAAATCTATGGCCAGGTGTGGTAGCTCATCCCTGTAATCCTATCACTTTGGGAGACTGAGGTAGGTGGATCACTTGAGGTCAGGAGTTTGAAACCAGCCTGGCCAACATGGTAAAACCCCATTCCTACTAAAAATACAAAAAAATTAGCCAGGCATGTTGGTGGGCACCTGTAATAAAATCCAAAACAAAACAAAACAAAAAAATGGGCAGGAAGAGGGAAAGAGTTGAAAGAAGAAGAGAAAACGATGGAATTGTTAGACTGGAAGTGACCTCTGGAATGGAGGGCTAGGCTACCTTAGCAGCACTACTGAAGCTGCCATTTCAGAGGAAATGTGTGTTAGTCAGATTTTATTCTTTTTTCCTTAAGAAGACCCTTCAAATATGTATAAACCTCAGGACTGCCCCAAAATCTGGATCTGTGCCTGCTCTAGATCAGCTCTTCATTTGGAAGGAGGAAAGCGAGGTGGAGGTGTGTTCGTTTGAAAAGACTAGCTGAGGCCGGGCATGGTGGCTCACACCTGTAATCCCAGCACTTTGGGAGGCCAAGAAGGGCGGATCACGAGGTCAGGAGATCCAGACCATCCTGGCTTACACGGTGAAACCCCGTCTCTACTAAAAATACAAAAAACTAGCTGGGCGAGGTGGCAGGCGCCTGTAGTCCCAGCTACTCGGGAGGCTGAGGCAGGAGAATGGCGTGAATCCGAAAGGCGGAGCTTGCAGTGAGCCGAGATCGCACCACTGTGCTCCAGCCTGGGTGACAGACCCAGACTCCGTCACACACACACACACACAAAAAAAGACTAGCTGAAAAGAGAAAACTTACAGGAGCCTCAGCCTGCGAGGGGCCCTGAAAGACTGCAACCAGCCTCACCTTCAAGGAGAGCAGCCCAAGCCTTCCTCAGGAAGATGTCCCTGTTTCTTTTTCTTTTTTTTTGAGATGGAGTCTCGCTCTGTCACCCAGGCTGGAGTGCAGTGGTGCAATCTCAGCTCACTGCAACCTCCGCCATCCGAGTTCAAGTGATTCTCCTGTCTCAGCCTCCCGAGTAGCTGGGACTACAGGCGCACGCCACCACACCCGGCTAATTTTTGTATTTTTAGTAGAGTTGGGGCTTCACCATATTGGCCAGGCTGATCTCGACCTCCTGACCTCAAGTGATCTGGCTGCCTCAGCCTCCCAAAGTGCTGGGATTACAGGCGTGAGTCACCGCACCTGGTGCCTGTTCCATTCTTAAAGCTCACCAGAATGAGATTCTGTAAACTGTTTCAGCCACCCATCCCCGAATCCCAAATGGCTGTTTCCCATGGTCAGGATTTCAATGACTGGTGCCATCCTTGGTTCTCACAGGAATTGATCTCTTCGGGAGGACGGTATGAAAATGCATCTGTAAGCTCAGGGCTGGAAATATTATTTTTACATACATAATCTAGGTTACCTAATTTATTGTTTTGAGACAGGGTCTCACTGCCCAGCCTGGAGTGCAGTGGTGTGATCATAGCTCACTATGATCTTGACCTCCTGCCTCAGCCTCTCAAGTTGTTGGGACGACAGGCGCGCACCACCACCCCGGCTGTTTATTTAATAGAGATGGGGTCTCCTTTTGTTGCCCAGGCTGGTATGGAACTCCCGGCATCAAGTGATTCTCCTGCCTGGACCTCCCAAGGCTCTGGGATTACAGGCCTGAGCCACCTTGCCAGCCCAGTATGTTACTTTAAATAGCAGTCATCCTAAAAATAGCTTACCCTCCTCTGTCCTTCCCTTCGTGGAAAGGGTGTAAAAATAACATTTGGGGGCTGTAAATGCTGCCGAGATCTCTGGAGCAAGGTGGGTGCAGAGGTGTGATTTGGGTTTGGCTGTGCTCTGAAAAAAACAGGGCGGAGCTGCTGGTTTTGAATTTGTCCAGACTTTTTAGCCAATAGCCTCTTCCTCCGCCACCTTCCAGGGTGGGACCCAGCCTTCCAAAACGCCTTTGCTGAGGAACTATGCACCTTGGATGAGGGCCCCAGCTCAGCCAGGCCTCCCTGAGGCTAAGCCAGCCCGGGGTGGGGACTGATGGAGGGACTAGAGTTTCTTAGATTCACAGAATAGCAGAGCTGGGAGAGGCCTAAAGACCATCTTATCCACGCGTTTGTGTTTCTGATGACTGATTAAGGCCCAGAGAGGGTCAGTAACTCCTCCAGGTCGCACAGTGGGTGACAGCAGGTATGTGCTCGTCCTGGGACACAGAGCTGTTTTCTTCGCTGGTCTGGAGTGGATTTCGGGGGTCGGCACCTGCATCCCAGTGAGCTCTCGGCGCCCCTCACTCCTAGCTGAGTGGGGTCGGTCGGCCTCCATACCTGTTCTCCCCAGCTGCAGAGCCAGAGCGCACCGGCCTCCAGGGGGCGCCGCCTCCGGGCCGCGCCGACCCTCCCGAGCCCTGCTCTCTCTGGCCAAGGGTCAGCCCCGGAAACAGCCTCAGTTTCCTGTCCCTTCCCTGCCCGGGAGCAAAGATGTAGGCGCCCAGGCCCCGCCCGCGAGCTGCCTTTGTCCGGCGTCCCTAGCGGCGCGCCCTGCCCCGCCGCCCCGCAGCTTGCGGATGGCTGCGGCCGCCCGAGCTCCGGGTGGCTGAGGTGGCGGGGAAACGGCAGAACGCAGGCGGCGATTCGCTGGGGCCGGCGGCCGGCGGGAGGCGATGGCCCCAGGCTCCGCGCACCTGTGGAACTGCGCGGGCGGCGCGGCGCTGCTGCCCCCTGCCGGCCGCGCCCGGTCCCACCCCCGTGTCCACCCCGGCCCGGGTGCCCTCGGGGTCCCTCGCGTCACTGTGGGCAGCGCCAAGCTATGGCTTCCCTTGGCGGAGTGGGGTGGGGCCGCGGGACGGCACAGAGCTCCCCCGCCGCGAATACGCTGGTTTAGTTGCTTCCCACAGATCACACACGGCCTTGCCTGTTCGCAGGGTCCCCTCCCGGCCTCAACCCGCTGCCAGGCAGCATGGGCCGCTGGTGACCTTGGGTCATCCTGGCCTCTATGCTTTTAGAGTAGAGGCCGGGTGGTGGCGGCGCCTGTAGGCCAGCATTCTGGGAGGCCCAGGAGGGGCGCTCGAGCCCAGGAGTTCTAGACCAACCTGGGGAACACAGCGAGACTCTGTCTCTTCAAAACAAAGCAAAACAAAAACAAAAAAAGAGTAGAGCCCATAGTACAGGATGATAGAGTAGCGCCTTAATGAATTTTACATTTTAATTGCATTTAAAATTAAAATGTGAATCTATATACAATCACATTTCAAAAATTCAAAAAGTGTGAAAAGGAACACATTCGAAAGGCTTGTGTCCACCTCTCTTTTCCACCGTCCTCTTTCCCATCCCACCCATTCTCCCACCAGGCTTAGTTTCTTGTGTTTCTTTATGCAAAATAAACAAAAGCAAATATATATTGTTTTTCCCACTCCGATGCAAAAGGCAGCACGGTATCCACACTGTTCTGAACTCTTTTTTTTTTTTTTTTTTTTTTTTTTTTTTTTTGAGACAGGGTTTCACTCTGCTGCCCATACGGGAGTGCAGTGGCACAATCTCAACTCACTGTAGCCTCCACCTCCTGGTTTCAGGCGATTCTCCTGCTTCATCTGGACCACAGGCACACACCACCATGCCCAGCTAATTTTGTATTATTATTTTTTTCAAGATGGAGGCTTGCTCGGTTGCCCACAGCTGGAGTGCAATGGCACGATCTCGGCTCACTGCAACCTCCACCTCCCAGGTTCAAGCAATTCTCCTGCCTCAGCCTCCTGAGTAGCTGGGATTACAGGGGTGCGCCACCACACCTGGCTAATTTTTGTATTTTTAGTAGAGATGGGGTTTCACCATGTTGACTAGGCTGGTCTTGAACTCCTGACCTCATGATCTGCCCACCTCAGCCTCCCAAAGTACTGGGATTACAGGCATGAGCCACCACACCCCGCCTAGTTTTTGTATTTTTATTTTTATTTTTTGTTTTTTTGAGATGAAGTCTTTGCTCTTGTCTCCCAGGCTGGCGTGCAATGGCACCATCTCGGCTCACTGCAATCTCCACCTCCCAGGTTCAGGCAATTCTCTTGCCTTAGCCTCTTGAGTAACTGGGATTACAAATGCACACCACCACGCCTGGCTAATTTTTGTATTTTTAGTAGGCCAGGCTGGTCTCGAATTCCTGACCTCAGGTGATCCAGCCACCTCCCAAAGTGCCGGGATTACAGGTGTGAGCCAACGTGCCCAGCAAATTTTTGTATTTTAGTACTTGGAACTCCTGACCTCAGCTGATCCGCCCGCTTTGGCCTTCCAAACTGCTGGGATTACAGGCTGGAGCCACCACGCCTGGCCCGACAGAGTTCTAAGCATGTAGGAAGCATGCGAAGTCCACGCAAGTCCCTGGGCTAGGCTGCTAGCCTCCCTGCTTGGTACCTGGTGGCTGTTCCCCAGGAGGGCAGATAGACTCCCAGCTATCTGCCCTCTTGGCATTGTGAGCTCCCTGGCCCATCCCTAGGCTGCACTGCACTTCCCAGTCAGGGCAGTGCCTGGACCCTCCAAATACAGCTCCTGCCACGGCCTCTCCCAAATCCCAGGGGCAAACGGGGCGTTGATGCACTTAGCTCAGCCCTCACACTCTCCTGCCACTGACCCTGAGAAGGGGCAGCTGGCACCAGAGAGTCTCTGAGCTGAACCTGGGCTCATCCTGCAAAGTCCTTCCTAGGGAGACTGGCATGCAGGCAAGGGGCTCAGCTCCTGAAGGCCCCCAGACTCCCATAGGAGGGGAGGGGATTCCAGGGACAGGCAGAGGGAAGGCTCCTGGGGAGTCAGTTGCCCTCCAGAGCCCAGGCTTACGGGTGGGTTGAGCAGATGGAGCTACTGCCCAGTGCTGTTTCCCCATGCCCTGACTCCAAGTGACCCCACTGACTGCTGCCCCTGTGGCTCCAGCCATGGATGGGTCCCAGCCTTTGACTGGCTGTACTTCATTGGGGTGATGGTTAATTTTCGGTGTCAACTTAACTGCATCAAGGGACACCTAGATAGCTGGTAAAGCAGCGTCTTGTGAGGCTGCTTCCAGAGAAGACTGGCGTATGAGTTGGGCTGAGTGGGGAAGGCACCCTGTCAATATGGGAGGGTACCATCCAATCAGCTGGGAGCCCCGATAGGACAAAAAGGCAGAGGAAGGGGAAATTTGCTGTCTCTCTTCTGGAGCTGGGACATCAGAAGTCTAAGGGTCTTGACCTTTAGAGCTGGGACTTGCACCAGCAGCCCCCCAGGTTCTCAGGCCTTCAGCCTCAGACTGAGTCACGCCTTTAGCTTCCCTGGTTCAGAGGCTTTCAGACTTGAACTGAGCCATGCTCCCAGCAGCCCCAGGTCTCCAGGCGGCCTGTCGTAGGACTTCTCAGGCCTCCATAATCATGTGAGCCAATTCACCTAATAAATCCCTCCTCATGTATCTGTCTGTCTCCTATCTCTATCTCTATCTATCTATCTATCTATCTATCTATCTATCTATCTATCTGTCTGTCTGTCTGTCTGTCTGTCTATCTATATATCTATCTATCTGCATGCTACAGGCTCTGTATCTCTGGAGAACCCTAATACCGTTAGGATGCAAATTGGAAGGGACACCACCTGTTAAATAGTCCTGCTGAAAGAATCAATCCTAAATCTTATCAAGACTTGAGATCCAGGTGGGGCGCAGTGACTCAGGGCTGTAATCCTGGCACTTTGGGAGGCCAAGGCAGGCAGATCACTTGAGGTCAGGAGTTCAAGACCAGCCTGGACAACTTGGTGAAACCCCATCTCTACAAAAATTAGCCAGGCATGATGGTGGGAGACTGTAATCCCAGCTACTCCGGAGGCTGAGGGGCGAGAATCGCTTGAACCGGGAGGCGGAGCTTGCACTGAGGCGAGATCGTGCCATTGTACTCCAGCCTGGGCAACAGAGTGAGACTCCATCTCAAAAAAAAAAAAAAAACAAAAAAAAAACAAAAAAAAAAAAAAAACCAAAACAAAAAAACACAAAACAAACAAAAAAAGAACTCTGTCAGTTCTTTGGTTCTGACTGTGATCAGAACCAAAGAATCAGGCAGAGGTTCATATGCTTGTAATCCCAGCACTTTGGGAGGCCAAGGCAGGTGGATCGCTTGAGCTCAGGAGTTTGAGACCAGCTTGGGCAACATGTCGAAACCCCGTATCTGCCAAAAAATACAAAATTTAGCTGAGTGTGGTGGGGAGGCTGAGGTAGGAGTATTGCTTGAGCCCAGGAGGTTGAGGCTACAGTGAGTCGAGACTCAGTCACCGCACTCCAGCCTGGGCAATGGAGGGAGACCCTGCCTCTAAAAAAAAAAAAAGAAAAGAAAAGAAAAAAAGAACTCTGTCTACTAGTGTTTCCTTCCTCCCTCCTCTTCATCTCTGTTAGGTTTTAAAATTTCCTTGATCAAGCTTCTCTTGCCCTTTCTTTTCTCTCTCTTTCTCTCTAGCTTCTCCTTTCTTCCATTCCCTCCTCTCCTTTTCTTTTTATTGCCCCTTTCCCACAAGAAACCAGCCTGTCTTCAACGTGGTACACTGGACTGAGCAGAAGGAGTCAGGCTGGCGCACCTGGCCCAGGGGCAGCTGGGAGCCTGAATCTCTAGGGCTCTCTCCTCTGCCTGCACTTGGAGCCATGACCCAGCCTGACCCTCCACAGGGATCGTGCCAAGGGCTCTGTTCCTTGCCAGCATTTCAGGCACTTTGGGCCAGAGTTTCCTGGAGCAAGTGACGATGGGTGGGGAGAGGACAGTACGGACATAGGAAGGGAACAGGGGGACATGGCAAAGGCAGAAGCTGGGCAGGGCTGGGATGGGAGCACCCCATCAAGAGCACTGGGTGGAGGAGAGCTGTCCGTTGGGCTAGGAAGCTCCCTGAGTTACTTTCTTTCTTTCTTTTTATTTTTTTTTGAGACAGAGTCTTGCTCTCTTGCCCAGGCTGGAGTGCAGTGGCGCTATCTCGGCTCACTGCAAGCTCCGCCTCCCGGGTTCACGCCATTCTCCTGCCTCAGCCTCCTGAGTAGCTGGGACTACAGGCGCCCACCACCACGCCCTGCTAATTTTTTGTATTTTTAGCAGAGACGGGGTTTCACCATGTTAGCCAGGATGGTCTCGATCTCCTGACCTCGTGATCCGCCCACCTTGGCCTCCCAAAGTGCTGGGATTACAGGTGTGAGTCACTGCACCTGGCCTTTTTTTTGTTTTTTTAAGAGACAAGGTCTCTGTCGCCTAGGCTGGAGTGCAGTGGTGCAGTCCTCCCACATTAGTTTCCTGAGTAGCTGGGACTATAGGCACATGCCACTGTGCCAGGCCAGTTTTTTTTTGGAATTGGGGTCTCCCTGTGTTGCCCAGGCTGGTCTCAACTCCTGGCCTTAAAGAATCCTCCCGCCTCAGGCTCCAAAAGTGATTTATTCCTAAAACTCCTACAGCCTCTTTCCCCACCAGCCCCAGACTAGAGACCCCTACTGCACCTTCCCATCCCCCGCAGATAAGCAGAATAACTGGCCACCTCTGTTGTAGTGAGTTCAGGTGCCCACGCGATCTCGGGACCATTCCTCCCCAACTCCCCAGGTCCCTTCTGAAGACAGGAAGCACAGGGAGAACAGAGAGTGCCAAAGGTTGAGCTCATTGCCTCTGTGGCATCAATACCTGACACTTGGTCCTATCCTGAATGTAAACTCTGCACGTGGTAAGGAGGGCAAGAGGCACTATGAGAATGACAAGGTGAAGCGACAGGCAGAGACAGGCCCGAGGGCTCCAGTGACAAGCTGGAGGGCTCCAGTGGCAAGGTGGAGGTTGCAGTGAGCCGAGATCGTGCCACTGCACTGCAGCCTGGGCGACAGAGTCAGACTCGGTCTCAAAAAAAAAAAAGACAAGGTATGGTGGCTCACACCTGTAATCCCAGCACTTTGGAAGGTGGAGGCAGGAGAATTACTGGCCAGGAGTTCTAGACCAGCCTGAGTGACATAGTGAGACCGTGCCTAGAAAAAAAAATTAGCTGGGCATGGTGATGCATGCCTGTGATCCCAGCTACTCGGAGGCTGAGGTGGGAGGATTGGTTGAGGTCAAGGCTGCATTGAACTTTGATCGCGCCACTGAACTCCATCCTGAGCGACAGATAACCTGTCACACACACACAAAAGGAACCCAGGCTTTTCTGCTTAAATCTAAATCATTGAAAAATAGACAAGGGACAGATGAAAATAAAAATATCAGCTTTGTTACTGCTAAAAGCTTGTTGGAGAACACCACTTATTTGGGAGACAACACGGGCTTGCTGATGCTACCCTTGATTACAGGTATCTACCTGTCCTTGGCACAGGTATAAAGCCCAGCCCTCAGCACTGCAGGGACAGGCAGAACACACACTTCCGGTGGACCAGCTGGCTTCTAAAGAGGAGAGGGGACCAACCCACATATGCTTGGTTCTTCCTTCCCAGCTTCTCTCAGGTAAGTCACGTTTCCTCTTCCCCAGGTAGAGAGAGGCCAGGAGTATTATTATTATTATTTTTTTTTTTTTTTTTTTTTGAGACGGAGTCTCGCTCTGTCGCCCTGGCTGGAGTGCAGTGGCCGGATCTCAGCTCACTGCAAGCTCCGCCTCCCGGGTTTACGCCATTCTCCTGCCTCAGCCTCCCGAGTAGCTGGGACTACAGGCGCCTGCCACCTCGCCCGGCTAGTTTTTTTGTATTTTTTAGTAGAGACGGGGTTTCACCATATTAGCCAGGATAGTCTTGATCTCCTGACCTCGTGATCCGCCCGTCTCGGCCTCCCAAAGTGCTGGGATTACAGGCTTGAGCCACCGTGCCCGGCCGCCAGGAGTATTATTAATAGAAGTCCCATTTTCAGGGAAACATGACGAGTAGGAAATACATATTCCTTCCCTACAGAGAACTCCAC